>NW_026596079.1:38449841-38527555 GCF_907164565.1 Psammomys obesus
GAAGATAAACACAGCCAAAGCCAGCAAAACAAGTAGAACCTGAAACAAGGGGCTAAGCAGACCAGAGCCAGAAGGAGAAGCAGAAACAGCACACAAAAGGAAACATGGTCAGCAGCAAATAAATGTGCACTGCCAGAATGCAAACAGCCGGGGGGCACTGGGCAGCCTTGTGCATGAGAACAAAAAGCATGACATGTCTTGTCATGTGTTCTGAGGCCAGAAGAGAGCTAGAACTTCAAATGCAGCTGAGACTCACTGTCGCCAAAAGCATATATAGTCATTGTTTCTTAGTGCTCTGCTAAGGAGCACTCCTTTCCTACCAAAAATTTTGACCTATTTTTATTAAAATGCTCAGTTGAGAATATACATTCCTTATCTGTTTGATTTTTTCCACTCTCATATTTATAATTTCATTTAATATTGTCCTCATTATTTTTTTTACATTTTTTTAAATTATTATTAGTTTTTCACACTTTATTCACTTTGTATCCCCCCATAAGTCCCTCCCTCCTTCCCCTCCCGATCCCACCCTCCCTCCCCCTTCTCCACGCATGCTCCTCCCCAAGTCCACTGATGGGGGAGGTCCTCCTCTCCTTCCTTCTGATCCTAGTCTGTTAGGTCTCATCAGGACTGGCTGCATTGTCTTCCTCTGTGGTCTGGTAAGGCTGCTCTCCCCTCAGGGGGAAGTGATCAAAGAGCATGGCCTCATTATTTTATAATGGCTCCTTGGTTTCTTTAACGCTTCACGCATTCAACTGCCTTTGGGAAGAAACTATGCTCTTCATGAAAAAAATATTAAGATTCATATTACAAGACATGGAAAAACACTTAGCATGTAAAACTGCTCTTGTAGAAAACCTGACTTTGGTTCCCAGCACCTGGATCATGTAGATCACAACAGCATGTAACTCCGGTTCCAGGAATCTAGGACTCCAAAGATACACACATGGAACACATAAACCCACACAGACACAGCATATACATACATGTACATATGCATCACATACATATATGTATATATCATATACATATATACATCAGATATGAATACATATAGATATACATCATATACATATCATATACATATCCATATGCATATACAGATACATCATATCTATACACATCCTATATATACACATTATCTATGTACATATACATATAAATCATACACATATACATAAAAATTCAATCTTTTTAAATTCATATTAAGTGAAATTTACCTTTTTACCTTTCTTATTTTTGTAGCAAAACTTATTCCAGTGGAATTCAAAAAAATTAGTAATATAAAACCTATTACCAAATAGGTACCAATTGCAAAATAATTAAGCTATGTACTTAAAAATTATTAAATAAGATATTTTCCAATATAAAAGGAAAAATATATTTTCCTTTTTATTTTTTGAGTTTTTACAAACAAGAATTAATTACATAAAAAATTTAAGTTCACATTGAAGGCACATATGAATTCATCAGAATCAGTCATTTACGGGGGGCGGAGCCAAGATGGCGACTAGCACACACAGTTTCCAAGCTGTGGAAGAGAAAAAGTTCTGAGTTGATGAGTGGAAGAACTTCTGAAGCCAGGGAAACAACGGAGAGACTTTCTAAACAACAGGGAACATCACAGGAGGTGAAAACCTTGGTCTCGGGTCACCCAGGGACTTGTTTGGGGAAGGTGAGAAACGATCCCTTGATCTCTCGGCACTCCCCTCCCCAGACCTCCCTCCTCCTCGGCACAGCGGACTCGCCTTTCTCAGCCCAGACCTAACTGCCTGGGGCCTGCAGCCACTGAGGCTGAGCCCCAAGTCCTTAATCGGCAAAGGCCAGCAGTACTGTGTCTCGGAGCCCCAGATTCACGCGCGGCAGCTGCACCATCCTCCCAGGGCCCGAGTCTGCTAGACGCCATACTAGCTCCGCAGGATCGCTATCACTGACGGTACGGCCCGCCCAATACCACAGTGACAGAGAATACGCTATATACTCACCAAAACCAGACAGAAACGCCATACAAGCTAGACACACCAGGCGCTGGGCCTCCGAAGCTTGGAGAGCACAGTAAAGAGACCCCAGGACTTCCCAGAAAGCATCTGGACTAGCAACCCAGTCTCCAGTTACAGCGGGACTTTCTAACCTGGCGGCGGAGCAGCACTGAGCTGGCGGGGCACATCAGCCCTCCAGTTTAAGACTAACCAGGGCCAAACCAGAGAACAGAAAGGCTGGTTACCCCGATTCCCACTGACGTGACCACCCTGAAATCTCCAGCTGCAGCAAGACCTCATAACCTGGCAGTGACAGCAGCACGGAACTGGTGGAGCACATCAAAGAAGCAGGACCAAACCAGAGAGCAGACAGCCCAGATACGCCGATCTCTGCCAAGTGTCCTGCCTGTAAGTGAGTGCACCCTTGAGAATCTGCAGCTCCACTGATCCTGGCTTCTTCTAAAACAGAAGCCAGGCATCGAACCCCCTCCCACCCATATACCCACTTTGGGAAACAGAGGGGCACTTGGAACATTGAAGTTCCTGCTCTGTGGGTCTAATTGAGGAGTTAAGGCAGTTAATGCCAGAAATTGCGCTGCGATCATCACTAGCGCCTGCGACATATACATTGCAGAGCCCCTCCCACACACTCAAGGGTTCAACATTAGCCATCACTCTGTCCCTCGAGACACACGCCCACACCCACTTACACACACACACACACACACACACATATACACACACACGCACGCACGCTTGCATTTGCCTCTGTTTGCGCCTGCGTACTTTCCTCCCACAGGTACAGCTAGTCCTCAGCATACGCTAAGGACACGGGACCTCTCTCAACTTCCTGAAGAATTCTCCAGACTCGAGAGAGAGACAGTACCAGTCTGATCGGCTGAATCCAAAAACAAACAGGGAAGGTCTCAGATAAGCCAATGGCCAGGGGTAGGCGAAAGAACATTTCCAACATAAATCAGGACATCATGACTTCACCAGCAAACCCCAAAATCGATGGATATTCCAATTCATCAGAAGCACAGGAAAATGACCTTAAAGCCATGCTTGCTCAATTATTTGAGGCTCATAAGGAGGAAATGAACAAATCTTTCAAAGAGATGGCCAGTCAATTGGAGGTAAAGAAAGAAGAAATAGACAAAACCCTTAAAGAAACACAGGCAAACATAGCCAAACAAATAGAGGCACAAGTAGAGAAGAAATTAGTGGCATACAAAAAGGAAATGAACAAAGAAATAGAGTCCATCGTAGAGAGACAGGAATCCAAATTCAAACACATAAAAGAAATGGTGCAAGGCATGAAAACAGAATTAGAATCAATAAAGAAAACACAAAGTGAGAAAACTCTTGAGCTGGAGAACTTGGAGAAAAGATCAGGAACCACAAAAGTAAGCATCACCAACAGAATACAAGAGATGGAAGAGAGAATCTCTGGAGCTGAAGACACACTTGCAGAAATTGATACTTCTCTCAAAGAAAAAGTAAAATCAGAAAAATTCCAATCACAAAATATCCAAGAAATCAAGGATGCTATGAAAAGACAAAATCTAAGAATAATAGGAATTGATGAAAAAGAAGACTCCAGGCTCCAAGGTCCAGAAAATATTTTCAAAAAAATCATAGAAGAAAATTTTCCCAACTTAAAGAAAGAGATGTCCATAAATATACAAGAGGCCTACAGAACACCAAATAGACTAGACCAGAAAAGAAACACATCACGTCACATCATAGTCAAAACACTAAATCTACAGAACAAAGAAAAGATATTAAAAGCAGCAAGGGAAAAAGGCCAAGTAACATATGAAGGTAGACCTATCAGAATCACACCAGACTTCTCACCAGAAACTATGAAAGCCAGAAGGGCCTGGGCAAGCATCATGGAGACTCTAAGAGATCACAAATGTCAACCCAGACTACTATACCCTGCAAAGCTTTCAATCAACATAGATGGAGAAAACAAAATATTCCATGACAAAACTAAATTTACGCAATATCTATACAGCAAACCAACCCTACAGAAGATACTAGAAGGAAAACTCCAATCCAACGAAAACGAATTCACCCAAGAAAACAGGGCATACAGATAATGTCCCAACAAAAATGAAAAGAAAACAAACAATGAAACAAGGTAAGATCATCGACTCCATTACACAAGGAACTAACATGCATTGGTCAATATTATCTATCAATATTAATGGACTCAACTCACCAATAAAAAGACACAGGCTAACAGAATGGTTACGGAAACAGGACCCAACATTCTGTTGCATCCAAGAAACACACCTATGCAACAAAGATAAACACTACCTCAGAGTAAAGGGCTGGAAAAATGTTTTTCAAGCAAATGGTTCCAGAAAACAAGCTGGAGTAGCCATCCTAATATCTAATAAAATAGACTTTCAACCGAAGTTAATCAAAAAAGATAAGGAGGGCCACTATATTCTCATCAAAGGAAAAATCCAACAAGAGGACATCACAATTTTGAATATCTATGCCCCAAATACAAGAGCACCTACATTCGTAAATGAAACAATATTAAAGCTTAAATCATACATTGATCCTAATACCTTAATAGTGGGAGACTTCAACACCCCACTCTCATCAAGGGACAGATCAACCACACAGACACCAAATAGGGAAATGAAAGCACTCACAGAATCCCTAAATCAAATGGACCTAATAGATGTCTACAGATCTTTTCACCCAAACTCAAAAGAGTACACCTTCTTTTCAGCACCGCATGGAACCTTCTCCAAAATAGACCATATAGTTGGTCACAAAGCAAGCCTCAACAGATACAAAAGGATTGAAATAATCCCTTGTATACTATCTGACCACCATGGACTAAAGCTGGACATCAACAACAACAGAAACAACAAAAAGCCGACACGCACATGGAAACTGAACAACTTACTACTCAATGACAGCTGGGTCAAGGAAGAAATAAAGAAAGAAATTAAAGACTTCCTAGAATTCAATGAAAATGAAGGCACAACATACCCAAATTTATGGGACACATTGAAAGCAGTGCTCAGAGGAAAATTTATAGCACTAAGTGCCTACAAGAAGAAATCTGTAACATCACATACAAACAACTTAATGGCCCAACTGAAAAACCTAGAAAAAAAAGAAGCAGATACACCCAAGAGGAGCAGACGGCTGGAAATAATCAAACTAAGGGCAGAAATCAATCAATTAGAAACAAATAAAATTATCCAAAGAATCAATGAAACAAAAAGCTGGTTCTTTGAGAAAATCAACAAGATAGACAAACCCTTAGCCAAACTAACTAAAAAGCAGAGAGAAACCATACAAATCAGCAAAATCAGAAAGGAAAATGGGGACATAACTACAGACACTGAGGAAATCCAAACTATTATTAGGTCATACTACAAAAGCCTATATGGCACAAAATTTGAAAATCTAAATGAAATGGATAACTTTCTTGACAGATTCCATCTACCAAAATTAAGTCAAGATCAGGTAGAAAGACTGAATAGTCCTATATCTCCCAAGGAAATAGAAGCAGTCATTAACAGTCTCCCCTCCAAAAAAAGCCCTGGACCAGATGGCTTCAGCGCAGAATTCTACAAGACCTTCAAAGAAGTACTAACACCAATTCTCCACAAACTATTCCATAAAATAGAAACAGAAGGAACACTACCAAACTCATTCTATGAAGCCACAGTCACTTTGATACCTAAACCACACAAAGATCCAACAAAAAAAGAGAACTTCAGACCTATCTCTCTTATGAACATTGATGCAAAAATACTCAATAAAATACTTGCAAACCGAATCCAAGAACACATCAAAGATATCATCCACCATGACCAAGTAGGCTTCATCCCAGGAATGCAAGGGTGGTTCAACATACGGAAATCCATCAATGTAATCCACCACATAAACAAAATGAAGGAGAAAAACCACATGATCATCTCCTTAGATGCTGAAAAAGCATTTGACAAAGTCCAGCACCCATTTATGTTTAAAGTCTTGGAGTTATCAGGGATACAAGGCACATACCTAAAGATAGTAAAGGCAATATACAGCAAGCCTATAGCCAACATCAAACTCAATGGAGAGAAACTTAAATCAATCCCACTGAAATCAGGGACAAGACAAGGCTGCCCACTCTCTCCATATCTCTTTAACATTGTACTTGAAGTCCTAGCCAGAGCAATAAGACAACTAAAGGAGATCAAGGGGATACAAATCGGAAAGGAAGAGGTCAAAGTGTCACTATTTGCAGATGATATGATAGTATACATGAGCGACCCCAAAGATTCAACCAGAGAACTTCTTCAGCTGATAAACACCTTCAGCAAAGTGGCAGGATACAAAATCAACTCAAAAAAATCAGAGGCCCTCTTGTATACCAAAGACAAAAAGGCTGAGAAAGAAATTAGGGAAACAACACCCTTCACAATAGCCACTAACAACATAAAGTACCTTGGTGTGACTCTAACCAAGCAAGTGAAAGACCTATTTGAGAAAAACTTCAAGTCTTTGAAGAAAGAAATTGAAGAAGATCTCAGAAGATGGAAAGATCTCCCGTGCTCATGGATTGGTAGGATTAACATTGTGAAAATGGCCATCCTGCCAAAAGCAATCTACAGATTCAATGCAATTCCCATCAAAATACCAACTCAATTCTTTACAGACCTTGAAAAAAAGATTCTCAGCTTCATATGGAGAAACAAAAAACCCAGAATCTCCAAAACGATCCTGTACAACAACAGATCATCTGGAGGTATCTCCATTCCCGATCTCAAGCTGTACTACAGGGCAACAGTAATAAAAACTGCATGGTATTGGCATAGAAACAGAAAGGAGGATCAATGGAATCGCATAGAAGACCCAGAAATAAACCCACACACCTATGAATTCTCAATATTTGACAAAGAAGCCAAATCCATTCAATGGAAAAAAGACAGCATCTTCAACAAATGGTGCTGGACCAACTGGATGTCTACATGCAGAAAAATGAAAATAGATCCATATCTATCACCCTGCACAAAACTAAAGTCCAAGTGGATCAAGGACCTCAACATAAAACCAGATACTCTAAATCAGCTGGAAAAAAAAGTGGGAAACAGCCTAGAATTCATTGGCACAGGAGACAACTTCCTGAACAGAACACCAACAGCACAGGCTCTAAGAGCAACAATCAATAAATGGGACCTCATGAAACTGAAAAGCTTCTGTAAAGCAAAAGACACTGTCATCAAAACAAATAGACAGCCTACAGATTGGGAAAGAATCTTCACCAACCCTTTATCTGACAGAGGGCTAATATCAAGTATATATAAAGAACTAAAGAAGCAGAAAAGCAACAAACCAAGTAATCTACTTAAAAAATGGGGAACAGAGCTAAACAGAGAATTCTCGAAAGAGGAACGTCGAATGGCAGAGAAACACTTAAAGAAATGCTCAACCTCATTAGCCATTAGGGAAATGCAAATCAAAACGACCCTGAGATATCACCTTACACCCATCAGAATGGCCAAGATGAAAAACTCAAGTGATAGCACATGCTGGAGAGGTTGTGGAGAAAAGGGAACCCTCCTCCATTGCTGGTGGGAATGTAAACTGGTTCAACCACTCTGGAAGTCAATCTGGCGCTTTCTCAGACAACTAGGAGTAGTGCTACCTCAAGACCCAGCTATACCACTCCTAGGTATATACCCAAAATTTGCTCAAGTACACAACAAGGACATTTGTTCAACCATGTTCATAGCAGCTTTATTTGTAATAGCCAGAACTTGGAAACAACCCAGATGTCCATCAACGGAGGAATGGATACAGAAACTGTGGTATTTTTACACAATGGAATACTACTCAGCAATCAAAAAGGAAGAAATCATGAAATTTGCAGGCAAGTGGTGGGATCTAGAAAAGATCATTCTGAGTGAAGTATCCCAGAAGGAGAAAGACAAACTTGGTATATACTCGCTTATATAGACCTACAAGACATGATAAACATAATGAAATCTACACACCTAAAGAAGATAATCAAGAAAGTGGACACAGGCGAAGGTGATTAATCCTCATTTAGAAAGACAAATGGGATGTGCATTGAACTTATGACAGGAGTCTATCACAAAAGGCATCTGAAAGACTACCTAGCAGTGTTTCAAAGCAGACACTAAGACTCATAACCAAACCCTCGGCAGAGTGCAGGGAATCATATGAAAGAAGGGAAGTTAGTATGATATGGAAAGGATAGGAGCTCCACAAGGACCAAATATATCTGGGCACAGGGTCTTTTCTGAGACTGACACTCAACCAAGGACCATCTATGGATATAACCTAGAACTTCTGCTCGGATGTGGCCTGTGGTAGCTCAGTAACCAAGTAGTTTTCCAAAGTAAGGGGAACACGGACTATTTCTAATAGGATCTCAAGGGCAGGCTGTTTGACCCCCACCCCAGGGGAGGAGCAGTCTGTTAGGCCACAGAGGAGGACTTTGCAGCCAGCCCTGAAGATACCTGATAAAACAGGGTCAGATGAAAGGGGAGGAGGTCCTCCCCTATCAGGGGACTTGGAAAGGGGCAGGGAGGAGACCAGGGAGGGAGTGTGGGGTTGGGGAGGGAATGAGGGAGCGGGATACAGCTGGGACACAGAGTTAACAAAATGTAACTAAAAAGAAAAATAAAATAAAATAAAAAAAAAAAAGAAAACAAGGTTCTATGACAAAAAAAAAAAAAAAAAAAAGAATCAGTCATTTACAAGCTAATTTAAATTATTCAAATGCACCACAAAGAAAGGCCTATATAGTATTGATTTGCTGTAACCTTAGTTGACACAGACCTAAATTAAGTGGTGCTGTAATAAAGTAGTACTTACAGTTAAATAATTTTAATAATAAATCAACAGTTTATAAACAAATTCAATTAGATAATTAAATATTTCATAAAACTTACAAAGCATCAAAAATACAAAAAAAAAATTAAAAGTAAAAAATTGCCCATAATCAACTGATTTATTATTGAAGTAACACATAAGTTAATGAGGAGGAAGAGGAGGATCATGGTGCTGATCATGATGATCATGACAAAATAGGTTAAGATTCCAAAGAATTATTCAGAAAAAAAAATTATATATATATATATATATATATATATATATATATATATATAGGAACACATTCCCTACAGCCCAATAATGTACAACTATGTATTTTGAAATGTACAGCTCAGGATTAGAAAAATAACCTAGTGTGATGGTCTGAATGAGAATGGCCCCATAGACTTTGTTAGAAAAGGTCATTAGGGACAGTCTTTCAGATTTCAAAAGACTTCAGCCATTCCCAGTGAGTTCTCTCTGCTTCCTACGCAAGCATGGATCAAGATGTGAGCTCTCAGCCATTCCTGCAAAGATGCCTTTGCTCTGCCATCATGGACTTTAACTTTCTAAAACCATATATCCAATTAAATATTGTGCTTTACAAAGTTTCCTCGGTCCTGGTGGGTTGTCACAGTAATAGAAAAGTAACTAACATACCTAGTATGCATGAATGAATTGAGGGAGAGAGGAGAGGTAGGAAGAAGGAAGAAATTATCAATAGGAGAACAGCTGAGCAAAAACAGCAGCAACAAACACAACAAAACCCTCCATGTTATTCTCACAATAACAGAAAATAAAGAGGGATGGAAGGAAAAAGGAATGGAGAGAGGGAGGGACTAAGGAAAAGAAGGAAGATAGATTGATTTTCTAGTGAGATGCAGGGTGAGAGGAGAAAGTCCTCATTTCTTCTAAGATTATACCATAAATAAATGTCATGCTAGTTAGAGAGCTGGGTTAAGACCCACTAAGGTTGACAGGTATCATGTTTCTTATACTGAGATAGTCCACAACCCTTCAAGAATAACCTACCTTCTAAGTACACAAAATTATAAATTTTTCCTATTGATATACACCATATCTAAGCCTACAAAGAAGCAACTACTCAGATCTCTAACCTCTCCTTACCCAATTGGTTTTCTTCCCCAATTCATGAGTCTATCCATATGAACCTTAAACATTCTTAACCCTTTAAATTTTGAACACAAAGGGTCCAGAGTTATTATTTAAACATTCGGTTCATGAAGCTGTATCTATGAATGCAACCAACCAAAAATTGTTCTTCCTTCTCTCTAAAAATAAAAATAAAGATAACTTATGGAACATTCTATATTGCATAAAGTTGCTACATACTGTGAATTCACAAATATTGAACCACTTCCTAGGAGCAAGCAATCATTCAAGCAACAGAAGCTTCCTTCTAGCTTCTGTCCACAACATCTTCATCAGCCATCAATTCACAAATTCATTTCATATCTATTTACTAAACATGTGGATCATCTACACAGGCACAAGAGTTGTACTGAAACCAAGATGAGCACCATGCCTACTTTCATGGGGCTTACAGAGAAGTGGAAAATTTGTGATTATAAAATGCATTTGAGTTAGAAGATTATAAAATACAGTATATAAAAAAGGTTTAATGTGGTGGACAATAGGAACAATAAACAATAAACAAGTTCCTGAAGGAAGTGATAACTAACATTCGAGACTGAAACAGGAGTTTGCAACAATTTTCAGTACATTCAGTCAAACACTCAAGTATTCGGTAGATGTTAGTTGAACACTAATTATGGTACAGCATTCTGTGTTAAAAATCAAGGAACCGTACAAACAAGACAGACTCTGTTCTTATGTAGCTTGAACTCTAGTAGAATTTGCAAAACAGGAAAATAGTTTTTATTCCTTCTTATTACTCCTAGGTAGAAAGGAGCAGACATGTCACTCTATGGCTTGAGACAACTGGTCTTGTAACTGGTCTTGAGACTATGACGCTTCAGCATTTGAGGTGGCATGCTTAGGTGAAAAAAACAAACAAACAACAACAAAAAAAAAAAACCCTGCATCTGAGCAGGAAATCAGTGATTCTCTTTGAACATATATAGATACTTTGATTTCTATTCCTTAATTATTTACAAAATACTTCTTTGGCTTCAAGCATCCTGACATTTACATAATGACTCTATTAAAACCTTATTTTCTTTAATCCTATATCCATTAGAGGTAAGTCTTACCTTCAAAATACCTTCTATATCCTAAGGAAGGTAAATCAAATAGAAAAATTCTGGGGCTACAGGAAAAGCTCAGTGGTTAAAAGCACATACTGCTCTTGCAGAGCCCTGAGTTCAGTTCCTAGCACCCACATCAGGTGGCTTATAGCCACCTATACCTCCAGCTCCAACGGATCCAGGACCCTCTCCTTTATGGCCATCTGCACTCACACATACACAGACCTACTCACAGACATCCACACATATATAGAATTTTAAAACAATGAACTTTCAACTAGTAAATAAAATAAATTCCACAGAAAAGCTTTACATATTAGACTATTTCTAATGTTTTTATTGAAAATATATCCAATGAATCAAATTTTTAAAGAATTATGTGAGATATACATAAATATATAAACTGCATTATATAACTAACAAGTTGCTTTTTTCATATAAAATTAAATATACAAAGCTTGAGAACACTTTAAAACTTCCCAAACAGATTTGTTTTTATAAGCTTATTTACTTAAGGTCTCCATAACTTGGCTACTCAATATACAACTAGCAAATAATCTCGCCTAACATAAACAGTATACTTGATTATTTCACAATTAAAGCTGATTATACTGTTGGCCTCTAACAGTATAACAGTATAATCACTTTTCACAATGTTTGATATAGAACATTCTGTTGCTAAGCAGCATAGTCAAAAATGTTTACTTAGTGTGTGTGTGCGCGTGTGTGTGCGTGTGTGTGTGTAATTATGTCCTTTAGAGAAACTCTCTGCTCCATGCCATGTTCTTGTACTAAGACTGTCAGTGTGTGTGTGTGTGTGTGTGTGTGTGTGTGTGTGTGTGTGTAATTATGTCCTTTAGAGAAACCCTCTGCTCCATGCCATGTTCTTGTACTAAGACTGTCAATGGACCTCGGCAGGTGAGTAAACGTAGAATCATTATGTTCTTGCATACCAAGGCTAGTCTGAGGTTAGGCACAATGGAAGCATTAAAAAAAAGTAGGGGGGAAGGGTTCTGGATGTATATGGCACAGCCAGTGAAAGCACAGAGGTAATCAGACAGAGGCAGCCTGGATTTTAATTCTTGGCTCTTGTCACTAACTAGCTAAATGTTCAAGCACATCACTTAACCTTTTGTATCCTAATTTCCTCATCTCTTCAGTGTGGTTACTGGGGCTAGAGCACAGCTAAGTCAGTGAAGTGCTTGGTGTGAAAACATGAAGTCTTGAGTTTGGATCCTACCATCAAAGTGAAAGCTAGACACAGTGGTGCCCAACTGTGACCCCAGAGTGGTAGTAGAATCACATGGTTCCTCATGGGCTCTCTGGTCAACCAGTCTAGACAAAATACCCAGTTCCAAGTGCAGTAAGAGATAACCTCTCAAAAGATAAGGTGCAGAGTGATAAAGGAAGGCAGCCGAGGTACTGGCCTCTAACACCCACACACAGACATGCAAAGGCAGGTGTGTGTGTATATATATACACCCACACATATACACACAAGAAAAACTATTTGCTAACCTACAATGAGAGAAATAGAGCCACTATCTTCAGTGGTGTAGCCACTGGTGAAACCCCATACATCAGTGCTTATTTCCCCACCCAACTCATGCAGATGTCCCTGGTTAAACCCAAAATATCACAAAATGAAACAAACAAACAAACAAAAAACACAAATTGGGGGACATTGTGGTGGCATCATAAGGTTAAGAGAAGGATAAGGTGAACTAGAGAGATGGCTCAGTGTTTAAGAGCACTGTCTGCTCTTCCAAAGGACCCGGGTTCAATTCCTAGCACCTATATGGCAGCTCACAACTGTCTATACCACCAATTCCAAGGGATTTGACACCTTCACATATAAAATAAAATTAAATAAATTACTAAGAGAGGGATAAGAAAATGGGAATGTGATCAGAATATATTATATACATGTATGAAATTGTTAAAGAATAATTTTAATTCCATCTTTAAGTAACATCAAAAATTAAATACTAAAGAATAAACTGGGAGCATGGGAGGGCTAATGAAATGGCTCAGTGGTTAATAGCACTTGTTGCTCTTGCAGAAGAACAAGGTTTAGTTTATAACACCCACACCAGGGATCTCACAATCATCTGAGAGTATAGTTCCAGAGCATCTAACAGCCTCTTCTAGCCTCTGCAGACACTACAGCAGAGCCTGCAGGCAAAATGATCATATACATAAAATAAAATAAATACATTTTTTAAAAAAAGAATCATAAACTTAGGCTGGCAAAATGGTTCAGAGGGTAAAGAGACTGTCACACAATCTTGCTGCCCTGAGTCAGATAGCAGCAAGCCACAGGGCAAGTCTCAAAAGTTGTCCTTAGATCTCCACATGTATACCATGGGCACACACACACCCAATGATAAAAATATTACAATTAATATAACAAAATAAAAATGTAAGACTTCCACACTACACTACCATTGCTGGAAGTAATTAAAGAACTAAATAAATGAAAAAGCATTTATGCCAATGTGCTTTAGAAGTTTAGAAGTTTAAAAGTGAACAAGCTTGCTCCTTTTTTCAAGATTGTTTGTCTATTCTGCATTCTTTATTGTCAAGGACTATATTACAACGAATGTACTTGATAGCTGCTGTTTAGAATTTGCTTTCTAGTGACCACTCAACCAACAGCACTGATAGCTGGCCATGGTGGCACATGCCTTTAAGCACAGCACTCAGGAAGCACAAGTAAGCAGGTATCTGTAAACTGATACTTTACCACTAAGATGACAAATTGCTCTACAGAGCCAATATAATCATTTTAAATATATTGTTTGTTAAATATTAATATGATAATCCCTATGAAAACTAAGAAAATAGAAAAATCAAAAGAACCTTGAAAAAGGAAGAAGCTTCATTTCCTAAGTTCAAACTTACTACAAAATTATCAAAACTGTGGTTTTGGCTTAAAGAGAGATACCTAGATCAACAGAAAAGAACTTAAGTCCAGAAATAAAACTTTCTGTCAATGATTAATTGATTTTTGACAAGGATGACAACACAATTCAGAACAATACTATTCTTAACAAATTAGCGCTGGAGAAACTCTAAATCCACATGTAGCAACAGCAGCCAAGATGGAGACCTTTCTCACATAGCATAAACTTAACTCAAAATAGATCAAAGGCATAAAGTCAAAGGCAAAACTGTTGGACAAAACACACAGTAATTTTCAATATGTTGTTTAGGCAATGGTTTGCTTAGATGTGGCACTAAAGTATAAACAGCAAAAGAAAAATTACACTGCACTCCATCCAAATTAAAACTCTGTGGTGACAGATATGGGATACTTAAACATGAGTTGTTCATCATGGATGCCACAGAGTCCAAAACAGTTTAATAAGCTATCACTCACAACAACTAGAAGGTAAGAGCCTATTGGATTGCAGGGCATAAAGAAATCAACCCAGAATTAAGCTGAAAGCTTACTCCTTACTGGATAGCATTCAGTGTCAAGAATACTAACTATTCAGGTGGCTGGAGAAGAAAAATCATTAACACTCATACACAATTATGACTCCAGATAACTACTACCAACTTGTCAGGCAAGATAGACTCACTAGACCAATAGTGGCACAGCTGTTTGGAAAGTAACTATATCTGGTTGGACTTTAATCTACTCCACTGGGGGAAAAAATTCACACTTGGTACTATAAACCTAGTCAAAAATACAGCGTATAGGAGGTCAGAAGCCCTAAGTCGTAACCAGCCATTGTTATTTTGGAAAAGTACATGGTGTCTAACTACCTTCTAAATATCTGTGTTTATAACCATAGATGGTACTGTACTTAATCTTGATTAGAGAAGCTTCTGTTTGTAGTGAGTAATGTGGAGGCTCATTAAAGTGGTCAAAGTGGTCAGAAAAATTAACCTCAGCCCTAAAGATGGCATCTATATTATCCTCTCCAAGACTCAACAGAAGGAGCAGACAGAATTAAGGAGTAATTAATGGCAAGGAATACTATTTAAATGACCGGGTGTGGTGCATGCCTTTGATCACAGCACTGAGAGACAGAGGCAGAGAGACCTCTGTTGAGTTTGAGGCTAGCACACTATACATAATGAGTTTCAGGAAAGCCAGGGCTACATAGAGAGACCCTGTCTCAAAAAAAAAAAAAAAAAAAAAAAAGCTAGCTTCTAGACAGGACAAAACTATTATATGCTCATGCAGGTAACCCTAATTAAATGTAAAACAATGAGAAATGAGAAAACAAAAAAAGAAAGAAAAGACATAAAAGCAGCAAAGAGACTTATTGGGGAAAAGATGAAATGCGGCTGAGAGAAGTAGATTAGAGAAAACATGGGAGCAGGGGAATTGCAATCATAGTACATGAGATACTAATATTTATAAAACTGTGAGAGAATAAATTAAAAGAACAGGAAAACACAAAATAAATTGTTAATGCATTAGAATTTACGAAAAATTCAACAGCAGCAAACTTGAGTCATGAACAAGAATATGATCAGTGAAATGGCTCAGCAAATGAAGGTGGTTGCTGCAAAGTCTGACAGCCCGAGTTTGGTCCCCAGACCCTATGTGATAAAGAGAACCGACTCATGAAAGCTGTTCTCTGATATGGCATGTGATAATGCATGCCATGACACGTATGCATATGGACACGCACACTTCCGTGCACATGCACACAAAGACACACAAATGTGAGTGTTAAAATGCACAGATAACTAACTATGGGATAAAACAGAGTAAGTCTACTAATAAAGGACGTGAATACTGTGCTCACTTCAGCAGCACATAGACTAAAATTGCAACAATACAGAGAAGATTGGCCCCTGAGCAAGGATGACAGTCAAATCTGTGAAGTGTTCCATATGTTGGGCAGTACAGCGCTAAACAGAGAACTCTCTGTAGAGATATCGAACGGCAGAGAAGCACTTAAAGAAATGTTCAACGTCTTAGCCATCAGGGAGATGCAAATCAAAATGATCCTGAGATTTCACCTTACACCCATCAGAATAGCTAAGATCAAAAGTGACAGATCAAACTCAAGTGACAGCACATGCTGGAGAGGATGTGGAGAAAGAAGAACCCTCCTCCATTGCTGGTGGGAATGTAAAGTTGTACAACCACTTTGGAAATCAATCTGGCGCTTTCTCAATTAGGAATAGTGCTACCTCAAGATCCAGCTATACCACTCTTAAGCATACAGCCAAAAGATACTCAAGTACACAACAAGGACATTTGCTCAATCATGTTCATAGCAGCTTTTTCGTAATAGCCAGAACCTGGAAACAACCCAGATGTCCCTCAACGGAGAAATGGATACAGAAATTGTGGTACATTTACACAATGGAATACTACTCAGCAATTTAAAACAAGGAAATCATGAAATTCGCAGGCAAATAGTGGGAACTAAAAAAAGATCATCCTGAGTGAGGTATCCCAGAAGCAGAAAGACACACATGGTATATACTCACTTATAAGTGGATATTAGACATTTAATATAGGATAAACATACTAAAATCTGTACACCTAAAGAAGCTAAGCAAGAAGGAGGATCCTGGATAAGATGATCAATCCTCACTCAGAAAGGCAAATGGGATAGACATCGGAAGAGAAAGAAAACATGGAACAGGACAGGAGCCTACCACAGATGGACTCTGAAAGATTCTACCCAGCAGGGTATCAAAGCAAATGCTGAGACTCATAGCCAAACTTTGGGCAGAGTGCAGGGAATCTTATGAAAGAAGGGGGAGATAGAAAGGCCAGGAGGGGACAGGAGTTCCACAAGGAGAACAACAGAACCAAAATATCTGGGCCCAGGGGTCTTTTCTGAGACTGATACTCAAATAAAGGACCCAGTGTCCAAGTGGGTTCCCTAGTAATGGGAACAGGGACTGTCTCTGACATGAACTCAGCTGGCTCTTTGATCACCCCCCCTGAGGTGGGGGGAAGGGCAGCCTTACCAGGCCACAGAGGAGGACAAAGCAGACTTGATAGGCTAGGATCAGATGAAAGGGAGAAGGACCTCCCCTATCAGTGGACTGGGGGAAGGGCATAGGGAAAGAAGAGGGAGGGAGGATAGAATTGGGAGAGGTCAAGGAAGAGGACCACAGCTGGGATACAAAGTGAATAAACTGTAATTAATAAAAAAATAATTTTTTAAAAGGATGTGAATACAAAACACATAACTCTCAAAGCTCAATAAGAAATAACTGCTGAGTTGTGCCTCCCACTGAATCTCTATCTTCCCATCAAAGCCCCTGGATCACTAGGGCCCATGTGCATCCTTTGGTCCACCTCTACATCACCAATACTGAAGTCTTTTAGGCTTGCTGCTATAAAAACTCAGTTCAATGGAAACTCCCAGGAATGTATGAGGGTGACCTTAGCTAAGACTCTAATAATGGGACATATGGAGCCTGACCCAGACATCTCCTGCAACAAGGCAAGAATTCTAGTAGAAGGACTGGGACACCAACCAAGCCACAAAATCTTCAAGCTACAGTTTGTCCTGACTACAAGAGTGCTGGAATAAAGATGGTACAGAAATTGTGGAAGGGGCCAAACAATGACTAGTGCAGCTTGAGACTCCTGCCACAAGGGAGCCCACCCCTGACCCTGCCTAGAGGGCCAAAAACAAGAGGTTGAATGGCCCAGAGCCCTAGGATAAAACCAAACACACTACAATGATCCCTAAGGCTACTTTACTATACTCGTAGGCTGGAACCCTTCATAACCATCATCAGAGAGGCTGCTTCCAAAAACTGACGGAAACAAACACAGAGACCCACAGCCAAATATTAGGAGGAGTTTTGGAACCCTTCAAAAGGCAGGAAGGTGGGGGATGAATTTTAAGAGCCAGAAATGGTCAAGGACACCACAAGAAAACCACACAATCAATTAAACAGGGCTCACAGGGGCTCCCAGCCTATATGGGTCTGACCTAAGTCCTCTGTGTATAAAGTTACAGTTGTATAGCTGGGTGCTCTTGTGGAACTCCTAACAGTGGGAGTTGAACTGCCTCTGACTCTTTCGCCTGTTTTTGAGAGCCTTTCCTCCCTACTAGGTTGACTTGTCCCTCTTTAACAGGAGGGGAGGTACCTAACCTTACTTGGTATGCCATGCTTGATTGATAGCCCTAGAAGGCCTGCCCTTTTCTGAAAGGAAACAGAGGAGTAGATCTGGGGCAGAGGAGAGCTGGGGATGAGGAGAACTAGGAGGAGAGGAATGGAAAACTGTAAACGTAAATAAAGAGAGAAGAATAAAAGGGAGAATACTTGACTCTCACTCCGAAGAGGAAATAATGCAGACATCTGAAGTAGATGGAGAGAGGGAACTATGTAGGAAATGGAGTGGGAAGAATAACAGGGGTGGAGATCAGGTGTAAGAAGAGCCAGGGGTGGGGGAGGGCTGGGAGAAAGAACAGAAATCAGTGGGGTGGGAGGCATTTCTGAAACAGGGGAGGCTCTATGTAGTCTATGGAGGTGACCCTGGCTGAGACTCCTGGTAGGGGAGGCAAAGGAGCTTGAAGTCATTACCTCCTATAGCCAAATGGAATGTCCAGTGAGGAAGGACACCAATCTACCCAAAAAAATCTTTGATCTAAAATTTGCCTTACCCACAAGAAGTATAGGGGATTAAGGTAGAGCAGAAATTGAGGGAATGGCAAACCAGAGATTGGCCCAACTTGAGACCCACCCCAACTCCTAACACTATTAATGATACTCTGCTCTGCTTGCAGACAGGAGCCTAGCATAACTGTCTTCTGACAGCCTTCATCCAGGAGCTGGTGGAAATAGATGCAGAGACCCACAGCCAAACAACAGGCTGAGTTTGGGGAGTTTTGTAGAAGAGTAGAAGGAAGGACAGAGGGAGCCAGAGGGGTCAAGGACACCACAAGAAGACCTACAGAGTAAACTAACCTGGGCCTATGGGGGCTCACAGAGACTGAACCACCAACCAAAGAGCTTGCATGGGCTGGACCTAGCCCCCTACACATTTGTAACAGATGTGCAGCTTGGTCAACATATGAGTCCCCCTAACAACTGGAGTAGGGCTGTCTCTGACTCTATTGACTGCCTCTGGATCCCTTTCTCCTATCTGGGCTGCCTTGCCAGGCCTCAGTGGGAAAGGATGTGCTTATTCCTACTGCGACTTGAGGTACCAAGGTGGGTTGGAACCCATGAGGGGACTACTCCTCTCTGAGAAGGCGGGGGGGGGATGGAAAGAAGGGGGCAGGAAGATAGAACTGGGAGGAGAGGAGGAACGGGGCTGGGATCTGGCTGTAAAGTGATTTAATAAATACATTTTTTAAAAGAGCAAATAAAAAAACTAATAAAAGTAAAAATAAAAAAATAAATGAAGCATCAGAATAGATGTTTCTCCCATTTGAAAATGGCCAATGAACAGATAAAAAGATGCTCAGTATCACTGGTTATGAAAGAAATGTGCATCAGAAACACAATGAGCTATCACTTCATATACATTAAGGTACAAATAATTAAAGAGAAAAGTAACAAGTGATAGGAAAAGGTAGAAGCTTATTTACAGCTTGATCTTATGGAGGCTTTCTTAACTGAGGTTCCATCCTCTCTGAGTCTAGCTTATGTCAATTGACATAAAAATAGCCAGCACACTCAGCAAGACAGGAATCAATCTACTTCAAGATCCAGATATACCACTGTGGTATATCTGAAAGAGAATGGCCCCTATAGGCTCACAGATGTGAATGCTTGGTCACCAGACAGTGGCATTCTTTGAAAAGATTCAGAAATGTGGCCTTATTGAAGGAAGGGTATCACGGGAGGGGGGGGGGGGGCTATGAGCTTTCAAAGGCCCAAGCCAGTCCCAGTGCCTTTCTCTGCCTGCTACCTACTAACTTCAGAACTGAATTTACTACTCTCTGCTACCATATCTGCCTGTGTGCCGCCAAGATCCCTCTCATGAGGATAACAGACTAAATCTCTGAAAGTGGAGCAAGCCCCAATTAAATGCTTTCTTATAAGAGTTGTCATGGTCATAGTTATCTCTTCATAGCAATAGAACACTGACTAAGACAGAAGTTAGTGCCGAAGAGTGGGGTATTGATGTGGCAGGCCTGACCATGAGGCTTGTTGGCAGAACGTGGACTTTGGAATTAAGAAAGCAGTTGAACACATTAAGTGTGGGTAATTAGGCCACACTAGTAGGAACATGGAAGACAGTGGTGCTGGGAACAATGTAGGTCTTGACAGCCAGCCTCAAGAGGTTCCAGAAGAGAATACTAGAGACCTTCTTGTGATATTTTAATAAAGAAAGTAGCTGCTTTCTGCCCTTGTCCAAAAACTCTGCCTGATGCTAATCTGCCTGATACTAAATTAAAGAGTTTTGGATTATTGGCATTGGCAGAGAATAATTCAAGACAGCCTGGTATTGACTCTGATAAGTGGTTAAAAGCAGTCACACTTATGCAGATCTATAATGAAAAGGGGCAAGCTGAGCAAGGAAAAGTACAAAATGTACACTCTGATAAGAAAAAGGAGCCCCAGGAAGTGTAACGGACCTAAGTCCAGTGCTCAAGGAGATAAAAGGTTTAAAGAAAAGCCTGATGCTAAATAGAATAAAGGTAGTGGTGACCTCAGGGCAAGACCTTACTCAGATAAGCTTCCAACCTTTGAAAAGGAATCAAATAAAAACTTAAGCAGTGAAGGAAACCATCCACAACAGAAGACTAGTGTTAATATAATTGAAAAAGGAAGCCAAGTTGCAGCTCCAGCAAGCAGCAGAGCTTTGGCAATTTCAACCACTTGATTCTGGCTTTTGAGTTAAGAATACAAAAAGGGATTGTGGAAATTGCCTCTATGGCTAAGGAAAGCTGCTGAGGTCTGGCATGGGTCAGGGATCTCCCCACATGGAGGCCTAGAGAGGTAATTGTGTGAAGCTATGAAGTTGTAGCCTGGATTTTGTTGGAGGCCCCAAGATGTGAGAAATGCCAGAGCCATGAAATGCCTGTCTAGGAAAGCTGCAGACTGGGCGCAGCACCAGCCCAAGACAGAGCTGAAAGGAGTTGGAGAGCTGAAGAGCGCTTTGATATCAGACATGGAGATCAAGAGTTTGCAGTTTGCCCAGCTGGTTTTCAGTCTTTCTTTGGTCCAGTATTTCCTCTCTTTTAGAATGGTAATGCATATTCTGTGCCACTGTATATTGGAAGTATGTGATATGCTTTTTTATTTTGATTTTTCAAAGCAATATAGCTAAAAATTATCTTTAAGTCTCAGAAGTGACTTTGAAGTTTATACTTTTAAACAGTATTGAAACTGTAATAGACTATGGGAAATTTTGAAAGAGAATGTCCCCCATAGGCTCACAGATTTGAATGTTTTGTCAGCAGGGAGTGGCACTATTTGAAAAGATTGGGTGTAGCCTTGTGAAAAGTATGTCAGTGAGTGTGGCCTTTGGGCTTTCAAAAGCCCAAGACAGTCCAAGTGTCTTTCTCTTCTCACTGCCTGAATATCCATATGTAGAACTCTCAGCCATCATGTCTGCCTGTGTGCTACCATGCTCCCTGCCATGATGAAAATGAACTAAACCTCTGAAACTGTAAGCAAGTCCCAATTAAATGCTTTCTTTTATACGAGTTACCATGATGATGGTGTCTCTTCACAGTGATAGAACACTAAGAAACTACTCTTGTTCATATACCCAAAAGACTCTTCACCCTACTACAGACATAGTCAGCCATGTTCACTGCAGCTTTATTCCTAACAGCCAAAAATTAGAAACAACCTAGATGACAGTCAAAAGAAAACTAAACAAAGAAATTATGGTACATTTACACAATGGAATATTACATACCTATTTAAAAAATGTAATCATAAAAATCGCAGGTAAATGGATGGAGCTAGGAAAAAAAAATCATCCTGAGTAAGGTAACCCAGACATAGAAAGACAAATATACTATATATTCACCTATATGTAGATGTTAGTTGTTAAATCACTGATAAACAAGATATAATCTGTATAGCCATAGCTCAGTTACAGAGTAATGGAGTAGAGGGAAAGAGCAACAGAATAGATTGTTATAGATGGGCATGGTGGGGGCACACTAAAATGGAAGGATAAAATGGGGAGGGGGTAAGGGCAAGGGAAGGAATACAGAGAGGAACAGCTAAAACTAGGAGCCATTTGAGGGAAATGGAAACTTAATACAGTAGAAGCTTCCTATAATATAAAGTTGGTCTAAATGTGATTACCAAATAATGGGGAGACAATCCCAACTGGCCATCTCTCATCATTAAATGAAGCTTTCAGTACCAGAAAATGAGTTACAACTAATTGAATTGTTGGCCAAAATGGCCCCATGGAAATACACAAACAACCTATGCTATTGCAAATGCTGTAATAGGTTGCTCTCCACAAACTCCTAAGTACCTAAGGACACCTACACAACTCATTGAATGGAGAAAAGTTGAAGTGGTGCCTTCTTAAAGCCTTCACTCCTATATGTTCATGATACTGGAAGGTATTTTGCATGCTACCAAAGAAGAAAGATGAATCCAACCCAACTCCAAAACCTTAGATCTACTATGGTGACACATCTACAAGATATGATAGTGGAATAGTGCCACAAGACCTATGGGAGTGACTAACCACGTCTAATTTGATTTAACTCCCACTCCATACCTGGCGCTGTTGGGTAGCCAAGAACCTGAGATTATATTAGGCCAAGGACCTCTTGTAAAACCAAATATTCTGTTCAGCTAAAGAAACATAGCAATAAAATGACTGCTAATGACCTTCTGTACTCATAAATCAGTGCCCTGTTCAGCCATCATCAGAGAAGCAAAGTAAATAGTGTTTGTGTCTGCTTTCTTTCCATTTGCAGTAAAAATTCCAAGACTTATTCATGCTATAACATGTATAGTTTTTACCTTTTTTAAAATGGTGATATACTATTCAGATGAATATATTTTGTATTTTATATATTGCTATATTTCCATTTATAGGAAATATTTAGACTAGACCTGTACATAGAGATAGGAAATATATTAGGGATGTCTGAGGAAGGTTTAATGGGTACAAGGTTTCTCTTTTAAATGATGAAAACGTGTAGCAACTAGACAGAGATGCTATGTTCCCAACTTCAGAAGCCAGTGCATTCTATACTACAAAATTATATAAGTGGTAAATTTTTTTCCATGTGTGTTTTATAATAAAAAGAAATGAAATATTAATACAAATTACAATATAGATGGCTCTTGATAACCTTAAAAACCAGTCTCAAAAAAAAAAAAAAAGTATGAACCAGGCATAGCAGGCCTGTAATCCTAGATCTTTGAGAAGATGAGGCAGGAGGATTCCAAGATCAAGGCTTAGACTACATCACAAATTCAAAGCCAGGCTAGGTTAATTTGGCAAGATCCTATCTGAAAATAAAAAAAAAAATTTAAAATGGTGTGGGAATATAATGGTAGATAGCTTCACTAACAAGTACAAGATTCTATGTTCAGTCCTCAATACTAAAAATATGTGATTTTGCTTATATAAAACATGTAGAATTAGTAAATCAATAGAAAGTAAATTAGTGGTTAAACAGGATGGGGGAAGGGAGGAGTATGTGCTAAATAAAGGGTTCTCTTAGAGGAAACAAAAATATTCCAGAATTAGATTGTGGTTATAGCTGCACAGTATAAAGTACTGTGAACTTTAAAAGGTTGAACCGTGTGGTATACAAATTACATCTCAATGAAGTTGTGTGTATATATGTGCATGAGGAAGAGAGACAGAGACAGAGAAAGAGAGAGAAAAATTTAAAAACAAGTCACCAGAAAAGTGCTGAAAATCTAAAGAAAAGAATAAACAAAAAAGCTTTAAATATCCTTAAGACAGAAGGGAACTTGCTTCTCTCCTGCCATCCTGCACTTCTTTGGCAAAGGCCTAACAGTAAAGCTGGCATTCTTTACATTAAGTAAAATTCTGTACCCATTCCTCTCAATTTACTAATTTTAAAATAAAATTTTATACAATTCTATAAAATCAAAATATGTGCTAAAAACTAAACAGCAAGAAAATCAGAGTTGATATTTTCCTTCTCCTCCTTCCATTTTATTACCCTTGCATCTAGTAAAGGCTAATGGAGAGAGCTGTGCAAATTTACTGTCACTAACCAGTACATTAATATTATGTGCTTTTTAACCTAGATATAAATATTAAAGAACTTTTGATTATAACTTTTGATTATAACAATGGCTTCAGCACATGTCTGTTGAGCCTCAGATTAGAACCCAAATAGGACCAAGACAAAAGTCTCCAAAATAAGGCTTTTGGGTTTCAAACTATACCAAAGTGGACCTGGCCTCCCAGGTTCTCCCAGAATTCTTTGGACCCTACCTGCTGCAGTCTGTGGCTGGCATAACCCTCTGTCTCCCCTGAACTTTCCAGCCCAGGGACAGAAGCTTATGTTCCCCCTCTTTCACTATATAATCCAGACATTTTGGTTCCCCTCTGGCTCTTCTCTCAAACAAAACTAAAGTCCAAGTGGATCAAAGACCTCAACATAAAACCAGACACATTAAATTGGTTAGAAGAAAAAGTGGGGAAGACCCTAGAACTTATTGGCACAGGAGACAACTTCCTGAACAGAACACCAACAGCACAGACTCTAAGAGCAACAATCAATAAATGGGACCTCATGAAACTGAAAAGCTTCTGTAAAGCAAAGGACACCATCATCAAAACAAAACGACTGCCTACAGATTGGGAAAGAATCTTCACCAACCCTTTATCTGACAGAGGGCTAATATCTAGTATATATAAAGAACTAAAGAAGCTGAAAAGAAACAAACCAAGTAATCCAATTAAAAAATGGGGAACAAAGCTAAACAGAGAATTCTCGATAGAGGAATATCGAATGGCAGAGAAACACTTATAGAAATGTTCAACGTCATTAGCCATTAGGGAAATGCAAATCAAAACGACCCTGAGATTTTACCTTACACCCATCAGAATGGCCAAGGTGAAAAACTCAAGGGACAACACATGCTGGAGAAGTTGTGGAGAAAGGGGAATCCTCCTTCATTGCTGGTGGGAATGTAAACTGGTACAACTACTTTGGAAGTCAATCTGGCGCTTACTCAGACAACTAGGAATAACGCTTCCTCAAGACCCAGCTATACCACTGCTAGGTATATACCCAAAATTTGCTCAAGTACACAACAACGACATTTGCTCAACCATGTTTGTAGCAGCTTTATTTGTAATAGCCAGAAGCTGGAAACAACCCAGATGTCCATCATCGGAGGAATGGATACAGAAATTGTGGTATTTTTACACAATGGAATACTACTCAGCAATCAAAAAGGAGGAAATCATGAAATTTGCAGGCAAATGGTGGGATCTAGAAAAGATCATTCTGAGTGAAGTATCCCAGAAGGAGAAAGACAAACATGGTATATACTCGCTTATATAGACCTGCAAGACATAATATACACAATGAAGTCTATACACCTAAAGGAGATAAACAAGAAAGCAGACATGAGGTAAGATGATCAATCCTCACTTAGAAAGACAAATGAGATGTGCATTGGACGTATGACAGGAGTCTACCACAGAAGGCATCTGAAAGACCCTAACAAGCAGCATTTCAAAACAGATACTAAGACTCATAACCAAACCTTCGGCAGAAGGGGAGTTAGTATGACAAGGAAAGGATAGGAGCCCCACAAGGACCAAATATATCTGGGCACAGGGGTTTTTTCTGAAACTGTTTCTCCAACCAAGGACCATGTATGGATATAACCTAGAACCTTTACTTGGACGAAGCTCGTGGTAGCTCAATAACCAATTGGTTTCCCATAGTAGGGGGAACAGGGACTATCTCTGACAGGAACTCA
This sequence comes from Psammomys obesus, assembly GCF_907164565.1. Classification (NCBI taxonomy): domain Eukaryota; kingdom Metazoa; phylum Chordata; class Mammalia; order Rodentia; family Muridae; genus Psammomys; species Psammomys obesus. Next base: position 38,475,772 of record NW_026596079.1, read on the forward strand.
ATGGCAGTCTCTTTGACCTCCTCACCCGCCCAAGGGAGGAGCAGTCCTGCTAGGTCACAGAGGAGGATTTCGCAGCCAGCCCTGAAGATACTTGATAAAACAGGGCCAGACGAAAGGGAAGGAGGTCCTCCCCAATCAGTGGACTTGGAAAGGGGCAGGGAGAAGCTGAGGGAGGGAGGGTGGGATTGGGAGGGAATAAGGAGCAGGATACAGCTGGGATACAGAGTTAATAAAATGTAACTAATAATAACAAACAATAAAAAAAATAATTAAAAAAATGATAACTTCCAAGAAAGCAAGAAAAAAAAAAAAGCAAAAAGAAACAAAAAACCTAGTATTTATTAGCTAAAGATATAAGAATGTGCCTTCCAAGCAGTGGTGGTACACACCATTAATCCCAACAATCAAGAGGCAGAAGAGAATTTCTGTGATTTTGAGGCCAGCCTGGTCTTCTGAGCAACTCCGAGACAGCCAAAGCTACACAGAAAACCCAATCTAAAGAAACAACAACAAAAAGAACGTGTCCTTCTGTAGTTGGTGTTGCTGGTGTGAAAAGTCAAAGTGTGTGGGTGTGGTTTGTTTAGTATGGGGCATGTATGTGGTTTTTGTTTCCATATGTCTTGGTTTCACCAGTCTTAAGAGACATAAATTTAATCATTATCAACACATAATAATAGATTTGTTGAGTGGATTCAAATCAAAGATCGAGTTCCAATTTCATTTTCTCTCCTTTCCTCTCTCATTCAAGAGTCCTCTGTTGAGAGTTTCTTTTTAGCTCTGTGGCCCATATATTAAGTTTTACTTGGGTTATTTGGTTTGTTGGTGTTCAATTTTTTGAGTTCTTTATAAATTCTGAATATTAACATGGAATATTACACTGTCAAATATAGGATTGGTAAAGATCTTTTCCCAAACTATAGACTGTCATTTCTATTGGTAGTGTCCTTTGCCTTACAGAAGGTTTTTCAGTTTCAAGAGGTACCATTTATTAATTATTGATCTGGGGGCCTCAGCAGTTGGTATTCTGTTCAAGAAATTGTTTCCTGTGCCAATGAGTTCAAACAAAGCTGGTTCCTACTGTCCCTTCTAGCAGATTTAGTGTATCTGGCTTGATCCACTTGGACTTGAGTTTTGTACAGTGAGATAAGTATGGATCTATTTGCATTTTTCTACATGTAGACATCCAATTAGACCAGCACCATTTGTTGGTTTCTACATGTAGGCATCCAGTTAGAGCAACACCATTTGCTGAAACTGCTGTCTTTTTTCCATTGTATGGTTTTGGCTCCTTTGTCAAAAATCAGGTGTCCATAGGTGTTTGGGTTTATTTCTGGGTCTTCAATTGGATTCCATTGACCAACCAGTGTATTTGTATGACAGGACCATGCAGTTTTATTACTATTACTCTGTAGTATAGTTTGAAGTCAGAAATGGACATACCTCCAAAAGTTCTATTATTGTATAGGATTGTTCTAGCTATTCTAGGTTTTTTTCTTTTTCCATATTAAATTTAAAATTCTTCTTTCAAGGTCTGTAAAGAATTGTGTTGATATTTTTATGGAGATTACATTCAATATGTAGATTGCTTTTGGTAAGATGATCATTTTTACTATGTTTTTTTTTTTTTAACACATTACTCACTTTATATACTGGTTGTAGCCCCCAACCTCATGTCCTCCCATTCCAGCCCTCCATGTCTCTTCCTCCCCTATCCCTCTTCCCAAGTCCACCTATAGGAAAGTCCTCCTTCCCTACTGTCTGTCCCTAGCGTATCAGGTCTCATCAGGACTGCCTGGGTCCTTTTCCTCTGTGGGCTGGCTAGGTCATCCCACCAAGGAGAAGTGATCAAGGAGCAGGCAACCAAGTTCCTGTCAGACTGTCTCTTCTCCTCTTATTAGGGAACCCACATGGAGACTGAGCTGTCTATGGGCTACATCTGAGCAGGAGTCTAGGTCCTCTCTATGCATAGTCTTTGGTTGATACATCAGTCTCTGAAATCCCCCCTGGGGCCAGATTTGTTTCCTTTGTTTGTTTTTGTTTTCTTTTCTTTTTTGGCTTTGTTGGTCTCCTTGTAGTTACTATGTTAATCATCCAGCCCATGAGCATGGAACATCTTTTCCATCTTCTACTATCTTCAATATCTTTCTTCAGAAACTTGAAGTTCTTGTCATAGGGTCTTTGACATGCTTGGTTAGAGTTACACCAAGAAACTTATTTGTGGCTACTGTGAAGGGTGTGGTTTCCCTAAGTTCTTTCTCGACCCATTTTTTATTTGTATACAGGAGGACTACTTTTTTTTTTTTTCAATTAATCATGTATCCGGCCACTTTGCTAAAGATGTTTATCACCTGTAGAAGTTTTCTGGTAAAATTTTTGGGGTCACTTACATATACTATCAAATCAACTGCAGATAGTCATATTTTAATTCCCTCCTTTCTGATCTATAATCCCTTTATCTCCTTTATTTATCTTATTGCTCTAGCTAGAATTTCTAGTAATATAGTGAAGCAATATGGAGTGGGCAGCCTTGTCTTGTCCCTGATTTCAGTGAGATTGTTTTGAGTTTCTCTCCACTTAATGTGATGTTGACTATAAGCTTACTGTACATAATCTTTATTATACTTAGATAAGGGTGTTGTAATTCTGATCTCTCCAAGACTTTTATCATGAAGGGGTGTTGGATTTTTATCAAAGGCTTTTTCTACTTCTAATGAGATGATCACATTTTTTTTCTTTCAGTTTGTTAATATGGTGGATTACATTAATGAATTTTCATATGTTGTACTATCCCTGCATCCCTGGGATGAAGCCTACTTGATCATGGTGGATGATGTATTTGATGTGCTCTTGGATTCAGTTTGCAAGTATTTTATTGAGTATTTCTGCATAAGGTCATAAGGAAAACTGGTCTAAAATTCTCTTTGTTAGATCTTTGTGAGGTTTAAGTATCAGGGTGACTATGGCCTCATAGAATGAGTTTGGCAATGTTCCTTCTGTTTCTATTTTGTGGAATAGTTTGGGGAACATCGGTGCTAGGTCATCTTTGAAAGTCTGGTAGAATTCTACACTAAAACCATTTTTTTTCCTGGTTGGGACTCTTAATGATAATAATTATTATTTATTACAATTTATTCAATTTGTATTGCAGTTGTGGATTTCTCCCTTGTCTCTTCACAATCCCACCCACCCTCTTCTGTATGCCCTTCCCCTAGTCTACTGATAGGGGACGAGTCCTCCTCCCCTTCTATCTGAATCTAGCCTGTCAGGTCTCAGTAGGACTGGTTGCATTATCTTCCACTGTGACCTGGCAAGGCTGCACCCCCTAGGGAAAGGTGATCAGAGAGCCTGCCACTGAGTTCAGGCCAGAAAAAGACCCTGCTCCCCTTACTAGGGACCCCTCTTGGAGACTGAGTTTATTTATTGGCTACATCTGAGCCAGGGTTTTAGGTCCTTTCCATGCATGTTCCTTGGTTGGGGTGTCATTCTCTTCAGGGGCCCCAGGACTCAGGTTTTTATGCTCTGTTAGTCTCCTTTTGGAGCTCCTGTACTCTCCAGGTCTTTCTAGTTCCCCCTCTTTCATAAAATTTCACGTATTCTGCCCAAAGTTTGGTTATAATCCTCAGCCTCTGCTTCAATACCTCTATCAGTAGAGTCTTTCAGGGGCCCTCTGTGGTAGGATCCTTTTCTGTTCCCTGTCTTCTTCTGCTTCCGATGTCTATCGCATTTGCTGGTTGGGAGACTTTTGATGACTGCTTGGATTTCCTTAGGAGTTATAGGACTGTTTCAACTCCTAACCCAGTCTTGATTTAACTTTGGTAAGTAAAAATCTATCAAGAAAATAGTCCAGGCGGGACAAGATGGCGATGCCAGGAAACACTGCATCTGAGGAGCAGGACAACATTTTCCGTACAGCGACCAAGAGACTGAACTCTGGGCCCTAAAACAACAGTGATCCTGTTTCCCAGGTGAGAGGAAACCCCCACAGCGTGGGACTCAGTCGGGTCCACGCTCAGGCCACCCAGCCAGAACCCGGAAGAGATCCTGGGTTCTGCAGGCACTAGGTCAACCAGACCAGAGCCACACGCCTACATGTCCTGATCACCTTCCCACGCTGGTCGGTGAGCACAAAAAACACCAGAGACTGGGAGTCCCAGTCACGAGAAAAAAACATAGGGAAGGAAGGAAATGGTACTGACTTGGGTCACCCAGTCTTTCCCTGGAAAAAGTCTCACAGACCAGCCGGTAACAGCCGCCATCACTGAACTGGGCTCTAGCCCAGGCACAGACAGCTGCTGCACACCAGCTATCAGGAACAGACAGAGCTGTGCGCCCAAGGGCAACAGAGACTGGAAGTCCCTGTCAGGAGAAAAATCCACAGGGAAAGAAGGAAACGGTACTGACTTGGGTCACCCATTCTTTCCCTGAAAAAAGTACTAGCCACCATCACTGAATGGGGCTCCAGACACAGACACAGACAGTTGCTGTGCACCAGCTCTCCAGAACGGACAAAGCTGTGCGCCCCAGGGTAACAGAGACTGGGAGTCACTGTGGGAGAAATCCTCACAGGGAACAAAGCAAAGGCAACGGACTTAGGCCACCCAGTATATCCCTAGAAGAGGTCCTGCAGACCGGCCCAACCCAGGGACCTGCTGTGCACCAGCTAGCCTGCTGTTACCAGGAGAGCAGTACTCACCCACCACAGATTACCGCTTGGGTACTGGGGCACAGAGCCCCAACCTCAGACCTACAAAAGCCCGGGATCCCCAAGATCAACCCCCAGATACTGCTCCAAAGGGCAACCGGTTATCCCTAACAAAACTGACCAAACCACGGGATACACAGGTTACAGCAGCAGATCACTAAATTTACAGCAAGAAACCCAGAAGAAGGGCAGCTGTCTTCAGGACTTCTCTGGGTGAGAGGCGAACCCTCTCAACTAACAAGGATCACAGTTACCACTCAGGTCTCTATGCCTGAGGTGAGCAGTGGCAACTCCTGAAAAACACCGGCCATCCACTGACTATACCCAAAAGGCTGAGGAGGCTTCCTTCAGGAAAAACCATCTTTCTGCCAAGGGGATTCTCTCCACCACAGGATTCCAAGAACCACCAGAAACTAACCCCAAACACCTAAGATAGCCCAATGGGTAGAGGCCAGCGTAAAAGCTCAACCAACAAAAGACAGAGCAATATGGCATCTCCAGAACCCAGTTATGAAGGGGCAAGTAGCCCTGGACACCCCAGCATAATTGAAATCCAAGAAGATGACCTAACATCTATGCTCATGAAGAGGATAACAGAGGAAACAAATAAAATACGTAAAGACCTAGAGGAAGATAAACTCAAACAGATTATGGCCATCCGTAAAGAAATAGAGGAAGATAAAAGCAAACAGATTATGGCCATCCGTAAAGAAATACAAGAAGTTGCAGCCAAATAGTTTGTGGCCTTTAGAGAGGAAATGCTTAAATCACTGAATGAAATAAAAGAAACAAAGGATAGTTCAAACAAACAGCTGAAGGAATTGATGGAAAAGCAGGAAAATACACTCAGACAGGTGAAGGAAATCAACAAAACGGCTCAAGATATGAACATAGAATTGGAAAAATTAAAGAAAACACAAATGGAGGAAATTGTGGAGAAAAAAAACTTAGGGAAGAAAACAGGAACTACAGAGGTTAGCATAACACCAATAGACTACAAGAGATGGAAGAAAGAATCTCGGGTGTGGAAGATATAATGGAAGAAAAAAATGTATCTGTCAAAGAAAATGTTAAATCTAAAAAATTCCTGACACAGACCGTCCAAGAAATTCAAGACAACATAAAAAGACAAAACCTAAGAATAATAGGAATAGAGGAAAAAGAAGATTCCCTGCTCCAAGGCCCAGAAAAATGTTTTCAACAAAATCATTGAAGAAAATTTTCCAACTTAAAGGAGGGGCCAATAAGAATACAAGAGGCCTACAGAACACCCAATAAATTAGATCAGAAAAGAAAATCCTCCCACCACATAATAATCAAACAGTAAGTACACAGAACAAAGAAAAAATACTAAAAGCTGCAAGGGGAAAAGGCCAAGTAACATATAATGGCAAACCCATTAGAATCACACCTGACTTCTCAACAGAGACTATGAAAGCCAGAAGGGCCTGGACAGATATCATGCAGACCCTAAGAAAACACAGATATCAGCCCAGGCTACTATACCCAGCAAAACTCTCAGTCCTCACAGATGGAGAAAACAAGATATTCAATGACAAAAACAAATTTCAACAATACCTACACACAAATCCAGCATTACAGAAGACACTGGAAGGGAAAATACAACCCAAGAAAACTAGCTACTTTCAAGAAAACACAGGAAATAATTAACCTCACTACAGTAAAACAAAAAGCAACCAAGCACACAACCTTATGACCACAGCCAACATCAAAATCAAAGGATCTAACAGCCACTGGTCATTAATCTCTCTCAACATCAATGGACTCAATTCTCCATTAAAAAGACACAGACTAACATAATGGATGCATAAAAATAACCCAGCAATCTGTTGCATACAAGAAACACGCCTAAGTCACAAAGATAGATATTACCTGAGGGGAAAGAGTTGGAAGATGGCTTTCCAAGCAAATGGACCCAAGAAACAAGCAGGAGTAGCCATTCTAATATCTGATAAAATAGACTTTCAACCATAATTAATAAAAAGAGATGGGGAAGAACATGTCATACTCATCAAGGGAAAATTCCACCAGGAAGATATCACATTCCTGAACATCTATGCCCCAAACGCAAGGACACCCACATTTGTGAAAGAAACTTTAATAAAACTTAAACCACACATAGACCACCACACATTAATAGTGGAAGACTTCAACACCCCACTCTCAACAAAGGACAGGTCAACAAAACAGAAATTAAACAAAGAAACAATGTCTCTAACAGAGGTCATGAATCAAATGGACCTAACAGACATTTACAGAACCTTACAACCAAACACAAAAAAAATTTACCTTCCTCTCAGCACCTTCTCCAAAATAGACCATTCAGTTGGTCACAAAGTGAGCCTCAACAAGAAGATTGAAATAATCCCTTGTATCCTGTCTGATCACCATGGAATAAAGCTGGACCTCAACAACAACAGAAATAGCAAAAAGCCTACACACACATGGAAACCAAACAACTTCCTACTAAATGACAGCTGGGTCAGGGAAGAAATAAAGAAATTAAAGTCTTCCTAGAACTCAATGAAAATGAAGACACAACATACCCAAACTTGTGGGACACAATGAAAGCAGTGCTAAGAGGAAAGTTCTTCAAGAAGAAATTCGAGACAGCTCATTCAAGCAACTTAATGGCTCACATAAAAACCCTACAAAAAGAAGCAGACAACCAAAGAGGAGTAGACAGCTGGAAATAATCAAACTTAGGGCTGAAATCAATCAATTAGAAACAAATAAAACAATTCAAAGAATCAGTTAAAACCAAGAGCTGGTTCTTTGAGAAAATCAACAAGATAGACAAACCCTTAGCCAAGTTAACTAAAAGTCAGAGAGACACCATCCAAATCAACAAAATCAGAAATGAAAAGGGGGACATAACTACAGGCACTGAGGAAATCCAAACAATCATTAGGACTTACTTCAAAAGCGTGTATGCCACAAAATTTGAAAATCTAAATGGATGGACAATTTTCTTGATCGATTTGACTTACCAAAGCTGAATCAGGACCAGGTAAATCAATCAAATAGTCCTATATCCCCCAAGAAAATAGAAGCGGTCATCAAAAGTCTCCCATCCAAAAAAAGCCCAGGACCAGATGGTTTCAGCGTAGAATACTACCAGACCATCAAAGAAGAGCTAACTCCAGCTCTCTTCAAACTATTCCACAAAATAGAAACAAAAGGACCATTACCAAACTCATTCTACGAAGCCACTGTCACCTTGGTACCTAAACCTCACAAAGACCCAACAAAGAACGAGAATTTCAGGCCAATCTCCCTTATGAACATTGATGCAAAAATACTCAACAAAATACTTGCAAACCGAATACAAGAACACATCAAAGATATCATCCACTATGACCAAGTAGGCTTCATCCCAAGTATGCAGGGGTGGTACAATATATGGAAATCCATCAATGTGATCCACCATATTAACAAACTAGAAGGAAAAAAAAAAAAACCTGATAATCTCCCTAGATGCTGACAAAACTTTTGACAAAATCCAACATCCACTAATGCTTAAAGTATTGGAGAGATCAGGGATACAAGGCCCATATCTAAACATAGTAATGGCGATATACAGCAAACCTATAGCCAACATCAAACTGAATGGAGAGAAACTTAAAGCAATCCTACTAAAATCAGGGACAAGACAAGGCTGCCCACTCTCTCCATATCTCTTCAACATATTTCTGGAAGGCCTTGCTAGAGCAGTAAGACAGTTGAAGGAGATCAAGGGGATACAAATTGGAAAGGAAGAAGTCAAATTATCACTATTTGCAGATGATATGATAGTATATGTGAGTGACCCCAAAAACTCTACCAGGGAACTCCTACAGCTGATAAACACCTTCAGCAAAGTGGCCGGATACAAAATTAACTCAAAAAAATCAGTAGCCCTCCTGTATACAAAAGACAAAAGGGCTGAGAAAGAAATTAGGGAAACAACACCCTTCACAATAGCCACAAAGGACATAAAGTACCTTGGTGTAACCCTAACCAAGCAAATCAAAGACTCGTATGAAAAAAAATTTCCAGTCTGTGAAGAAAGAATTAAAAGAAGATATCAGAAAATAAAAAGATCTCCCACGCTCATGGCTCGGCAGGATTAACATAGTAAAAATGGCCATCTTACTAAAAGCAGCCTACAGATTCAATGCAATTCCCATCAAATTACCAACACAATTCTTTACAGACCTGAAAAGAAAAATTCTCAACTTCATATGGAATAACAAGAAACCTAGAATCGCCTTAATAATCTTCTACAATAAAAGATCTTCTGGAGGTATCTCCATCCCTGATCTCAAGCTGTACTATAGAGCAACAGTTATAAAAACTGCATGGTACTGGCATAGAAAAAGAATGGTGGATCAATGGAACCAAACAGAAGACCCGGAAATAAACCCACAACTTAGGGACACCTGTTCTTTGACAAAGGTGCCCAAACCATACAATGGAAAAAAGATAAAATCTTCAACAAATGGTGCTGGTCTAACTGGATGTCTACATGTAGAAAAAATGCAAATAGATCCATACTTATCACCCTGCACAAAACTGAAGTCCAAGTGGATCAAAGACCTCGACATAAAACCAGACACATTAAATCGGTTGGAAGAAAAAGTGGGGAATACCCTTGAACTCATTGGCACAGGAGACAACTTCCTGAACAGAACACCAGCAGTGCAGGTTCTAAGAGCAACAATCAATAAATGGGACCCCATGAAACTGAAAAGCTTCTGTAAAGCAAAGGATACCGTCATCAAAACAAAACGACTGCCTACAGATTGGGAAAGAATCTTCACCAACCCTTTATCTGACAGAGGGCTAATATCTAGTATATATAAAGAACTAAAGAAGCTGAAAAGCAGCAAACCAAGTAATCCAATTAAAAAATGGGGAACAGAGCTAAACAGAGATTTCTCTGTAGAGGAATATCGAATGGCAGAGAAACACTTATAGAAATGTTCAACGTCATTAGCCATTAGGGAAATGCAAATCAAAACGATCCTGAGATTTCACCTTACACCCATCAGAATGGCCAAGATGAAAAACTCAAGTGACAACACATGCTGGAGAGGTTGTGGAGAAAGGAGAACCTCCTCCACTGCTGGTGGGAATGTAAACTTGTACAACCACTCTGGAAATCAATCTGGCGCTTTCTCAGACACTTTCTCAGACAGAAGGAACAGCACTTCCTCAAGATCCAACCATACCACTCCTAGGCATATATCCAAAAGAGGCTCAAGTACACAATAAGGACATTTGCTCAACCATGTTTGTAGCAGCTTTATTTGTAATAGCCAGAAGCTGGAAACAACCCAGATGCCCCTCAACTGAAGAATGGATGCAGAAACTGTGGTCCATCTACACAATGGAGTATTACTCAGCAATGAAAAATAAGGAAATCATGAAATTTGCAGGTAAATGGTGGGACCTGGAAAGGATCATCCTGTGTGAGCTGTCCCAGAAGCAGAAAGACACACACGGTATATACTCACTCATACAGATTTATAACATAGGATAAACCTACTAAAATCTGTACATCTAAAGAAACTAATCAAGAGAGAAGACCCTGACTAAAACGCTCAATTCCCATCCCGAAAGTCAAAGACGATGGACATCAGAAGAAGAAGAAAACAGGAAACAACCTAGGAACCTGCCACAGAGGGCCTCTGAAAGGCTTTGCCCTACAGACTATCAAAGCAGATGCTGAGACTTATGGCCAACTGTTGGGCAGAGGGCATGGAATCTTATGAAAGAAGTGGGAAATAGTAAGATATGGAGAGGACAGGAACCCCACAAGGAGAGCAACAGAACCAGAAAATTTGAACACAGGGGTCTTCCCAGAGACTCATACTCCAACCAAGTACCAGGCATGGAGATAACCTAGAACCCCTGCATAGATGTAGTCCATGGCAGTTTAGTGTCCAAGTGGGTTACATAGTAATGGGAAAAGGGACTGCGTCTGACATAATCTGATTGGCCTGCTCTTTGATCACCTCCCCCTGAGTGGGGAGCAGCCTTACCAGGCCACAGAAGATGACAATGCAGCCCCTCCTGATAAGATCTGATAGACTAAGATCAGAAGGAAGGAGAGGAGGACCTCCCTTATCAGTGGACTTGGGGAAGGGCATTCGAGAAGAAGGGGAAGGGAGGGTGGGACCGGGAAGGAAGGAGGGAGGGGCTTATGGGGGATACAAAGTGAATAAAGTGTAATTAATAAAATTAAATTTTAAAAAAAGAAAGAAATAGTCCATTATATTTAGATTTTCCAATTTTGTAGAGTACAGGCTTTTGAAGTAAGACCTAATGATTCTTTGGATTTCTTCAGTATCTGTTGTTACATCTCCCTTTTCATTTCTGACTTTGTTAATCTGGGTACTGTCTCTCTTTTAGTTAGTTTGCTAGGGGTTTGTGTATCTTGTTGATTTTCTCAAAGAACCAACTCTTGTTTTTGTTGATTCTTTGTATTGTCCTCTCTGTTTCTAATTTATTGAGGTCAGCAGTGAGTGTGATTATTTCCTGCTGTCTACTCCTCTTGGGTGTGTTTGCTTCTTTATTTTCTAAAGCTTTCAGGTGACCTGTTAAGTTGCTAGTATGGGATCTCTCCAATTTCTTTATGAAGGCACCTAGTGCTAAGAACTTTCCACTTAACACTGCATTCATGGTCTCCCCTAAGTTTGGGAATGTTGTACCTTAGTTTTTCATTGCATTCTAGGAAGTCTTTAATTTCTTTATCTCTTCCCTGACCCAATGGTCATTAATCAGGAGTGATTCATTTTCCATGAGTGTGTAGGCTTTTTGTAATTTCTGTTGTTGTTGAGGTACAGTTTTAATCCATTGTGATCTGGTAAAGAACAATGGACTAATTCAATTTTCTTGTACTGATTGAGATTTGCTTTATGACCAACTATATAGTTGATTTTGGAGAAGGTTCCACGTGGTGCTGAGAATAAAGTATATTCTTTTGTGTTTGAGTGGAAAGTTCTACAGACATCTATTAGGTCCATATGATTCATGATCTCTGTTAGTTTCATTATTTCTCTACTAAGTTTCTGTTTCAATGCTCTGAGAGTGGGGTGTTAAGGTTTCTCACTATTAATGTGTGGCAATCGTGTGTGATTTAAGCTTTAATAATGTTTCTTTTACAAATGCAGGTACACTTGTATTTGGGGCATAGTTCAGGAATGAGATATCCTTTTGGTAGATTTTTCCTTTAATGAGAATGAGGTGTCCTTTCCCATCTTTTAAAAGTAATTTTGGTTGAAAGTCTATTTTATTAGATACTAGGATGGCTAGTCCAGCTTGTTTCTGGGTCTGTTTGCTTGGAACACCTTTTTCCAGCCCTTTACTCTGAGGCAATGTTTCTTGTTTGCAGCAGAATGTTGGATCATGTAGTTGAGTCCATTGGTGTGGATAGATATTAGTGACCAATGATTCTTAGTTCCTTTTATTGTGGTATTGGTGGTGATAATGTGTTTGTGTGTTTGTCTTCTTTTGGTTTTGCTGTTGTGAAGTTATCTACATCCTGTGTTTTCTTGAATGTAGTTGACGTTGTTGGGTTCGAGTTTTCCTTCTAGTATCTTCTGAAGGGGTAGGTTCATACACAGCTATTGTTTAAATTTAGTTTTGTCATGGAATATCTTGTTTACTCTATCTATGGTGATGGAAAGCTGGGTATAGTAGTCTGAGTTGGCATCTGTGGTCCCTTAGAATCTGCATGACATCTGTCCAAGCACTTCTAGCTTTCATGGTTTAGTCCCTTCTAAACTTTTCTCAACATCATTTCATTATTTATCATTCTGGGTTTAATGCATTCCAATTCATCTGAATCCTACTCATCCTGTCATATTCAAGTACTTAAAAGCCTAAGCCATCACCCATTGCTAGACTTATCATTAATCAAAATGCACCAGATTATTCTCTCACTGCTTGGCAAGAAATGATGGTGAAGAAGCAGACCAGATGGCCCAAGTTTACCATTGCCTCCTGGAGCACAGCCAAAAGCTAATGTTGAATTCTGGCAAACCTATGTTGCTACTCAAAGCAATTCATTTGACTATAATCAACTCAGTAATGAGGTTAAACAAAACAACATTAAAATCTTGGTGATACATTTAAAGCTGGTCTGCCGTTTAAAGAATGGATCATTCTGTTTCCACACAGTAATTCTGATATTTTCTACTGTGGGAGTCAAAGCTTAGAATGCAGGTAAAGAAAAGACTTTTCTAGCAGTGCGGTGCATTGCTATGTAGTGTAAAGATAACTGACAGGCTGCAAGCAAGCAAGAAGGAAGCGTTTCTACCACCCATCCACACACTGTTTGTCCCTGCTGACCTAATCTCTACAACCAGAGAGAGAATTCTGACATTCAGAGATAGTAAAGATGTTTGAATTCTATTCACAATTTAGAGATATTTCTGTTTATTCCTTTATAAAGGTACAAAAACGTGATGTGATAACAGTAAAAACAACTATATATACATGACAGTTCCAAAAAATTTATATACAAAATTTCCTTGAAAAATCTTTATAGCAGCAGGAGGCAGGAGTAAAGTGAATATGCAACAAAAGATGAATAGTTCTCTTGCTTATTTAAAGTATGTAAGTCTTTTTTTTCTCTGTAAAGAAACTAACAGTCAATATTTTTGTTTTTATGAATCAAAAGTCAAAATTAAAGATACTATGTAATACTAGCGTTCCACAAAATTTCTTTTTTTTTTATTCCTAATCCTCCATCTTCCACCTTCCAAGAGCAAGGATTATAGGCATGTGCCACCATACACAGATTATTCTACAAAATTCTTACTGACAAAATTAAAATAATTATTGAGTGCAAAATGTCTACTTAAAGACACATTCTCTGAGGTGATAGCATTTCACTTAAATAGAATTCAAAGCTAGTATTCAAAATCAATTCGTCTGTTATCTGTGATCTGAGTTTACAAGCTTCACTTCAGAAATGCATTTCACACATATAACACTATTAGATACTGGTACCAATCTATTACATACACACATAGAAGCACGCTATCTATAGTTCGCAGGTGTGTGTACACGTATGTGCACATAATCATGGGCCTGCAGGAGGCAGAGGTGTCTTCCTTTTTTAGCCTTGCTACTACTGAGATTGTAAGCACCTGCCACCATGCCCAGCGAGAGGACTAGAGACAAAACACGGGTCCTTATGCTTGCACTGAAAGCACTTTACTGAGTAAGCTACCTCTCTAGGCTCCAAAAATATATTTTTCATTCACACAGTATCTTGGCTTAGTGGAAAAACAGAACTGAATGTGAAACTTCTCTTGGCATATGCCTTTCAGCATGTCATGACATTCCAGATTACAGCTGGGAAGTAGCACTTTATTTACAATCAAATAAATTTTGAAATTTTATTACCAATGGCATCATCATCACTATTAAAAGTACACTTTGAGCTTAAAATTACATGCACTAAAATTCTGACAATGAAGTTCACTATCTGTTTTAACTACTGACAACATGGGAAGCACATGAAGTAGCTTGACATTATTTGTGAACGCTGTCATTTAGACATAAATAACCCGATAGTCTCGTGTACTTGAACACCTGCTAGTAGTGCTATTGGGTAAGGCTGTAGAATCTTTAGGGAGCAGAGCACTAATGAAGAAGAAGACACTAAGAACATGCTTTGATGTCTTACAGTGTGACCTCACGTCCTGTTCGTTCTTTGCTTCCTGACTTACCTTCAGGAATTGACCAACTGACCTGCTCCTTCCTACCTGCTGCCACCTATTCCCACCATGGTGAAATGTATTCCCTGAAACTGTAAGCCAAAATGAATGCTTTCTAAAGCATTTCTTGTCAGGCATTTGAATACAGCAATAACCAAAGTAATAAACACAATAGTTATTTGAATGTAAAGTGACAGTCATGATGAGTAAATTCTAAAAGACAACCTTTAAGTTTCAAAAATAAGGGTATTTTTGTCTATATGTGGAAACTTTATCCATCCCACAGCAAAAGCAAGTATGTAAGGTTATTGTGTTCTATACTTATAATTAAAATCATTTTTCACAATAACTTTTTTTCCTCCATCACTAGCTTTCTGTATGACAAAGAAAGTCATGGTGTTCAGTTTCTGGTTTTAACTAAAATGCATGGAACTGATAATGGTTACGTGAACTAGAGAATGAAGTTCACTCTTGGTATTATCAGTTCAATAATACAAGAGGATTCAAATACCTTCAGCAGAGTGCGTCCTCATAAACAACACGATGACAAGTTCCTTCTATTTGCACAAATGTCACACATTTGTAAAAACTTAGATTTCCTACTCCATACAAATTTCAACACATCTTACCAGATTCTACATTACACTATAGTGAATTAATGTTTTCTAAAATTCTTTTAAAATGTTCTTGCCTCTGGTTAATACACAATGATTATTCATACCAAAATCTCAGAGAACAAACAGAGAAGTCTGACAGCATTCGTCAACTGTTATAATACTACATTTCATTTTAAATTTTCTGACTTCCTCAGTTGAAAATACTCCGAAGAAAGCTCCGAAGAAAGAAATTGAAGAAGATATCAGAAGATGGAAAGATCTCCCATTCTCATGGGTTGGTAGGATTAGCATAGTGAAAATAGCCATCCTACTAAAAGCAATCTACAGATTCAATGCAATTTCCATCAAAATACCAATACAATTCTTTACAGAACTTGAAAGAATAATTCTCAATTTCAGATGGAAAAACAAAAAACCCATAATTGCTAAAACATTCCTGTACAATAACAGATCATAAAGAAGTCTGCATTCCTGATCTCAAATTGTACTATAGAGCAACAGTAATAAAAACTGCATTTTACTGGCATAGAAACAGAAAGGTGGATCAATAAAATCAAATAGAAGACCCAGAAATAAACCCACACACCTATGGATACTTGATTTTTGACAAAGAAACCAAAACAATACAATAGAAAAAAGAACAGCATCTTCAACAAATGGTGCTGGTCTAACTGGATGTCTACATATAGAAAAATGTAAATAGATCCATATTAATCAAAGACCTCAACATAAAACCAGACACACTAGACCTGTTAGAAGAAAAAGCAGGGAATAACATTGAACTCATTGGCACAAGAGACAACTTCCTGAACAGAACACCAACAGCACAGGCTCTAAGAGCAACAATCAATAAATGGGACCTTATGAAACTGAAAAGCTTCTGTAAAGCAAAGGACACAGTCATCAGAACAAAATGACAACCTACAGACTGGGAAAGGATCTTCACCAGCCCTTTGTCTGACAGAGGGCTAATATCCAGACTATATAAAGAACTAAAGAAGTTAAACACTAACAAACCAAATAATCCAACTAAAAACTGTGGTACAGAGCTAAACAGAGGAATATCAAATGGCAGAGAAACACTTGAAGAAATGTTCAACGTCCTCAGTCATCAGGGAAATGCAAATCAAAATGACCCTGAGGTTTCACCTTACACCCATCAGAATGGCTAAGATCAAAATCTCAAGTGACAACACATGCTGGTGAGGATGTAAACTTGTACAACCACTTTGGAAATCACTCTAGTGCTTTCTCAGACAATTAGGAATAGTGCTACCTCAAGAGCCAGCTACACCACTCCTACGCACGTATCCAAAAGATGCTCAACAAGGACATTTGCTCAATCATGTTCATAGCAGCTATTCGTGATAGCCAGAAGTTAGAAACAACCTAGATGCCCCTCAACAGAGAAATTAATACAGAAATTGTGGTACATTTACACAATGGAATACTACTCAGCAATTAAAAACAAGGAAATCATGAAGTTTGTAGGCAAATGGTGGGAACTAGAAAAGATCACCTTGAGTGAGGTAACCTAGAAACAAAAAAGACACACATGGAATATACTCATTCATAAGTGGATATTAGCCATATAATATAGGTTAAACTTACTAAAATCCACATTCCTAAAGAAGCTAAACAACAAGGAAGACCTTAGGGAAGATACTCAATCCTCATTCAGAAGGACAAACACGATAGACACTGGAAGCAGGAGAAGACAGGGAACAGGACAGGAGCCTACCACAGAGGGCCTTTGAAAGACTCTACTGATTGAGGTATCAAAGCAAATGCTGAGACTCATAGGCTCAGAAGGAGAGGAGAACCTCCCCTATCAGTGCACTAGGCCAGGGACATAGGGGGAGAAGAGGGAGGAAGGATGGGATTGGGAAGAGACAAGGGAGGGGGCAACAGCCGGGATACAAATTGAATAAATTGTAATAAATGATAATTTAAAAAAGAAATACTGTAAAAGATGCTTAACCTAGAAAGGTCAATGCACATTACACTCTTTATGTATAATTATGTAATAAATAACAAAATAAATCCAATTTTTGGTCATCTAATTTGATAGCAAAATGACCCATGGTCAACTGTGATTTTATGTGTGCATATATATGTTTATTTTATGTGCATGTGTTTAGCTGGCAATGTGTATATGTGTGCCACATGCATGCAGGAGCACTAGATGATGGGAAGGGGGCACCAAATCTCCCCAAACGCTCCAGACATTCATTTATAAGTGTTTCTATGTGTGTGTACCTGGGGGGAGGGGAAGAAGACATACATGCCATGATGCATGTCTGGCAGTCAGAGGACAATTTTGGGGTATCTGTTCTCTACTTCCATCCAGTAGGTTTCAGAGATTAACCTCAGGTCACCAGACCTGTATAGCAAGATTCCCTTACCTGCTAAGCCACCTTGCTAATCCTCTGTTCTTTTAAGAGCACACCATGTGGGCGACAGAGTGAGCTTAGTGGTAAAGAGCACTTGTTCTTGCAGGGCTCCAGATCTGTTCCCAGCACCCATGCCAGGAACCCGTAACTGCTTGAAACCCTAGCTTCAGGGAAGCTGATACCTGCTACTGCTCTGTGCCAGCACCAACACTGTCAGTGGTGAATACATGTGGAGGCACACACATGTCCACATAAAGTATAAAAACACATTTGACAGCTTCCCTTCTGAAGAGTACTCTCTGATGACTGAAAAATAAACAAACCAACTGTCACAGTGCAGCAGGATCATGGCACTCAAAATGCCTTCGAATTATAACTGCATCATTGCTATTTGTAGTGGGCCAAACAGCCAGTCAACTGTTCCAAGCGCTCAATTCTGCCACTATGATGTTGAAGTGGCCATAATGTATTAAAAAAAAATGTACATAACTTTGTTACAATAATGTTAGAATTGAAATTCTATTTTTCATATGCCTTATTGTTCTTTTAAGTTTTTAAAAACAACACTGAAGATGTAAACTATTCTTAACCCAAAGAGAATAGATCAGATTTGGCCTTTGGACATTTGCATGCTCCTGGGAAAAACACAATCCATGAAGGTAGAAATGAGGAGACCAAATCATCTCAGAAAATTGTATTTCTCACTCCTAGGACTACATCTCTGACCTACTGAATCATAATTCTGTGATATAACAGATGTATATCTAAATGAAACAGAGGATCCTATTTGTAAACAGTAAAATACCAGAAAATTAAATACGATGACCTAACTGGGATGGTAGGAAAGCTATTTCCTTCAGCTCTATCTGGACAGATGTGTCGCCACAACCTGAGGAGGAGTGAGGCATGAGAACCACAAGCATACATTAATATTCACATATTACTTGATAATACATATTTATGCCAAAATAAATTTCAATTATTGAACATTAGAAAGTGTACTGCTTCTATACAATTCTTTTGGTCATATGAAATTAAATACAGAGTCCTCTGAGATATTATTAGAAAATAAAAACAAATAATTAGCAATGGATAATGACAACCAAACCCTCTGTTATATACTTCATATGCCTTCATACGTCTTCTGACAAAGCCTTTCAAAATAGCAGAACCCTAAGTACAGTTCCTCAGAGTAAACAATGTGCAGATGCTACATTCATAGACAGCAGAAGAAATGTTCCAAGCCAAAGGCACATTTCCAAAACTCGAGACTGTTGCCTCAATCTAAAAGACAACCAGCATCTAATGACTATTTTGTCCAAAGAATGATAATTTTCCGTTTTTAACTGATTTCAAATAATACTGTTTTGATTCTAAGTGTGCCTTCTGTGGCAGATACAATTTTAAAGTTATAACATATAATAATGTTATTGGAAAATGCACTGTTGAAACTCTTCTCAGTGTTCTAAAATTCATTCATCATGCAGAATATGAAAACACTGATACCATATGCAAAAGGTGAGTTAAAAGCCAGTATTTCTCTAAATAATAGAATAATAACATATTAAAAGTAAGAAAGGGTCATAGAGAAAATCTATCCTGGTATGAAACTTAGACAAGTGCGTACAGAACTAAATGAGGGAAAGGGGAAATGACACAATAACTTCTACTCTCATCATGCAGTCAATGCAGACTTCAAACTCCATACCCTCTTACACTAAACCGAGTTTGCCTAACCAGAAACATCAAAGGATTTCCTCACTAGAATAACCATGCTTCTATAGATTGCCACCAATAGTAGCATACCATGCTAAATAGCACTCACTTATTCATTTCTCTACCTAACAACAATGCTTTCAAACTATGTGATAAGTTAAGGAGGGCAAACATCTCAAGCAGTACAAGTTTTCAGAAAACGAGATACAGATGATGTGGCAGAGAGGAGTGAAGAGAAGACAGAGAACATTGTCCCTTTGGTTTGCTTCATAAATCAGATAAATCAAATCCTTTACAGGCAAAAAGGAGTTTTTAAAGAGCCTACTTGAACAATGGTGATAAACAGTTTTTTAAAAGAGTTATTAAAGAAAATAGTGCTTATTATATCTATCTCTGTTCTCAAACTTACTTTGTATATTTCTAAAAGTATCTTGGTGTTCATTTATTTTGAGACAAATAGAGTACTGCTTTGTTGTTCATTCTGGTCTCAAGCTCCTGGTCTCAAGCAATCGTCTCACCTCAGCCTCTCACATACTGGGATTATATCAGCAAGCCTGTAATCAAACATCTCTAAATGGTGTTTTTATTTTTGAAAAATTATTTCCAGAGTAATATAATTTATCCATCACTTCCTTTACCGTCAACTTTTTTTCTCCATTCCTCTAAAAGAATGTCTGAATATTCTTGGGCCTTTGAATCTCCATATAAATTTTAGAATCAGTATGCCATTTAATGTAGACATTTTTGTTTACATTTATTAAACTTCTGCTAAACTTTTCATCAAATTAAAACTGAATTTGGATAAAATTTGCATTTTAATAGCATGAAGACTCCAATCTACCAACATTATTATTCTCTAATTTTTCTAAATTATATAACTTGGGTGTTTGAAGGCTTATAAACCTTTTCTTAGATTTCTCTCCACTCATTTGATGTAAATCACATTTTAAACTCATTATTTTCAGGTGTAACTTGGGAATTTTTAAGATGACTTTATTTATTATAATTTATTCATTTTGTATTCCTGCCACAGTCCCCTCCCTAGTCTCCTACTAACACTCACCCTCCCTCTTCTCCTCCCATGCCCCTCCCTTAATCCACTGATAGAGGAAGCCCTCCTCCCCTTCCCTCTGACCCTTGCCTATCAGGTCTCATCAAGGCTGGCTGCATTTTCCTCCTCTGTGGCCTGGCAAGGCTGCTCTCCCCAGGTGGAGGAGCAGCCACTGAGTCCATGTCAGAGACAGCCCCTGCCCTGCTTACTAGGGAACCCACTTGGAAACTGAGCAGCCTATAGGCTTCATCTGAGCAGGGCAGGTTAGGTCCTCTCCATGTATGGGCCTTGGTTGGAGTATCAGTCTCTGCAGGGGTCCCTGGGCCCAGGTTTTGGCTCTGTTGATCTCCTTGTGGAGTTCCTGTCCCCCTAGGTCTTTCTATTTCCCTCTTCTTCTATAGGATTCCCTGCACTCTGCCCAAAGTTTGGCTACAAGTCTCAGCATCTGCTTTGATACACTGCTGGGTAGAGTCTTTCAGAAGCCTTCTGTGAAGGCTCCTGTCCTGTTCCCTGTCTTCTACTTCTGATACTTTCTGATCCTGTTTGCCCTTCTGAGTTAGGTTTCAGCCTCCTCCCTAGGGTCCTCCCTGTTGTTTAGCTTCTTTAGGATGTTTATCCTATATTAAATGGCTAATATCCACTTATAAGTGAGTATAAACCATATGTGTCTTTCTGCTTCTGGGTTACCTCACTATAGTTCCCACCATTTGCCTGCAAATTTCATGATTTCCTTGTTTTTAATTGTTGAGCAGTATTCCGTTGTGTAAATGTACCACAATTTCTGTCTCCATTCCTCAGTTGAGGGACATCTAGGTTGTTTCCATATTCTGGCTATTACAAATAAAGCTGCTATGAACATAGTTGAGCAAATGTCCTTATTGACTACTGGGGCATCTTTTGGGGATATGCCTAGGAGTGGTATAGCTGGATTTTGAGGTAACACGATTCCTAATTTTCTGAGAAAGCGCCAGGTTATTTTATTACTTTAAATGATGTCCAGGGCTGTGTTTATCTGCATTTGGGTGGACTCGTGTGTAGGTGCCCATGGAGGTCACAGAGAACAGATCCCCTGGAGTTGGAGTTACAGTCAAGCTACCTAATGTGGGTGTGAGGAACTGAAGTTAAATCTTCCTTCTAGAAGAACAACAAGTGCTCTTAACCTTGGGGCCATCTCTACAGCCTCTCGAGTGTTGTCTTTAAAACAGAACTATTTCATGAAGCCTCAGTAAAAATCTCAACTTTAAAAGTGCACCTGTCCTTTTTAATTCACTGTGCATCAACACCTTTAAAACCTGCGTTATTTTCCCCAATGATCTCGTCTGACCTTTCTGGACTGGTGAACGCTCAGTAAGAGCACCGGCACTATATTTTTGTATTACTTTGTATTCAACTATGTTTCTGTCACTACCTACTTTACTAGTTTTCTTTAACCAAGTGGATACAATAGATTTACCTAGTCCATTTCCTGCATGTAATAATGTTACCATAGTTTTCTTCTCCTTTATTCTGTTACTGTTGTCAATTACACATGTTACCAAAAATTTTAACTAACTTTACATTCCTGGTAAATATACTTTTCATTTCTTGTTATTTTTCTACTAATTCCTGCCTCCTAATAATATGTATAATTCTGAATAAAATTTTGCCAATGAAACTTCTCTTTCCAGTAGTTTCAAGTTTTAGTATTAAAGTCCTTAAGGTGTTATAAAATAAATAATTTTTAATTCCTCCAAAGTTATTTTAACATCATTTTACTTTTTAACCTTTCCATAGTCATAATTTTCAGTATCTGTAAGAGGCTTTAAACTCATTTTGGGCAGATTTTTATCCTGTCTGCCAATAATTTATAACAATTAATGTATTTACATTTGTTTGTTTAATTGTTTGGTTTGAGATCCCAGGTTGGCATAGAACTCACAGTTAAATCCCTCATCCTCCCTCATTCTCCCTCCTTCTCCCTCATTCTCCCTCATCCTCCCTCATTCTCCCTCATCCTCCCAAGGGCAGATTACAGGCATACACCACCATGCCAGATAATGCACTTACATTTAATATACTATTAAATTTGAGTTCAAAACTGTTATACCTCTTCTCTGCTACCCCATGCTTATTTTGTCTCTGTTCTTATCTTTTAATTCATTGTACTTTTCTAGTTTACCAATGCATTAGTTTGAACATTATACATCCTGCTAGTATCATTTTTAATAAACTCACCAATTTTTATCTGTATTGGTTTACCAAGCTAGCATATATGTTAACTTCCTAACAACACAACCGTTTAAGTCTTTTACCTGTCTTATTATACAAGGACGTGCTGACATATATTTACCCCATCATCCTACTTGCTTATATAGCCAATTTAAGTTTATACATTTTCAACTTTTTCATTTATCCCTAGCCTTCTATCTAAGATCATTTTTCCATAGTATTTCCTTAAGGGTGGGAAGCTGGTGACATATTTCAGCCATTTTATTTCATAAATGTCCTTTAATCAGCCTTCATTTCTGGGGAATATTTTTACAGAACACCAAATTCAGTTATTTTTGTTTTTCTTCAAGCTGGGTCCAGTGGCACAGACTGCACTGCTAGGCAACATCACGCAGATCACTGCAGCCTAGTTGTTGGGGCAGTCTTATACCTCCCATTTTTATTTGAGAATCGGGCATAGAGTTTATGAGGAATATTTTTAAAGTTGGTTTTTTGGTTTTGTTTGTTTGTTTGTTTTTTGCTCTGGATAATTTTAAAATTTGTGAGTACGTGTGGCTTTTGAAAAGCTTACTTAAGGTATTCCTTATGCTTAGCTTTCTGGAGTTTGTAAAACCTGGCAAATCAAAGACTTGGTGTTCATCAGTTTGGGAGGAAAAAAAATCTCAGCCATTATCTCTTAAAAATGTGTTTGTCTGGGCTGGAGAGATAGCTTAGAGGTTAAGAGTACTGTCTTCTCTTCCAAAGGTCCTTAGTTCAATTCCCAGCAACTACAGGGTGGTTCACAACCATCTGTAATAAGATCTGGTGCCCTCTTCTGGCCTGCATTTAGACATCCAGACAGAACACTGTATACATATAAATAAATAAATAAATATTTTTTTAAAAAATGTGTTTGTCGCCAGCACAGTGGTACACACCTGTAATCCCAGCACTTGGGGAGGCAGAGACAGGCAGATTTTTTTGTGAGTTCAACACCAGCCTGTTCTACAAAGTGAGTCCAAGACAGCCAAGGCTACAGAAAAATCCTGTCTCAAAATAAATAAATAAATAAATAAATAAATAAATAAATAAATAAATAAATAAATAAATAAATAAATGAATAAATAAATAAATGGCAAAAAAAACATGCTTGCCTCATGCTTTCTCCTGTCCTTCTGAAGTTCCAGTTGTGTGTACTGTCTCTTATTCTAATTTTCTTTCCTCATATTTCTGTATTTTATTAGACATATTTTCCAATGCCAGTATCCTGTGTTTTATTGTTTCTTAATTTCAGTTTTATGATCTTGTCTCCTATATGCTTGATTTGTAAAACATTATATATATTTTAATTCTGCCCAACTGCATTAGTATGCCAAACGCTTTTCTTAAAATTCTCAGGCTCTTAGCCATCTTTACTGGAAACACATTCCTGTGGGGGAAATAGGCCTAAATTCCCAGCTCACCTTTTGGGTTTCCTTCTTGTCCAGGATCTTGTCCCCATAGCCGTCACTGCTGTGTTAGCTCTCTGATACTCTCAAACAGGTGAATTTTACATTTGATCCAGTTTTTCTAGTTGCTCTCAGTAGAGGGGTTAGTCCAAATTGCCTAATCCACCATCATCAGAAGTGCACCTCTCAAATTTTCTCATCTGTAAAATGAGGATAATAATGACAACTTCCTCAAGGGTACTATTAAGACAGATCACGTTTCAATTACATATCAAGTGCACAAGCACTCTGGGCTATGATTTTAAGCTGCCTACTGCTAATCTAAAACAACCTTGAATTTAAAAAAAAAAAATTGTGGTTTTTGCTTACCTAGTAGTCTTTCTTTTATATTTCAATTCTTTTTTCTTTGCAATGCTGGTCCTTGATTATTAATAGAGTAGTCTATTTGGCCTCTAGTTATTAAGTACACTAGCACTGAACTTGTCTCTGCAGGTGTCTAGACTTTCTCTGTCCAAGAACGAGCAACTAACCCAAACTAGACCAGATGATCTATCCTCTGATAATATGAATCTAAAGCAACAAACGCTGGAGCTGGTCAGTACACACTGAAGAGGCCATCTATTAATTTTCATAAACTAGCTACTCAGAGCTAACCCTTTAATTTGTCTTTTCCAGGGCATAGCTATCCAACTTTTCTGATAGCTAATGAACTTCTAACAAATATACTTTCTACTTAAGTTAAAGAAAGTCCTTTTGTTTGTTTGTTTGTTTGTTTGTGTTATTTTGAGATGGCGTCTCAGTTAGTAGCCTCAGCTAGCCTAAAACTCCTGGCAGTACTCTTGTGCTGCAACTGCAAGCTTGGTTACAAGGTCAATTTCCATTTCTTGTAACTAAATACTCTGATATTTCAGTGGAGAATTATCTCATTTTCAAAGTTTCCCTACTAGTCCATGTATCTTTATCAGTTCCTTTCAAGAAATCAAAAAAAAAAAAAAAGGTCATCTTGACATTCTGAAAACTTAGCAATATTTTTAAGTTTATTTTCTCCTATTTGATCGAAGAATCCTATTTTGTAACTGCTTCCTGTGTGCCTTTTGTTGGTTCTCAACTCTATTCTTGCCTTCTCATGCCCTTTTGCAAAGGCTAGAAACCTGTCAACTACAGTTCCAAAACACTCCGTTGGCACCTTGTGCCTAATTACACCCTGCTCCTGGGAAGCACTGATGAAAACTGGATGAGGAGAAAGGTGACAATTTCATTTTCTTTCTGACCACGGTTCCTGCAGGGACAATGACAATATTCAGGAAACTCGGGAGAAGACTACTGCTTGTGGGCTACAGCTCCAGTGGCAGGAGCGGCAGTAGACTATAGTATGTGATATACCTGGACAAGCCCCGTAGATGATCCCACAACCAAGTTCCTGACTGTGACAGGAACAGCAGTCATGTGGACCATCACTGGGGGAGAAGAGAACTGGAGAGGAGCTCAAAATTTTCTGTCCTACTTCTCCAGTTTTCAGGGAGTGCATCTTACTTCAACATGAACACTTACCCTACTGAACAAAAGCTAATGTGCTTGATTTAACAGGCAGATACAGGTTCGTGTCTCTCAGCCTCAGATCTACTGACACTGTCAGCTGGTCTTCTTTGCTGTGGAACTGTCCATGTGTTGAAGCATCTTCAGACTCTAATACCACTTCAACTAGCTCATCTGCCCCAGGTATGACAGCTAAAAATGTCTCCAGAGAAGTGGCTACTGGGACTGCAGTATATTTCTGGCAGAGGTAGCAAAGAGTAAATACAGGCCCAGCATCTTCTGAGGTTGAGTCTAGTGTCATGCACATGGCAACAGGCTTTCTGAATACACAGAACTGCTGCTCCCCAGGTAACAGCTACTTCCTTTCTTCCTCTCCCTGCAGTTGTTGGTCTTTTCAGAAAATATACAGGTAATACTTATGTTAATTAATTCCCCATGTTAAACTTTCCTTGGTTAAAATATTTAGTAGTTTTTTTAAGTACAGTTTTTATATTGTTTTTGGAAGGGCTTTTGTATTAATTATACAACTTCAGTGGCATGAAATTTCCTTTTCTATTTGTCATTCTGTGCTTCTTGTCCTCCTGTCATCTCTCCCTTCCCCTTTCACTCATCTACTACAACTCCATATAGTCTCTTTATTTTCTTTCTCTTTTATTTTTTGCCCTAAGTATAACAGTGATACTTACATCATTTTTATGGTAGCCAGAACGAAGGAAATATGACCATCCTAAGTTTAAATAATCAGAAGTTCACTCGCAAAAAAATCAAAAATTTCCTCAGAAACTTTCTTAAAATAAAATTCCATTTTATCATAATTCTTAGTACCTAGAAATTTTTTTCATAAACACAATATACACGTGAGTTTTTAAAAAATCTTAACTCCAAATAAAAAAGGTAAATAAAATTTAATTGAGATAAAAATAAAAATGTGTACCTTTCTTTTTACTTTTTGTTTTGTTTTGTTGTATAGTTGGTTGGATTTTTTGTTTGCTGGTTTGGTCTGGGATTTTTGGTTTGGATTTTGGTTTTTGTTTGTGTGTATGTAGGTTTCAGTCGGTTAGCTAAGTAGTTGGTGCTGAGGTCTGCTCCTTTGGGTCTCAGAACTATAGCCATTTCTATTTCAGGCCTACCAGCCACATCATCTCAGCTTGTTGCTGATATAGAGACACTATGATGTTAGGATGTTTATGTCTAGCATACTCTGTGGCCTTGCTACTCCTAGAAATTCTCCTGGCCCTAACAGCTGGCCCGAACAGTAAACTCCACTTGGAACCAGCTAGAACTGCTTTGTCTAGTTAGCAAAACTAACTTAAGTCATGGGTGACTATCCTGTTCCACTCCCCCCCGCCCCAACCCTGCCCCAGCACCAATGTGAGCTAATTGTGGCTTTTGCCTTTATAAGCTAAGTCCAAGAAACACGCAATGTCACAGTTCAGCTCTCGAGTCCACAGTGTTCCTGACCACCTGACCATGGTCAGTCTTGGGGAAAGAGGGGTGTGCTCAATTAACCGTCCATATTTGACCGAGATTGGTGTCTGAGTGGTTTGCGCGGCTTTCTCTGGACCCTAACAGTTAGGTGGGTGGGTGTTTTTGTTTTTGTTTTTTCTTGCTTTGCTTTGCTTTTTTGCGACTTGGTCTCAATATATAGTACTGGATAGCCCACAACCCACTATACAGACCTACATGGCTTCGAAGTTGCAGCAGGTCTTCTGCCTCTGCCTCCTGAGTACTTTACAGATGTGCGCTATCATGCCCAGCTTTTATCATTTTTTTAGATTTTATCTTGTCTATTATTTCAATTGTATAGCCCTAATGCACAATCAAAACAACAAGCCTAATAAATGGTTTACAAGATAGCAATAAGATGATTCCAAGATACATTAACTCATCTGAAGCTTTTTAAAAATCTGTTTACTTGGGGGCACAAACAAAATGTCACGTTCATTCAGAAGTGAACCACTGTTTGAGCCAGAGTTCTGCTCCTCTCCTGCTCCCACTCAAATACTCCCCATCACTAGTTACCCACATACCAGGTCTCATCTGCTCTGCTTACGCTGCCACTACATTTAGAATAAGATCAAACTCTGTGCTGTGCCATGTAAGTCTTGCTGCCTAAAGTCTTGCTGTCTTACCTACCATTTCATTCTCAATTTATCTGCTTTTATCCTCAAGACAAATATACATACTCTCTCTTTCCCTCTCTCCTTCCCTCCCAGCGCCCCCTTCCCTTCCTTTCTTATACTTACACACACACACACACACACACACACACACACACACACACACACACACGTGTTAATGCTTGGACAACACTGTCCTATACACTTACATTCCTCACATATTTTCTTGTCTAGTAACCTATTTCTTCCTCAAGATAAGTGGAAATCACTCTCATCTTCCCCAGCTAACTAATAGGTAGCAAAAAAAAAAAAAAAAAAAGTATAATATGCAGTTTGAAAAGCAGAATGGATATGAAAGACTTGGGACATCTGTGCTTTCCTCTCTAAGGTAAAGAGAAGAGTAAACTATCTCCTGTGTACTTTCCCATTTCTCTCCCTCTTCACTCCCACACCCCACTTTCAAGACACAATTCATGTCACACAAAAATGATTAATTCTGGCTTATATTCAGGGTCAGCAATTAAAATTTTTAAGACAATTAAAAATTTCCTCATTATATATCAATGTCTCAAAATTATTTAAGCGATATGTGTTTAATTCCTTCAATTACTCATCACTGAATGCCAACAATCTATCAGACACTATGCTGAGCCCAAGGAAGACAAATACAATAGTTGCACATAATTATTGTCTTCATGTTTTACAAAACATTGTCAATAATTGACAATTTGTCTCCAGGTAATCTGCTCAAGGTCATAACTTATGTAAACCAAACTGGCCTCAAACTCAAGAGATGTACCTGGCTCTCCCTCCTGAGTCCTGGGATTAAAGGTATGCACCACCATGCCCTAAGAGAGGATTTTTTTAAAAAATCATTAAATCACTCTACTCCTTATGAAATCTTAAAAAAAGAATTGCTGAAATTAATTTTAATATCAGCTCAATTCATATTAAACTTTCTGCTCAGCAGATAAACTCTTACCTAAAATGTTAATATTATTCAGATTTAGTAAGCTCACATCTTCAGATCTCCAGGAAGCCACTAAAAGCCAATTAAATTCTATTGAAAAATAATTTACAGGAAAACCATATCAGCATGTAATGCTTTAACTATATCCATAAGGTTCCAAGGACAGGAGAAGCCAATATAACAGATTGGGGGAAAAATACTTTAACAAATGATATTGCACATTTCTCTTTAGAAAGAAACCATATTCGTTTAGGAAAATATCCAATGCTACTTCAGAGAAACCTTAGGAAGAAATAACTGAAACAAACAAACAGAAGGCATACTCTCCTTATAAGTATAAAAAAAATTTTTTTTAAGAAATCTTTCCTGCAATTTAGCTTCCACTCTTCCAGAAAATATCATGCCAGCTGCCAAGGGAGGAATGCAATGGAACAGTCTTACCCAGCTGCAACACCTATGAACACAATCACCAGCGCAGAAGAATGTGCCTGAAGATGCAATAAGCGATACGTCAGTGGCCACCAGCAGCCATCCAACTCAACAGGAGGGAGGTCATGCCTGGTACCAGAAACCTAACCAACTTCCTGGGCTAGCAAGCTCATGGACCTTAGAAAACATTCTACTATTGCCACTTTGTTAAGAGCAGCATAATTACTTAATTCTTAGACTAGTGTAATTACTTAATTCTAATCTTATTTTTATACCACAGCCTCTCTTTACAGCAAACGGAAACCATTACAGAAAACCACAGCTAGACACAATGCAGAAATCAGCAGATCATGACGAACCCAGACCCAATGGAGACATCTACCCCAGAGCCAAGCGCCTTTATCTATGGCAGAAGGAGGGAGAAGGATTCTGAGAGCCAGAGTACAGGGAAACCTGCAGTAAAAGAATCTCTCCTAGAAATGCTGCATAAACAAGACTGGAACAATGCCAGTGTCAGTGGACATGTTAACATGGAAGGGGAGAATTTTGTGGTGTCCTACCCCTAGACAAAGAACTACAGGCAACTAAACACTGTTCAGAGAATAGTAATTAGCCTTTCCTAGAGATGAGCCCCTTATTGGTTGTCCAATGAAAAGTAGTCACCCTGAAACCAAAAACACTCTCGGCATGTTGTATTTATATCTCTATTTGTGCATACCCTTAGATAGACACATATGCATGTAACGATAATAACCAAAGAAAAAAGACTCTCAATTGAGGGGGACATGGGAGGGGCTGGAGGGAGGGTAACTGAAAGGGACTGGAATGAGGAAGAAGGGCATAAAGTGATATAACTCTGTTCTAGCTAAAAACATTTAAAAAGAGAATGGAGAAGAAATGGACAGTGGTGGGGAAAGAGGTAGTCTAGCAACATGGTATTAACACGTAGAGATGCTAAGGGTCTCATAACAGGCTAGAGTCAGTTAGATGGCTCAGGGGGTAAATGGGCTTTTCATCATGCCTGGTGACCTGGGCTGGATCCCTCAGACCCACAGAAGAGAATCCTGCAAGTTGTTCCATAACCTCCACAAAAGTACAATCACACACACTTACACACACTTAAATAAATTTTCTTAAGAATAGGAAAGCCAAATACAATCATGAATCACCCCCTGTGTGGACACTTCATTATTATCTCCATATCTCCATTAACTACTAATATAGCAAAATTTTAGAATCCAGAAAACAGAGCTGTATTCCAAATTTGACTTGACACCAAAACAGAGATGAAGGCAAAATTACAAGTAAGCAGCAGAATACTGGACATTGTATTTTTAATTTGCAATGAATCTCTGTATTAAGAATTATAATGGGGGCTGGAAAGATGGCTTAGCAGTAAGCACTGGCTGCTCTTCCAGAGGTTCTGAGTTCAATTCCCAGCAACCACATGGTGGCTTTCAACCATCTGTAACAGAATCTGATTCCCTTTTCTGCTTTGCATGAAAACAGTGCTCATATACATAAAATAAATAAATTTTTAAAAAAAGAATTATAACGGGGGTCTGGCCCAGTGCAGGAGGACATTTGCCTCCAAGCTTAACAATGTGAGTTTGATCTCAAGACCCACATGGTAGAAAAAAAAAAAAAAAAAAAACTCAGTGGGCTCTGCTTTGACTTCCTTATACATATAAGAATGCACATACACTAAAAAAGTAAATGCAGAAACAAATGAGATGAAAGCGATAATGAGATTATATAGAATTATTTTGTTTTTAATGTCTATTATTGCTATAGTTCCATTTTAGGATAAAAAGATAAAGTGAACAGTCTTTGAATTTACTATTTGTGCATAATATAATCCGAGTTCTGGACAAAAGTATCTAAAAGATGGTGATTTCAGTGTTGAGAATGGTCAGAATATAACTCATATAACTATTATACTATTACTATTCAGAGAAAACTAAAGAACAGTCTTCACGCATGCACCACTGTCAAACTGCCTAAGTACAAATAGGCCTAGATAAACTAGAGAAGTTAAAAACAATTTTCATCTCTTTTTCAATATTTACTTATTGTATATTGGCGCTTTCTCTGCACGCACACCTGCATGCCAGAGACGGTTGTGAGTCACTACGTGGCAGCTGGGAATTGAACTCAGGACCTATACAGAAGACCAGCCAGTGCTCTTATCCGCTGAGCCATCTCTCCAGCACTCAAAAACAATTTTTTTTTATTTTTTAAATTCATTTAATTTTATTTTATATGCTTTATTGTGAAAGTGTCAGATCCCTTGGAATCAGCATTATAGACAGTTGTGAGCTGTCATTTGGGTGCTGGGAATTGAACCCAGGTCCTTTGGAATAGCATACAGTGCTCTTAACCACTGAGCCCAAAAAACAATTTTTAAATAGAAAGGACAAGACTTTAAAAATCCAACTGTCGGGTTACTAATGACACTAGAGCACAGATAAGATTCTGTTTACCAATTTCAGCATTTTAGACTTTTTAACAAAAAAGACCATAACTTTTGGTCAAGAGAGAAATTTCTTATCAACAGTCTTGGAAACACTTCAGTGGGCCAAGTGTGTGCCTCATGGGTAGACCATTTGTCTGGCATACATAAGTCCTTGGATTGAATTCTCACAACTGCAAAACAAAAAGTAAGAATACCGTCCATGTGGTGGTGGCATACACCTTTAATCCCAGCCCTTGAGAGGCAGAAGCAGGCAGACCTCTGTAAGTTTAAGTCCAGCCTGGTCTATAGAGCAAGTTTCAGCCCAGCCAGGGAAGGTCACCTTCTTCAAAGAAGATAAATTGTGCCTAGGCTCTTGCTTCCTCTCATTCCAGTCCTATTTTATAGCCCCCAAGACTGACCTTGATATAAACAAACTCTATCTTCAGGAGAGAGGAAAACAACAAAATGGTGACCCAGTAACCTAGAATAGTGACTAATCCCCCACTTCCAATCAATATGTGTTGTGCCAATACATTACATTTGTGACACAGCATTTTATTTTGTTATTGTTAGTGTTTTTTGTCCATGGCAAGGCTTACAAGCCAGGCAGGCCTCATGCCGACCATGTAACTAAGACTTCCCTTGAACTACTGATACCCCTACCTTCACCTCCCCAGGGCGGTAAATAAAACAGGCATTCTTATCATCAGTTTAAAAATGAAACAAAACACAAGAGTTTAAAAGTTGTTCAATATCACAGAACTAGAAACTGACAAACAAGAATGACCCACAGTGACAAACGCCATTCTGCACCCACACACCATGCTGCCTTGACTCCTAGAAATCAGAAGGAAGCATAGGGTTAGGAGGAAAATAATCAGAAAAGCATTACTTGTTGTTATGAAAGGGCTGGGACTGTGGTTCAGTGGTAAAACCTGTCTAGAATGCCTGAGGTCCTAGTTTAATCCTTAGTACAGGAAGGTTAAAAAAAAAAAAAAAAGATTAAGCCGCTCACATAAAACTATTTTAATTTATTTAGGTTTATATTATAGAAATTTCCATTGAACCAGATGAAAAGAGTTTACAAGTGGGAAATTTTATTACAACTGCTACCACTGTAGCAATAATGTGCGTGATAAATATACGAAGAGGCAGGCTGGAGAGATGGCTCAGCAGTTAGGAGGACCCAGGTTGCATTCCTTGTACCTACATAGTGGTTCACAGCCATCCATAACTTCGGTTCCAAGGAATCTAATGCCATCTGACCTTCAAGGGCATAAAGCACACACATGGTGCATAGACATACAAGCAGGCAAAAACATTCACATAAATAAATGAATAAATCTAATTTTCAAAAAAAATGTAAATATTCGAAAATTATTCACAGCTATTTTAAAAAGAAAAACTTAAACAGAGGTAAGTGACAAGCAGTGGAGCTGAGAGTATAGCTCTGTGGCAGAAAATGTGCCTGCTGTGTGTAACCTTTAGTTCAATGTCCTGAAACATCTGCTGAGATTAGAGTGCCGAAGCTAGCCCTGCAATCAAGAGTTCCTATGTGAGGGTGAACACTGCTTAACAGTGTAGAAAAGAGTCCAGAAAAAGAACCAGCATAGAACTAGTACTAGGAAGATACAACAGAATTACCAGTGAATCAGAAAAAGGATGAAAATTGCAGGGTAAAAGCTGGGGCAAAGCTGAGAAATGTAAACTAGAAAGGGTGGGAAGAAAAGAGAGTGTTTGAAAACATTGGAAATATTGAGACATATGGTAAATTGTGAGACAGTTTGAGCTATGGCACGATTATATAAATTTCTGCTGCAAAATCTGGTGGCAGATTGGAAGCATGTGTTCCAAAACAATTCCATAAGATTTCCTATTGAAGCTGAAAAAAAATGAGTAACAAGGGTTTTATGTTCTTAACAGTATCTGAGGAGATTTTAATTTAACTTTTTAAATGAAAGCAGCTGCTTTCTCTCAGTCTCAATATTTCAGGACACTTAGTAAACATAGTACATAACTTCATTTAATTGTTTAATCCATATAAATCGCCCTTATTAAGAGTACCCCCTTTCTCCTTCAACCCTCTAGAAACTGAAACTTCTATTATATGCAAAGGAAAGATGTGCTAGACAGATAGGTTGGAAGGAAACTATGACAGAACTTACAAGCAAAGTTAAATCAACTGAATTTTATTCAAGCCAGTAGAAATCCAGAGAATGAATGATGAGGGTTGGGCCAGAGCTTGAACTAGCCAAGGTCTTTACTCAGCCCTTTCTTACTTTTTATTTTGAAGCAAAGTCTAAGTTGCTGAAATTGTCCTTGACCTCACTGTGCAGGCCAGACTGGCCTTGAATCTGCAATCCTTCCACTTCCTTTTCCACAGTAACACAGACCACCATTCTGTACCACCAGGCCCCACTTAAATGTTATCCTTAAGAAGATATTCTGTGTCAACTTCACAAACCCAGGAAAAGAGAACCAGAATACAAAACAGTGGCTGTGGCAAGGAGAAATTACCAGTAACGAGTCTTATACACAGAGGTCATGACACTAACTCAGTAAGATTTGTTGACATACTATAATAGGCTCTTATTTCAAAGTCCCTCCCTGTAGATCAAACAAACTAGTGAGATAATCCCAAACTTCTAACCATACTATAAAAGCACATGTAACTCTAAATATTAAACAGCTAATACAGCAATATAAAATCAATATATAAGTCCAATATATAAGTTAAAAATAATTCTTTTCCTCATGTTATGTGGTTGTGTTTATCACATAACAAGAGTCACAGTCCCAATTACTTACATAATCACTCTAATAATTCATAAACCAGTGTAGAAAGCATTGAATTAACCTCTTTAATAGTGTCACGTTTTGATCTTTAAAACTGTGTCAAGCTTTTCCTGATTTCTTTCTCATTAAATTAGCAAGTAATGAAGTTTCTGGTACCCAGTAATCCCCTGTCACTGTAAAGCTCCGGACAAGCCTACATATAATGGTCATAAAAATGTTACTATTTCCCACAGGGCCAGAAACTCTTGTACCTCAAAGGGCACTCCCTTGGGACACAAGTTAAAAAAAAAAATCACTTGGTCTGCAGTCTAGCCCGTAGTTTCCAACCAACGGGCACTCTGAACTCCAGGCACTAGATGCTTTCTGGGGACCAAGTTAACCACACCACGCAGGTTACCAGGTCCCACAACCTGCCTGTATAGACTGTGCTCAACAGCAGCATTCACTTAAGCTCTCAGTAATACTTTTCCATCTGCAGGAAAGGGATTCAAGATTTTAAAAATGAGGAGCTCTATACTAATGTTGATCAGTTGACTACCAGTCCTGCACACAAGACTGGTTACAACTGACCCCAAAGATCAGCCTTCTCTTTCTCCACTTCATCCCTTCTTTGCATCCTCCAACTTCCTGGTAATATGGAAATACTAGCCACTCCCCAAAAGACAGTGTATTTTTTTTCACAGTCCATCTTTGGGGCACGTTTAAAATGCTCTTCCTCTAGACATACTAAGTATTTCCTGTAAGAGCAGCCTGAATGTTCTCTTCTGTCATAAAGCCTTCTTCAAATACTCAGTGTTCATACACTCAACCATCTCAGCTCAGCCTGACTATTTTAAGGCAGTTTTTCTGAGTTCCACTTGTTCTGAGGCAGTTTCACTATACAGTCCACGCCATCCTCAAGGCTGAGATCCCCCTGCTTCTGCCTTCTAAACGCTAGGATCACAGGTGTGAGCACCATGCCTGCTTTAATAATTTATTTACTACTTCCCATTAGAGTGTAAACATTTCCCTCATGGAAACTATATCCGATTCCAGTTTCTCAGATTAGCTCAGTGGCTAGTTTAAAGAAGGTATTCAAAATACATTTGTTTAAACAAAAATCTGAATATCTAACCCCAAACACTGTCTTTTGCTTTCTACACTGTATACTACTCTGAAAATATTTTAGGTGTTATTTAATCATGTACAAGGAGAATGGTTTTTGTTTTATAAATAGGAATATGCACTGCTTGGTAAATTGACATAGGTAAAAAAAATCTCTCCCTGGCCATCCACCCGGATAATCTCACATAATCTAATTGCTGCTTTGGTCACAATTAGGTTATTTTATATCTACCTATAAAGTATTTTTAAAATTTCTCTGTATATTTTTCTAACATATAAAGTAATCAATATCTTTCACAGCAGCACCTCGTATTAGGACATCCCTACTTACCAGGCCACAGAAGATGACACTGCAGCCACTCCTGATGAGATCTGATAGACTAAAATCAGAAGGAAGGAGAGGAGGACCTCCCCTATCAGTGGACTTGGGGAGGGGCATTCGTGAAGAAGGGGGAGGGAGGGTAGGCTTGGAAGGGGAGGAGGGAGGGGCTTATGAGGGAATACAAGGCGAATAAAGTGTAATTAATAATAATAATAATAAAAAGACATCCCTATAGTGTATGAGATGCTCAGCAGAGAGACATGCCAGTCGCCACGCCTGAAGACCTGAGTGCAGTCCTGGAGTCCACATTGTGGCAGGAGAACTGACTCAGCAAAGTAGTCCTCTGACCCACACATGTGCTAGAGCCTGTGTGTGAGTACATACACACACTCACGATAAATAAATATATTTTTAAAGATGTCCATACATTAAACATAATTGTCTTTTTTTTTCATTTTCTGTCCTGTTCTTCCATCTTTCTTGCTTTATTCTTTTCATTCTTTTTTAATAACTTTTGAAACAGGATTAATGACTAGCAAGACTCATCCATGACAGACGTTCAAATGTGTCATTTTAGCTTAAGAAACAAAATGCATTTAACATAATTTTATTCAGCAAAACAGTAAAGGGATTGTATAACTATAAAAAGTATATTAATGAATTATGAGTATAATGTGACTCCTCCATTTTTTATTGAAAAAAAAAGTTAAAATCTCTATTAAGCATTGTATTTTTCAAATTTGGATTCCTGTACCTTAAATAATCCTATAGAGATAATCCTCTCCCCCAAAGCAAATTCCTTCTATGCATGAAAAAGTCATCACATTCAACAACAGAAGCAAGTGATCAGTGCTAACACCTTACTACAAGGAGGTTTTAGCTTTCTTAAATACCTATTAGTAAAGAGAAAAAACAACAGCTATTACAGAGGCTCAATGTCCACTCTGCATCTAGAACAGCACTAATAACATACCTACCCCGAAGATAACTACTTATTACTTTGTGTGTTTCTTAGTTCTGAAGTGAAGATTTCAGTTAAATGACGCATGCAGGTAACACTGATATTGTATATATAATCTGATATCAATAAAAACCACACTATTTGTCTTATATAATGCACCTACCACAGCAAAAGAAACATTCTACTTCTCCCTTTAAATATTATCTGAAGTGACTAGATGATGATGATTTACATCAATTGTCATTATGGTTATAATGATTAACATTACAATAATTCACAGTTTATGGGTACTTTCACCTGTACAGTGTCACTTTAATCTTGTCATTTCCTTTACTATGGTTCCAAAATACAAAACTCTCTTTTAAAAAAACAAATACGTGTTCATCCATTTTGCTGGAGAAAAGTTAATGTGTTTGATTGGGGCTGCTGTCCTACCTACTGCTCTGAGCCCCTTAACAGTGTAAGCCCTAGACTATACTGGCATCAAGATTTCAGCTTAGATCATGAGCTTTGCTTTTATCATTTTATAAATTTTGGAGAGCTTATTCGATTTCTTCAAGACAACATGTTATGTAATGACAGAGCTGATACTCAAGTCGAAGCATCTAATTTTTATTTTTCTATCCTCTACCCAAGACTACCAAAAATGACAACACCTTCAATATCAAGAGATTTTCTTTCTCAGGGCTGAGAAGATAGCTCAGTAGATAAAGTGCTGGCTATGCAAACATGAGGATGTGATTCCAGATCCCCCAGAATCCACTTAAAGCCAGACGTGGTAGCCCACAACAAGCATAATCCAGTGCTCCTACATCAGGATGAAGGGTGGAAACACGACAATTTCCCAATACTAGAGCCAGGTAGTCTGTCTCACAAAGCTTTCTCACAAAATGAGAACCTGTCTCAAGGTGGCAGGATCCAATGAATCCTACATGTTGCCCTCTGACCTTTACATGCACACATACAGAAACATATTATAGACACACAGGATTTAAAAAGTTCAGATTCCATACAATATCTTGTATAGGCTTAAGTCAATATACAAACTTCCAAACTAAGTTTAATTTTGTATCTAACCTTCAAAAACTTTGTCCTGATGCTTAGGTGTGTTCTGTTTTATGCAAATGGCTACACTAACTGTAATTAGTTTAAGTTTACTGATCCAGACGCTAACCACACCATTCTACGTCGATGTCATTTTTACTAAAATTGTAAAAGCTACAAAACCAGACAAAATTTTTAAGGGAAAGTTGTAAGTAATTATCCTTGATATTACCAAATTGTACAGTATCAATCCTATCAATCCAGGGATATGTCTTGTTCTCCTTCCACATGATGGGATTCCTCTTCCCGACCCTGACTTAGGCATGATCATAAAATCTGCTTTGGTCAACAAAACGTAAGCAGAAGTTATGTATGTACTTCCGAGAGGAAATTTTCTGAGACATTTCAATTCAGCACAGTTTCCTTTTGTTCTGCACACATCCTTACAGACAGCCTGTGTATGTATAGGAGCCTATGCCTGGGGTGATGGTTTAGAACAGAGACCCCCAGAATTCCAGAAAAACATCATATGGAATGAATCAATGCTCTTTTACATGTGGGCATTTGAGGACAACATAGTCTGTGACAGTCAGCCTATTAAGCACTTCCTGCCTCTCTGCTCCAAACCCACCCTTCTCGGCTCTGCTTTCTATTTCTCCTTGGCCAATGGCACAATGTGAGGCTTTGTCAGTAGAGGGAGCCATGGTGACATTAAGGGAAGAAAGGTCTGTGTGCTTTGTTGCTTTTCTTTACATGGCTGCCTCGAGCTTATGAATAGCCAGTAGTATTAGACTTACTGGTAAGCTTCACCAGCACCTCACAGGCCATCCCTCCAGCAAATTCTAGTGGTACTCCCACTGACAACTTCTTAACAAATCTGACTGACACTGCAATAAGCTTCCGGAAGGGTTTCTTGACCACCAGAGACAACCTAGGCCTGAAGCCCAACAGCCTTAAAGGTGACTTCCTGCTTTCAGAAAAACATGTCTGTTTGCCCTAGCCTGGCAAGTACATGACAGTACAGTGGGTCACAGACACACCTCCACAGTGGACTGAATCTCAGCCTCTGGTATAAAGGAAGGAGTTCTTCCGTTTTTTTGTTTTGTTTTGTTTTCATTCATGGATACTCTGCCAAAGACTAATAATCCTCTATATTGTGTTCCTGTTCAAAATACTATTGTAACTTCCAGATTCTAACTTGACTCTGAAATTTAATCTATAATAACATATAAAACAATAAACTATAACACAAATGTCTGTTAATATTTGAGGATTATTTGTTCTACTTTATTTCAGTTACTTCCAATATCCATAACTGTCAAATGAAATGATCATAAACACAACCATGAAGCTAAACTCACAGTATATACTACATTTTTCATTTAAACAAACTCTTTGCTATAAATTACAAAAAAAAAAAACACAAATATATACCTGTTGTATGAAAAGGAATGATTCTTCACAAAATATGCCAAAATGTGCATTCAGTTGCCTCCCAGCTTGAGGCTCTATTCTGTAGGCTGTGGGGTCTTTAGGATGGCCATTTGAAAGGTATGCCTTCATTCTGGCTCTGGTTGTCTGTCTGCTCTGCTGCCTGCTGCCTACCATGTGAAGGGGCCAACACCAAGTGCTGCTGCCACACTGACCAAGACAAGAAGCTCTGTCTTATCGCAGACTATGACCCTCCAAAAGTAAAGGGAAAATAAATCTTTCCTCCCTTAAGATGCGTTATGTATTTAATCACAACTACAAGAAAAGTAACTAATGCATATGAAAAGGAAAACCATATTGTAATGAAAAGGTTAAATGCAAATCTTTACTTAGATTGCAATATAAAATATATGCAAGATAGCCTTCATATAGTGAAAATGCTATATTTAGTAATATTTCAATGACTCTACTGCTTTAGTCATGTTAAAGTTACCCCACACTCTATAAAAATATAATTACTGACTACAATAGCTACTTAGGAAGAATGTTTAATCTTTATACTCAGAACACTAAACAATTCCTACTGCTTACCTTCAATTCCTCATGCCCGTCTCTAGTTAGCCTCACTTTTTTGGCAGGGAGACTGTCTTACTATGCAGCCCTAGCTCAACATGTAGTGTGGCCTTAAAACTCCAAATGGAGAGCAGATGTAGAGACTAACATTTTAACCCTGAAAGGAACTCCTAAGGAAATAAAAACTGAAAATCATATTGGTATTTATTTGAGAAGGATATACTACCATAAACCCAAGAAAAATGTGGGGGCGGGGGTGAAGGGTTTATTCAGCTTATGCTTCCACATCACAGTTCAGCAAAGAAGTGAGAACAGGAACTTAAGAAGAGCAGGAACCTGGAGGCAGGAGCTGATGCAGACCCCATGGAAAAGTGCTGCTTACTGAATTGCTCATCAGGGCTTGCTCAGCCTGCTTTCCTATAGAACTCAGAGACAGCACCACCCACAACGTACAGGGCCCTCCCCCATCAATCACCAATTAAGAAAATGTCTAACAGGCTTGCCCACAGCCCAATCTTATGGATGTATTTTCTCAATTGAGGTTCCCTCCTCTCAAATGACTTTGTGTCAAGTTGATATAAAATTAGCCAACATAATCTCATTCTAAAATCCATCTTTGAATACAAAAAAGGTTTAACTAAAAATAAAACTGTGAACTATTTTAAATATATATATGCAAAAACGCTGGAGAGATGGCTCAGTGGCTAAGAGCATTTGCTGCTCTAGCAGAGGACCCAGATTCGATTCCTAGCACCCACACGGCAACTCATGTGTGTCCACATTTATCTCTACTGGTGCTCAGTAAAGAAATGAGGAGAATGACTCCCGCCCAATCAAAGGTGCTCTGCCCTACCCCAGGGTGAGAGCATGTTTCCTTTCATGGCAAAAGGAAATTTAAAGGTTTCCTTTAAATTAAAGGAGGAAGATCATATCTGCTATCTGAATATCTGACAGAGGCAAGCACAATTAATCACATCCTTGCATAAGAAAAAGCTTACAGCTCAACAGAAAGATGAGACAATAAAAGAAGTGTGAGAGTCATAACATCCTGAGAAGGACACAGCACCGACCGCCGGTTCTGAGACATAGAAGGCTCCATGTAAGAGACCTCTCACGATATTCAATAGACAACCGCTAATGAGAAAATGGGGATCTTAGTTCTACAAACAAAAAACAAAGTACACACACACACACACACACACACACACACACACACACTTTGGGCAACTGAAATAAGAAAGCAAATAAATAGTTTCCAGAGGAGATGTATTTATATTGCTTTTTAGCCCAATAAAATTATGTGAGATTTCTAACCTGCAGAACTGTACAATAATAAATTTGGGTTCTTTCAAGCCACTAGGGAGGGATACTATATAATTTTGGAAGACCTAGGACTTTGCTAAGAAATATAACAGTATCCTTGCAATAGTTGTTGGAAGTGTTTACTGATAACATTCTCTATAGGTGTCAATGTTTCATTTTCTTCATAACTAATTCATTTATTTTAAAAAAAAAACAGTGTATATTATACTTTAGACAATCTTTTAAGAGTTTTGCAAGTATGAACTGAATTTTCAAAACAGCTTCTGAAGTATATATTATTATTCCCATTTTACAAAAAACAAAACAAAAAAAAAAAAAAAAAACACTGAAGTAAACCAAGTAACATTGGGATTCAGACCGTAGCTGTCTGAGTGTAGAGTCCCAGCACTTCTGCTCTTACTGTTTTGTCTACGATGAGACGGCAATGTGAGGGGAAAATACATGTCAGTCAAAAAGGACTAGACACAAGGGGTGGTGAGCCAGCCAGCAATTCAGAGCGCTTGCTCCACAATGCAGGGGACTGGGTTCCTAGTCCCAGCACCCCAACAAGCCAGACATCCCAACAAATGCCTAAAACCCAGACTCTGAGGTAGGCAGAGACAAAACGATCGCTGGGAGCAGCTGGCTTCCAAGCCTGGCCAAAATATGAACCTCAAGTTCAAGGAGAGACCCTGACTGCAGGTAACAGGCAAAGAGTAACAGAAGAGACACCTGATGCCTTCTTTGTGACTCTCAGTGTATGTACAGACACAAACACCTGCTCATACTCATGTGCACACACTCACAGAGTTACAGACACACACACACATTAGTAAATAAATATTTGTTAAGGTATTTAGACACAATACTGTGTCCTATACTTATAAGCTCTGTCTGTAACCTGAGACCTGATATATAATAAATACTGAGTGAATGCAGGTCCATAAGTCAACTCCTACAAGCCTACCAATACAGCCAAACTCAAACAAAACTTAATGGGAGACAAAGTCAAAATTAAAAATATGAGTATCAGGTGCTGCAGAAATGGCTCCGTTGTTAAAAGGATTGACTCGTCTTCCAAAAGACCCAGGTTCAATTCCCAGCTCCCACATGGGAAGTTAAACAGACTCTTCATTATAAATTTTGTTCAATAACTATGACTGAGCTAAGACATAGCTTATTCCAGACAATTAGTGAAACCCTTTCAGCCTACAGAATAAAATTTAGTATCATGAAACCAGGGATGTGGCTCATTTGTTAAAAGGTCCAGACTAACATGCAGAAAGATCTGGGTTTAATCCCCAACATTGCATATACCAGGTACAAGGGCACACACCAATAATCCTAGCACTCAGGGAGTAGAGAGAGGAGAATCAAGGTTACCCTCAGCTACACAGTAACTTCAAGGCCAACCTAGGATACATGAGGCCCTACAGTAAATAAATAAACAAACAAACAAGTACATAAATGTTAGTAACCTGGAAGTACTTTTATAGCTAACACAGATAGGAAATGCAAAGCTTTTTCAAAGTTAAACAACAAAAATTTAGCTGGGTAAGGTGGTGCATACCTTTGATCCCGGCACTTGGGAGACTGCAGAAGCTGATGGATCTCTATGAGTTCAAGGCTAGCTTGGTCTCAAAACTAGTTCCAGGCTAGCCAGGGTTACACAGTTAAACCTTGTCTCAAAATAAAATTTTTTTCCTTGAGAAAATTTTTATTAGAAAAATGATAATAGACACGACAATAAAACAAAAGTGATGTTACTTATAGTAATATTTCCAACCTCCAAAATGCAACAAA
The DNA here is from genome assembly GCF_907164565.1 of Psammomys obesus. Taxonomy (NCBI): domain Eukaryota; kingdom Metazoa; phylum Chordata; class Mammalia; order Rodentia; family Muridae; genus Psammomys; species Psammomys obesus. Next base: position 38,518,466 of record NW_026596079.1, read on the forward strand.
ATAACAGCCAAAGCCTATTTTTTCCTCACTAAAAGCTAATGAGAACAGAGGGGTACAGTCGCCCACCAAAACTCAGTGTCACTGAACCTATCCAAATGCTAGGAGAGCTCACAAAGGTAGGCCAGAGCTAGGAGCCATGCTGTACAGCAGTAACTTTCTGAAAGAACACTCAGACCTTTGATGGACATGAACATCTCATCATCTCCAAAACAAAACTCATTTTCGATAGAAAAAAACGATAATGAATTCTTTCAGGCTAAAGACAGCTTTCAGGTAACAGAAATTAAGTATGATAAAAAGACAGGCTTTTCATCTATGCTCCAAGGAAACAAACTATTGGAAAAATTCTAGTAGACTTCTTATATGCCAACACAAGATAGGTGTGAGCACCATCACCATCCATCAACTGAATACACACTCCTTTTAGCTACAGGGAGACTTTCTAACATTTTTTTCTCCCAACTAAGCTTATGTTTACTGGGAAGGGAAAAACTGCTCAGCAGTTCATTCATTCTGTAAGGCTTCTGAGCATGTAAGACTGGGAAAAACAATACAATAAGCAATATAGTTAGGTAGCAGGCTAGTGAGAGCGGTGTGTAACTAAGAGGAGTATGTATGCAGCTGGCTCCAAGAACCTAACACTATTAGATAAAAGTATTAAATGTTTATGATGTATCAACTATGTAAAAGATATTAACTCCAAACACCTTATAGGTAATACTATGTTACACAGACAATATAAATAATGCTTTCTATATTCATAACATACACATAAAAATATTTATGAAATACAAACTGCATAAAAGTTGATAACTTTCGATCAATTGGTTTGATTTTTTATACTGTGTAACTTCAATTTTTTAAGTAACAGTACTACAGATAAAGCAAGCAAACTATCACATCATATCTGGGACTAAAATGATTCCCTTTTTAAAAAATGATTTTAAAATGTATGTGTGTAAGTGTCTGTCTACATGCATTTAAGTTTGCCTCATAAGGACCTGGTACAGGTACAGGCCAGAAGAGGGTGTTGTGTCTCCTCTAAACTAACAGGCAGGTAGTGTGAGCTGCTACATGGGTGCTGAGAACCAAGCCTGAGTCCTCTGCAGAAACCAAGTGCTTCCAACCACTGAGTCATCTCTCCAGCTCGCCAACTGTCCCCTTTGGACAACTTTACCTCTAATCCTATTTCTGAAACTTACCACTGTAAAAGTCAAGTAAGCGTTCTCTTCCTTCCGTAATACATTTTATAATTCTCAGAAATTCAGTAATCTAGTAAAGAGGAACAATTTTCATTAACTTCAACACTTCGCTTCCATACCTAATCTTCCTCTCTGTATTTTCCTAAAAACGCACTCAGTCTTCAAAGTTCTCTCAGAAGTGATGTACGAATATATAAATAACAGGGATTTATTCTAGTTAAGCCTAACATATAAAAATAAGACTGTACATTAGTTTAAAATCTCCAAGAATTGACAAAAAACCCAGAGGGTGAGAAACTCCTAAGACTACTTTATCAATGGGAACAAGAAATGTTTGATAAAAAAAAAAAAAAAAAAAAAAAAAAAAAAAAAAAGGGAGAGCAAGGGCTAAAAAGAAAAACCGGGTCAAGAATAAAGAAGGAAGGAAGGAAGGGAGGGAGGGAGGGAGGGAGGGAGGGAGGGAGGGAGGGAGGGAGGAAAGAAAGGAGGAAGGAAGGAAACATTACACAGCACTAAGTATCTCAAGCAGAAAAGTTTAACAAGCTAAGATATAGCAGGGAAAAAATTTAAAAAACAAAAGCTATAGCAGGGTTCTTGCCAATTAAGAATGGATTCACAGAGACTTGACTGGCCTCTCTCCACTTTTTTTCCTTATCTCCTTTTTTCTTCTTTCTCACTTTTGGTCATTTTAACTATTACTCTATTTTCCACTCCACAAGACAAGTTATAGAGTTACTTCTCTAACTCATACTCATGCAATAAACATTAGAAAAACTAAAAAAAATCACCTGAATTACTGAAAGAGTCTGCTGATTGGTGCCCTTGCCTCTAGTTTTACACCTTCTCATTAATCACCGCTGTAAGAGTGTTCACCAATAAAAGTACACTTATACTGTACCATTGGTTAAAATCATTCCTACTACCATTACAATGAAACTCAAATGCAAAGAATATCACAGAAGGTCTTTTAAGATGTGAGCCTTGGCTTCTCCCCAATCTCTAAAAACTCATCTCCATTTAAAGCAGCACTCTACTGAACTACGTAAACATGCCATCTTCTTCCACAATTCAACAATTCTTTGGGGTAGGGAGACTTGAGAGTCTGGGGTTTTGCTTGGATATCTTCACTTGCCCAGGTAACATGTACTCATCCTCTGGGACACAACAGAAGTCATCTACCTAGGTTCAGAAGCTTCTTCATCTGCACGTGTCCATGAGGCGCCCTACATAGCAATTTCCTAGCACTTACTATGCAGTATTAGTTGTAGCTCATTGGTTTTCTTACAGTGAGTTCCCTCAGGGTTAGCTGGTAGTGGTTAAAAGTATGTAGATACTCTGAGATCTCTGCATCTCATTAGCCACCAGAGAGTGACTAGCCCAGGAGTGATGAGAGGCTAGGAGTAAAAGAAACTTCAATGTATTTTAACAGGGTAAACTGGTACTTTGAAACAATAACAAAAAACAACAAACTACTTATAAGATTATCTGAATGGTTTTGACTATGGTTATTATAAACTGAAAATACCCTTACTGTATTTTTTCATGACATTTTACATTATTTTGTCTTCATATGACATTGCTAGTCTTAGACTCCTTGCCTGTGAAAGGCATGAACTACGTCCATTCAATGCATTTTATGGTGGTACACATCTGCTACGCCAGCACTCCCAGCACTCATGAGACTAAAACAAAAAGATCATGAGTTCAAGGCTTGCCTGGGTTACATCAAGACAAATAGAAGCACTTATGCAAAAAAGATCTGATGACCTAAGTTTGTTCCCCAAAACTAATAGGGCTGCAGAAAACAACTAACTCACAGAAGTAGTTCTCTGACCTCCAGACCTCCACACGTGTAACATACGGACAACTATAGTGAGACACACATACATAGACAACAAGCAATTATTATTTAAACTATTATAAAAATATTATTTTAAAGGCCGAGGGATACAACTATCTCTTGGTTATAGAGTATTTAGCTAGTGTACACAATGTCTAACCCCTATTTTTCAGCTCTGCTATATACAATGGAAATTTATTAATGATCAAAAAGTAATTTTGAAAGCAAAGTATTCATTAATTCCTAAGTTCATTCCATTTTAAAACAATATATATTCGCAATCTTCTCCTTTCTAGTGAAAACAGACAAGCTTAGTTTAAAAACAACTGCAACTGCACAAATAAATAATACACAAGCTGCATTATATATCAACTTCCAAGTAAATTGGGCATAAATTTTAAATTTAATTTCTATTCCAGAAATGTTTACTTCTACAAATCAATCTTTTTCTTTTAATTATTAGATTTAACTTAAAGTATTTTTAAATGAAAATGTTTTCTCTATGAAGGTTTGTAATCTAGAAAAGTACACAGACCATAAACTGGGAAACAGAAGATGTTATAATAAGAATAAAGAAGAAAATCTGGTTAAAAACACAGGCAGAGAGGGCTCTCTAAACATGCAGGTCAGAAGGGTAAGAAAGACACAATCATACAAAGATTGAGCTTTCAGAGAGACATTTTGAAGATGAGCATTCCAAATTCTAGTAACCAAGCTTCAGAATTAGCTTAATCTGGTAAGGCTCTTGTTTATAATAGGAGTAAGACATATAAATACATATTTGGTTCATTAATATAATGAAAAATTAATCATCATGGATAATCAGAAGATACCCTCTACAAATTAGTCATCCATATGCACTTTGGCAGTATTTAGTATCATCTTATTTTCATTATTATCCCTTAGTTCTTAAGTTTCTCAAAAGTGAATATTGCTGAGAAACCGCTTGCAGGTCCTCATGCTCCCTCTCTTCAATCTTATGCTTACAATTTATTTAAAACATTTTGGCTTCCTACTAGACAAAGAAACAAATCTCTCAGTTTAAAAAATAATAAAAAGAGTTTACCTAGAAATGTTATTTAAAACACTTTCAACCCTAAAGAGTATTACCTGGAGTCAGCTCACAGAAATGATTGCTTACTGCCTGCCTACATACTCTGGGAACTCAGTCTGAAACTACCAGTCCTAGTACTTGGCTAGTACAGATGAGAAACTCAGGGGGGTCAGTAACTTAAGCAAGAGCTCACTCATCAGTGAGACATCAAGTGATGATGAAGCTGGCCCAACACACTTACTTCCACCTCTGTTACAGCATAACTCTCCCATTACTAAACTGTGCTGCCAACTGGAAAATACTACTGATTGTTCCCTTACTTTAAAATACAGATTGTTAAAATTTCACTAGACATGTTCTTATAAAGCGCCAAGCAACTGTTAGACTACATAAGAATCCTTAAAACTAAAGGTTTTTCCTTTGGCAAAGGCAATGGCTATTGACATGGTGCAGTGATCATCTCTATTTAAAACTCTTTGTTTCACTGTATCTCTTATCTGGTAAGTTATGGTACAAAAAGACATAGAAAGTTATAGGCAGATAGGCAGATATTAGAATAAAGAAGGTAATTCTAAGCTGATCACAAAACCAAAAGCCATGGAAGAAAAATGTCCTAAGTTTGAACACATTTTTAAAATCCTGACCAGTAAAAAGGGGTGATGGGATGAATAAGGTCCTAACACAACAAATACATAAAGAGCTTCAAAACACACTGAAAAAAATTACCAACAGTGAAGGAAATAGAAATGATCCTAAACAAACAGAAAAGGTGCTCATTGATAATAAGAAACCCGAAAGTGAAATCTACAGTGGCATATTTACTACTGAAATTCTGACCAAGCTTACCACACACTGATTTGGCAAGGAAGTAGGAGAGTCTACTCAGTATACGTGATTTATACATACTTCCTCTACAAAATTAAACTCGGCAATATTTATTTACTGACTCTTTGAAATAACAATTTTATTCTAGGAATTTATTCCAGAGATACAGTCCTCTACATTAAAAACAATGTATTGAAGTATTGTCTCTAGTGGCAAAACAAAAACAACTTAAGTACCTAAAGTATGGCATTAGTTAAAGAAACTACAAAACAGAAACAACTTAAGTACCTAAAGTACAGCATTAGTTAAAGAAACTGCAAAACATTCAGCAAATGGGCTAGACACTGGCACTTAACCTAATGCAGTACTCACTTGAAAAAAGGAAAACTCAGGACATACTTGTACTTTTATGTTTATACACAAACATGCATACATGTATGTGCACACACATACAAATACACCTAGTTACATACACATACATCTCTTGTGTCTCGATTATATTGTGCATGGAACATATGCTATTAACATATGCTAGTAGCAAGCTAGTAGCATATGCTAGTAACAATAATTACAGATGGGTAAATAAGATATTTTGTAGCAAAAGTATGTATTATCTATTAAATAAAGTTTTGTAAATTAGCTTTAAAAACAACTTATAAAATCGCATCATTAAAATACTGAAGCCGGATGTGGTGGCACACATGTTTGATCCCAGCACTCAGGAGACAGAGGCAGGCCAATCCATGTGTGTCTGAGGGCAGCCTGCTCTACAGAGTGAGATCCACGGCAGCCAGGGCTATCTATACAGAGGGGCCTTGTCACAAAATCAAATAAGATAAAAAAGTTAACCAAAAATAGTGGCACATACCTTTAATCCCAGCACTTGGGAAGCAAAGGCCAACCTGGCCTTTTTTCTTCTTCTTCTTCTTCTTCTTCTTCTTCTTTTATGTGTGTTAGTGTGAAGGTGTCAGAGCTCTTAGAATTGGGGTGACAGACAGATGTGAGCTGCCATGCGGGTGCTGGGAGTTGAACCCAGGTCCTTTGGAAGAACACATAGTGCTCTTAACCACTGAGCCATCTCTCCAGACCTACAGAGCAAGTTCTAAGCAGGGCTACAAAGTGACAACTTGCCTCAAACATAAATTAATTAATTAATTAAACACAATAAAACACTCTTAACTATTCATGTATGTATACACTATGTACTTTTTAACAATCTGTCATGACTGTGCTTTATTCTCTTTATTTGGGAAGCAAGCTGAGAGTGAAGACATCATAGAATACACACCTCCTGGAATACCTAAGTAGCTAGGTATGGGAGCAAATACCTGCAATCCTAGCATACCGGACTGGGAAAGCTGAAGGACTGTGCAGTGCAGGCCAACCTGAGCTACATTCAAAAATACTATCAAATGAAAGAAAAGGAGAAAAAGAGAGGAAGGTTTTTAAAAAATAGGAAGAAAGAGAAGAACAGAGAGAAAAAAAACTTCTGTGTTCAAAGCATTCTGTATAAAAGACTATGTTAGGTGTGTAATAAAACCATGATACATATAGATACTGAATACCTTTCTACTTGATTTTAGTGGTTTTGCCTTCTTGATACTTTTTTTTTTTTTACAAAAAGAGATTTTAAATCACACCCCAACCCAAAAAAAACAAAGACAATGGAAATACTTTTGATAAAGGGTTTTTCTTTCAAAAAAGTTTCCTCTTTTTTCCACAGACTGAGGAACTATCTTATTTGCACTGTAATTCAGCTCAACATTACATACTAAGTACCTATTATGTTAAGGATGCTGTAGAACAAAAACAACAAAATAATGACTCCTCAAAACTCAAAACTGAAGCTGCTGCAGGAATTCATGTAAGGACCTTTGGGTTTTTGTGATTAACCAGGCAGTTAGTGGGATGTAAAAATGCACTGAAAAACTGTACCTCACTCACATATAAGATAGTACTATTTGACAGACTATTTCCTCAGTATGTGTATACATGGCCCTTAAAGAAATCACTAATAATGAAGTACAAATCATTTTTAATGATTCGGCCTCCTAAAAAGAGGATTTAGTGTGGTGGCCTCAACCTGTTTTGATAGCTCACCTCTCTTTTTGAAAACATCTCAGACATGAACTTTTAATGTATGCATTGATTCATAAATGATATGCATTTCAGTATTAGCTAAACTATACTAAGTAATAATGGGGCCTAGCCTCTTTTTTTTTTCAAGCAAAGATAGGACTGTAAGTTGTAATATGTTCTCCTTGTATTCCAGTATATCATCTTGTGATGGCCCTTAGCTATACAATCTTATTTTGCATAGTATTTAGTATAAACACTGAAACTCACAGATCACAAAGAATTGTTAGCCAGTCTTCAATTTCTTCACGCATCAAACTTATTTTTAACATGAGTTAAAAAGTAGCAAATGTAAATCTGAATGTCTACGATCGTCTTTCAGAAAAAAAAAAAAAAATGCTAGCAGACATATAAATGATAGCACTGCTGAGAAATAAAAGACAGTTTAGTCATGAGCTGAAAAGTCACCCTAAAACCTCAAGGGAAAGAGTAGTCACAACTATCAGTACCATTTTTCCTACAAAGCACATTTGTTATTTAACACCCTAGGAACATATTATTTAATACAGTATCAAAATTCTTCAAAATGATTTGCCTCTTGTTACTGTGATTCTATTATAAAGCTTATTCTCTGTTTTCTTGTCTAACCTCATTTGAAAAATATTTTAAAGGATATTTTTCTATGTAATAAGTATTTAAATATGAATCATTATTTTTCATTGATGTAATTTCACATATTATACGGCTATGTTTAGAGAATATGCCTACCTAAATAATGTGAAACAGATTTATAAACATACATATTTGCAAAGTATGTAGGTTTACTTAGAGATGTCCACACACAGTTGAGAACTCTTTTTAAATGTCTATTCAATAAAATACACTGTTCATTTTAAGAGATTTTTAATTCAGCACTCAAAAATTCACTTAAATGTCCACATTTCAAACGGTAAACATAAGACTACATAAAATTAACTAACCAATAAACACTATGATTTAATTTACTATAAATGAAAAACCATTTCCGTTTAAGTATGTGGGTCAAAGAAATAGTCATATTTTACTTGAGCGTCATTTTGGCAACACTGATTTTTAGCAACTACATTGGAAAGTATATCTAAATCTAAATCTATCTAAATATAAAATCGTAATGATCAAAATGTTAACACTATTGGTATATACATTAAAGTTGAGCTGTTAGGAGTATGCTCAAAAGCTTTTTTAAGACTATGCTTATTAGTCCATAGTTTAAGCCGATTAAATTACTTAACTTTTTGTTCATATCCTATATCCATTAATAAGTCAAATTCCCTAGTAAGCATTAAAACCTAAAAATTAGTTCTGAAGAAACAATTGTTAATGTCGGTTAATATGTCAGGAATACATTTGCTGTCTTGTTCCTTCATTATTTTGTGAGAAGTTGTACCTTTCCTAAGATACCTATTTGATGCAAGTTTGCTACCATAGGTTATATAAGATACGTTTCATTAAACTATGAAAAGTGTTCATTTAGACAAAGTGTTCTCATATGTGAAAGAATACTGAATTCAACAACCTGTTTTCAAAATAAGCGACTGGAGGTTACAGAGAAAGTCTACACTGTAATTGTGTGTTTCTACAGAGAGTATGTGACCGTGTACGTGGTGACGAGAAACAGAATAGTCCCTCTTCAGGCATACACAGGTTAATTTTTAGAGTAACTCGCCTCAAGCAAAGATGAACATTGCAAAGTTACACGTTTAGACAGGGACTTTCCTGAGGTCCCTGAGATACCGGGAGTCCTAAGACCTTTGCAGGCAGCCGGGCAGGAGCAAATCTCTGCTGGGGACCTGGCGGGGGCGGATACTCGGCTGGACAGCTCCCGGTGCTGAAGCCGCACAGCCTCTGGGGCGAAGCCGGCGGCGACTTCCACGCCTCCCGCCGTCGGCAGAACCCGGCCGGCGGGCGCGGAGCCGCCCCGAGGCGCGCTCGGTTACTAGTTGCAAACAGGAAGAGCGGCGGGGCGCGGGGAGCGGCGCGGGGAGCGGCGCGGCCGAGGGGGAGGGGCCGGAAGATGGCGGCGGCCGCACACCCACCCGGGAGCGGCCGCGCGA
>NW_026596079.1:38527955-38597980 GCF_907164565.1 Psammomys obesus
CCCGAGGGAGCGGAGCAGGTGGGTGTCCCTGCGCTGCCCGCTCCCGACGACCCGGAGCGGGGCCGAGCCCGGGACTGGCCCCGGGGAGCGCGGCCGGGGTCGCTGGCGCCACGGCCACGGTGGGCCAGTTGTGGAAGGCTGGGCTGTGGGCCCGGCCGCACCGGGGAGTCTTGCGCAGGGACGGCGCTCGAGTAGGAGGTGTGAGGCTGGGCGTGCCCGGGCTTGGGAGGGGGAGGCCCTGGAAGGTGAGGGGAGCGTGATCCCGGCTCGGCCGCGGGGGACGCGTGCTGGGTGCCCCTTCCTGCGGCTCACTCTGGAAGCCAGAACAGAGCGTTAGCGTGATGGCAGCAGCTGGGAGACCGGCTCAGAGACCAGAAGAAAACCTACCCCAGCAGGAGGAGGGGGCCAGCCGCCCAGACGGCTCTCCCCAGGGCGGGGCGAGCCAGCTGGGGTGGTCCGGATCACCCCCTCCTCCTCTTCTGGCACTCAACCAGTGTTTGGTGGGCGTGTGTACAGCCCTGCCACGCCTTCCGCTCTCACACCACTTACTACTAGGCCAGATTATGGGCTGGTGAGTAAAGCCTTCGGGGTTTGCATTATATTTATGTGTAGTAAGCTCTCCCTCTCTTTGTTCCCCAGGTACCATCTGACTGGTCTCAATTTGAGAGTACTGGAACAGACAAATCTTGTGATTTCTAAGCCGAAATTTCAATATTGTTTTTCTCCCATGCTTTGTAACTGGAAAGAAGAAATGGAAAAGTGTGCTTATGTTTTGTTTCATAATGTCATTATTACTACTGGTGATTGCTGCTACTACTCACCTGTTTTCAGCCAGCTTCGTAATCCAAATTAGCTTTCACTGCTTTGAAGCAGGGCAAGCTAGATGAGATCTTATAAAGCACAACTGATTTAAGTGTTTTACAGTGAGAATTTTTATAAATCTCTAATCCAACCTCATCATAGAGGAAATTGAAGACCAAAATCAGATTTATAAATATGGTTAAGTAGCAGAGCTAGAACCAGAATCTGGATCAACTTAGTCCAATTTAAGACTACCGTGGTTTTCAAAGTTAACACATGAGAATTACATGAGTCCCTTTTTACAATACTTGAAGCAAACCCTAGAGCAAATGAATCAATTTTGAGAAGTAAGATTTAGCCATAGATATGTTTTCAAAGTATCTCAACCAACTAGCAAAGATTGGGAAATAAACATTATAAAATAATGGTGAAGAAAGTAAACAAGACAAGAAGAAAAACAAAAGGAGGCGCTTCTGAAAAAAATTGAATCACCTAAAATTCAGTGTCATACTTTATTATACACACACTCCTTTCTTGCATGCCAGCCACCACACAGCTGGCATACATACTTAACGGCTTTAACCCAGGAAACTCCAGCCACCAAAATACGGTAAGTTTTCCTTTAAAAGATATGATAGAACTATAAATAATAATGTTCCACCTTATTTCTGTTTCCATTTTTAAAAGTACCATCCTCCAAACTCCAGCCAACATGAGCGCAACGGGATCAGAAACCAGAATATGCACACACTGCTGAGTCTGAAGATTCTGAGGTTAAAATAGCTTGGTTACTTCAAATACATAAACTGTGAACTTGAAAGCAGTTATTCAGATTGTGGAATTGTGGGTTCATTTGCAGCAGAGGGTCACCTTCTGGGACCTACATTATTTTTTGCCAGTCATACAGCGTTCTGAGGTCTGTGTTTCCATCCACACCCATGCATACACACACACAAACACAACCCGTTACCTCCCTGGATGAGGTAGTGCCAGCACTTAAAACAGGATTTTCTGTTGTTGGGGTGTGTTGTTGCTGTTGTGTTTTGTTTGGTTTTTGCTTTTTTAGCCTTCTACTACAACTGAATTTTTCTTACTAAAGGACAGTGTTAGAAGTAGAAGTACATACAATCATCGGTCATTAGTCATGTACCTTTACAAAGCAAAAGTCACTATTCATATATACCATATAGAACTTTAAAATGAGCTGCAGCCTAGGTGATCTACTTTAAAGATTATTCACCCAATTTAAGATAAGATTGCAGTGCTCACAACGAAATAAAGTATACTTACGAGATTTGGTTTTCCTGAAATATGGATCTTAGAGGATTTTTTTTTCAAGGTTTGTGTTTACTTAAATGTTAGTCGTATCTTACTGTGTCGTGTATGGAATTCTATTTTCCTTGGTCATGTCCCTCAGTAGGTGAACACATTTGTGGCAGACTCAAAATACAGTGCTCTTGCTTAACCTAAGAAATAAGTGTCTTTTATTACGGAATTTGCGTTCCTGTAGGTTTATAACCCCTGGGTCCATGAACTTTCACTTTGTATAATGATAAGATTATAAGTTTTAAGAGATATACCTGAGGTATAAAACTATTAAATAATCACATTCTTTTTTAAAATATTTATTTATTATAAATACAATGTCTGTCTGCATGTATACCTGCAGGCCAGAAGAGGGCACCAGATCTCATTATAGATGGTTGTGAGCCACCATGTGGGTGCTGGGAATTGAACTCAGCTCTGAAAGAGTAGTTAGTGTTCCTAACCTCTGAGACATCTATCTAGCACCAATAAGGCCATTCTTAAAATATACTGAGGACTTACTCTTCTGCTATGAAATTTGGATACCTCACAAGACCCACAATCATCTCTGTGCCCTACTGTATCCAGATAGATGATTATCATCTACAGTTTGTCCTAACAGGTATAGCTGTTTCTGTCCTCACTTGACCCAAACCAGCATCTCCCAAGAAGAGAGAATCTTAATAAAGGAATTGCTTCCATCAGATTAGACTGCAAGAAAGGGAGGTGCCTTTTTTTTTTTTTTTTTTTTTTTTTTTTTTTTTTTTTGATTCATTATTGATGTAGGAGGGCCCAGCACATTATGGGCAGTACTAACCCTGGGCAGGTAATCCTGGGTTTTATGAGAAGAACAAGCCAGTAATCAGTATTCCTCGATATCTGCCTGAGTTCCCACCTCCAGGTTCCTGCTATGAGTTCCTTCCTTGGTTTCTCCTGACGGTGGACCAAATAAACCTTTTCTTCTGGAAGTTGCTTTTGGTGAGTTTCTTTAATCATGGGAACACAGACACAAATTAAAACAAATTGGCAGCAGAAGTGGGTTTGTGGTGTTGAGAAGCCATAAGCTTAGGCATTTGAATTCGTGGTCCCCAGCTGGTAGTACAGTTTGGGGAAGCTTAGGATTTTCTTCCCAACAATGATTGACTGCTGTTTCTCTGGAACCATATGCCCAAATTTTTAAAAGTTGCCTTTGTCATGGTATTTTATCATCGAAACAGAAAAGTCACTAAAACAGCCAGAATGTGTGAGGTCCTGGATTCAATCCCTAGAACCACATGGGCAGAAAATGAGCAGACATCCTAAAACAACAACACACAGGTCAAAAAACTATTCAGTGCCAACTGAACTCCTTAACTGGCCTGCAACTGCCTTTCGAAGCCAGATCTTATCACCTGCATAGGACTCCCATTCCTCGCTTGCACTATCCCTATCACTGTGATGTTTGCTTAGCTAACTCATTTTGAGATTTTTGCTGATTCTTCCATTCTATTTAATATCCTACTTTTCAGACTTCCACCCCCATCACTCCAACCTCCTTTTCCTTTTGCAGTATACTTTGCTTCCCTCTGATGATTGTATATTCACTGTACATTGTATTTTTTTACTGCAGTTTGTTTATCATTGTTTACTTCCATCTACTAAAATAAAAGCATATGTATGAACAGCAGGAATTTTATGAGTATCCCAAGCACCTGGAATAATACATGGCTTATAGGTGGATGCTCAACAACTATTTGGTTAATTGCTTCCTGAGGTGAGGATTTATCTTCATTACTTGCTTAAATTGAATATGAGAATGGGGAGAAACATTCTAGAAAGAGGAGGAAATAAATGCAAAGAAACTATTAACTTTTGGTTCGGACCCTGGCATCACCTCTGTCCTTACCCACAGCCCTTGTTCTATGACAGTCTTCTTGCCCTCCAGTGTCTGCAACCTTCCGATGCTTTTCTCTCAGTTTGACTTACCATTTCAGTCATATGTCTTTGCCATGTCCTCAGCCTTTTTCTTCCACCTATTTGCTCCAGGCTCTCTTATCAGTGTGCATGTCGTCATCATAAATAGCAAGTGTCACGATATGACTTAACCATTTCCTTGTCTATATCCTCAACTGAACCATGAACTGCTTTAGCAAGGGATGCACTTTTTCCCAGTTTCCCCAGGCCATATTAAAGTGCCTGGTACACTACAGCAGCTCAGTAAATGTATGCTCAGCAAACAGATGAACAGCTACAAAATATGAGAGAATTACTCATTGTAGTATGAAGAGCACAGAATTAAAGCAAAGGATGGTATAGAAATAGGTGATGTAAGACTGTTTCCTAGCTTATATGCCTTGCTGAAAAATTTGCATTTGTTTTATAGTCATTGTACCATGGAAGTCTTTAGACAGAATACTGACATGATAAGCTTTGATTTTTCAGAAGCATGTCTTGCATTAATTTCTTTATTCATAGCTAAAACACCTGCCAATAGAATTAGTAAAAGGACACAGAGGCACTCTGATTTACACTTGGAGACACAAATAGCAGAATTTTTTTAACTTCTTGATTTCAGGATTTATTTGTGTAGCTATTTCTTTCAGTAGATTATAACAGCATGATAATGAGGCCAAGGTCATGGTTTAAGTCTCTGTGTGAGTCAGACAGTGCAATAGCCACAGCTGACTATTAATCTCTGCCAGTTGTCAAATGATAACAAATACTATTTTTTGACCAGAAATTCAGTGGGAGAATATGACCAGTTCATTCAAAGCTAATCAGCATTATAAGAAAAGAACTCAAAGCGCCTGGCTGTTGGCTGAGCAAACATCCTAAAACGACACACACAGGTCTTTCCGAATTAAAACCACCACACTTACCAGTGGTGACCAAAGCTTACAGCACCAGGAAAAAACATCATTTGCTCCCGGAGAAGGAGAAGCTAAAGATTGGTATATTTTCATTGTTGAGATTCATGACCAAAAAGTAATTTTGAAAAAAACTTAAGTGGATCTTAGTGTAAATAAGCTTTATTACTTACTTGTGTATTCAGCAGTACATGAGGGCATTTCACAGTGACCACATCGTAACACAGCTACTATAGTAAAAACTCTTGGGACAATGATACTGCATTCGTCTTTCATTTGTAGCTTTATAAAGCCACTTCTGTTATTATTCCTGCCTGACAATCAGTAACTATGTTTGTAGACTTAAGGACAATGTTAAAGGTCGGTGCATGTAAGTATAACTTGCTCTTTTAACGGAATATTTATTTTCATTAAAACTTAGAATACTGAAATGGAAAAAAAATGTAATTTTATGTCAGAAACTATTTTTAACTGTTAATTTAAAAAATAATATAGGCATTCAGTGTCAACTAAGTACCAACATCTGTTGACCTTCTAAAAATAGTCAGCCAGGCATTCATTATAACAGACACTTCAAACTGCACTTGCATTTTGGAGCACTCATTCCTAAATAAAATGTCTTTTCACCAAGCCTGCACCTCGAGTTTCAGAACCTATGTTGAAGAGGAAGGGGAAACCTTTTAAGAATCAGAGAGATGTATTCAATGAATAAAAGTATGTTATAAATTAGACAATAGAAAATTATCTCCACAAAAAAAAAAAAAAAAAAAAAAGAGAGAGAGATGACTCCAAGGGAACAAAATCCTCCAGCCACGACAGGACTGATGTACACACGATCACACAGAGACAGAGACCACACAGGTTCAAGCCAGATGGGGCCCCAGCACTGAGAAAGGGAAGTGGACACTAATTCTCATCTATACTCAAGAAGCTATCTGCTTTTGGTACCCATTTGCAAAGAAAAAAATTAGTCTTCTTCAATGAAGTCTCATAGGGCATATTAACCACCCTTCACCATAGTTCCCATACCTAGGAGTAGATGGCCAACACAAAAAAAATTTTGTAGAACTTTTTCTCACATTGTTTGGACAGTTTTTGATCTTACTGATCATTTGGCTTCCAGTTTTGTTTGAGTTTCTTGATTGTTTGTTTCTTATGGTAAGAGAAAAAAAAGCATAGATTTGGGTAGTCAAGGAGAGGTGGGACAGATATTAGAGGAATTTGGAGGCGGACACAGGCAAATACCTGTGAGTTTGAGGGCAGGGTAGCCTGCATAATGAGTTCCAGGACAGCCATGACTACATAGATCCTGTTTCAAAAAGCAAAAAAAAAAAAAAAAAAAAAGACCATGAACAACTGAACAACTCACTTGGGCCCACAAGGGAATGAAAAGCAGTATAAGCAGTATGAAAAGGTGACATGACTGCCTTCATTTTGCACCTGTCCCTCTCCTTTGAGTCACCTGCCTCCCTCTGCATGTAGGCATGATAATCACTCAGGGAATGCCTGTCTAAAGAGTGATGACACCTAACCTCCCTTACTCCTTCAAAACGGAAATCTACAGATAGCATAACTGGGGCATCCTTCAGCAATGTTTTATAATGTCCTCCTCCAGTGCCTAAAAAGTATCTGGAGGGCTCCAGTCATTGTCCTAAAACAGTTTTCCCAGGAAGAAGCACCCTCCAGGTGAGGGCTGCTATTCACACAGACAGAGTGCAAGCTGGAAGAAAAGCCCAGCTCTCCTTTCGGGACATCTTGACTGCTGCTCATGCACACTCCTTGTCCCCGTTCAGGCATTGTACTATTCCAACCTAAAGCTCATGCCTGTACTCCAAAGATGAGCGTGGAGTCACCTCACACTGCTTCCCTTCTCAGCACATGTAAGTCTTCCTCATCCTCTTCACCTTTCGCAACTCTTGAACTGGTGTTTGGAAAAGGTATCAAGCCTAGCCTACTATAAATGCCAAAGTTTGGGCTTTGTCCTAAAACTAATTCTACTATGTAGTTCTTGATACAACCCAATACTATTCATAAATTTTGTGGGACAAATACAAAACAAAACAATCTTTTAAACATCTCTTAGTTTAAACATCTTTTAGATACACCTACTACTCTGTAGGGAATTGAGAAGACAGAAACATACAGTGAGAATATAACCTGTGGCACACTAGAGCACATTCTACAGAATAAAAAACCCAGGTTTCTTCCCAATAAGTATGTGACAAGAAAAAAAATACACAGATAGAAAGGCATCTATAGTTTTGATATTTTAGTTAAGATTTAAGAGGTCAGCAATGGGAAGATGGTTGGCTAACTTCATTTAGAAACTAAACTAGGAGATAACTGTTGGGCTTATGTAACAGCATTGGAAATTTTGCCAGTGAGTATTTGATGATAATAAGGAAATGTTTTAGTGTAATAATGATATGTTAATTCTTTTAAAAGTAAAGTTTTCCTAAGGCTGTATCCTAGGACACCTCTGGAGAAACTGTGTGATATCTAGGATTTGCTTCAGAACATAAGAATGTGGGACTGGCCATGGGAGATCAAAGAAGATATATGTTTCCTTTCTATTTTATTTATTATTTTTGACATTGTCTCTTATGTAGCTCAGGCTAGCTTTGAAATTATGGGCTCCTACTTAGATTTCAACATGCTGAAATTACAGGAATGCACCCCATACCTAACTAAAAAAATAATGTTCTTAACATTTTTGCAAAGAAAATAAGAGTCTCCAACTTGGATGTCACTTATTAAACGAGGATACCAATGACTTAAGAAAAATCTTAAGCATTCATTAGTTGATGAAACTAATAAACTGTATGGTGATTTTACCTTTTTTTAACCACTTTCTTGAACTTTCTAGAAAAAATTGTATCATTCTGCTTTATAGGTAAGAAAACTGAGTGTGGGCTGAGAGATGGTTCTAAGGTTGAAAGTGCATCCTGCTCTTGCAGAGGATCCAAGTTCTGTTCCCAGCACCCATGTGAAGAAGTTCTCAACTACCTGTAACTCCAGCTCCAGAGGATCCAATGTCCTCCTTGGGGACCTGAACTCATGTATACACCAATACACAGACATCATGCATATACCTAGTTAAAAATAGTAAAGTGGCCTGAAGAGACAGCTCAGTCTTAAATACCACAGGCAGTGGTAGCACACACCCTTGATCCCAGGCTGATGCAGAGGCCAACCTGTTCTACAGAATGAGTTCCAGGACAGCCAGGACTGCACAGAGAAACCCTGTCTCAAAAAACAAAAACAACAAAACAAACAAAAAAATTGAACAGTGTATTCCTAATGCAATGACCTATGTCTTAACCATCCAGTAAATTCAATACACACTAGACATTATAAAGTTAATTAATTCTTCATGAGAAAAAAAAAATGGCTCTGACTGACCTATGCTCTCCCACCAGACACAATTTTTGACATCAGCTGGAATACAGAAATAACTGATAAGAGTACAGAAATACTGAACTTACAAACAAGCAAACAAACCAACCCTCTAGAGGCATGAAAGATAAGCATCCAGTTCATAGAGAAATTCTCAGCATAAGCCTGACACACACTGCTAAATATAAATTTGTGACAAGCTTCCCAACTGAGGAAAAGATACCACCTGTTTGTGTTAAAACATGTAGGAAGAAATCAAAGAAGCTTTGAGCAAAATTTAGAATGGGCTACAACCCAGACATCCCATGGAAGTGTGCTATGGTCTGCCTCCTTGGAAGTTAGGGTTGCAATTTAATTCCTAGTACAAGCTGGCAACATGTGGGACCTGGGCAAGGTAATTACAGCTGGCCTCAGGAATGGCCTGAGCTGCTTATTTGATTAATAGCTTGATGCAGAAGTTGATAAATGGATTATCTCAAGAGTGAGTCCGCCACTTTGTCTAGGTCTCACATACTGTCTGTCTTACCAGGTGATACTCTGCACCACTCTGTCACTTTGCCAGCAAGAAGCCCATCACCAGATACAGCCCTTCTTTACCTAGGGCCAGAACTGCAAGTAAAACATAAACTTGCTGTTTTATTTTTTCTAACTCTTTTTCTAGCTTTCTTTCTAACTCACCCAGAATGCGGTATTGTGTTGTTAGCAACATGAAAGAGACCAGGGCTAGGGGATTCATCTTCTGTCGTGTGACAGGCTGCTGCTTCAGATGTCTCCCTCTGCCTGCAAGGATCAAATTAGTCTTATCTAGATAGTGCCTGATCCAACTGCTTTCGTCCATGTCCTTTATTCTGCCAGACACCATGAAATTCAAGAAAGCACATCCCCCATCTGATGAAAGGAGAAGCAGAGCTTACTATCAGCCTGTCCTGATGGTACTGCATTCCTAATTACAGCACTATCTCCCTGATTAGCGTCATCTAACACTAAACTGAAAGGGAGATAGAAAAGAGCCCTGTCATTTCCCCAAGGGAAAGGACTGGCAGAAAAGAAGTAGGAATATCACAGTTTACTGGTCTTTATCTTACAGATAAAGAAAAAAAAATAAGTTTATTATGTTTACAATGTTTATGTTTGCATGTTTTATTTACCTAGTATATATTGGGGAAATCACCTTCATGTCAATCATTTTGCAAAAGCCATTGAGTTTTGAAGGTTTCTGCTTCTCATAAAATAAAAAGCATCCACAAGATTGGTAAGATTCTCCCACTATTCAAACATGTGTCAAATACAACCATTAGGTGATACATTTGAAATGTGCTACTCATTCATTAAGCATACATTGGGAACTTTTGGAAATAACATATGCAGAATACATGCCTACCCTCAGAAAGTTCTCTCTAGTATAAAAGTCATCACAGCATATGCGCTAAGACGGATATCTATAAACATGAGTGAAAGTGCAAAGTGCCGTATCTAGGAAGCTTCAGATGGGTCTTTTTTTAATGTCAGGTTTCTCTGTCCTGTATGAGGGCGTTGCCTGCACGATGTGCATGCACCATGTGTATACCTATGCCTGAGGAGGTCAGAAGAAAGCATCGGATCCCCTGGAACTGGAGTTAGGGATAGTTGTAAACTCACAATGTGAGTGCTAGGAACCAAAACTGGATCAAGTGCTCTTGACCACTGAGCCATCTCTCCATCCCTCTCAATTAGATCTTTATAACCACAAAGAGAATGATATTAAGTAGAGAAAGAAAATGAATACAAGTTATTCTGTGTGACTCAAGGGTGTAGATTTTAGGAGATTAAGGAGAAGTTAACGCTGATGAGGCTGGAAGCTGAGATAGGCAAATCTATCTACTAATTTG
The DNA here is from genome assembly GCF_907164565.1 of Psammomys obesus. Taxonomy (NCBI): domain Eukaryota; kingdom Metazoa; phylum Chordata; class Mammalia; order Rodentia; family Muridae; genus Psammomys; species Psammomys obesus. Next base: position 38,538,172 of record NW_026596079.1, read on the forward strand.
TGCTAAGAAGTTTAGACATCATCCTGCAAGAGGTGTATAAAACTGACTTTTTAGACCACGTTGAAATACAGCTGATAGCCAGCACTTGGAAGGCAAAGGCAGGAGGACAATGACTTCAAACCCACCCTGGGCTACAAACAAAGACTTTATCGTTGTTATTGGACCTTATCTCATTAACAACAAAAGGACATTCATCAGGCTATTGTTTTTTTCCCTCCAGCTAATTATTCTGTTTAAACTCATAATATTCTGAGATTACTATACTGTTATGCTGTCTGAAATAATAGCTCTAGTCATAGCTATAATAACCACAAATGGCTAAATTTAAATTACTATTTTTCATTACTATATTACTCAAAGTTAAACATTAAAAATTAGGTTCCTCAATTATACTAGCTCGTTTTAAAAATTCATTAGCTGCATGTAGCTAGGAGCTTTCATTTTGTATATCACCATATAAACATCTCTACCCTGAACAAAATGGTTCCTGTACATCATTGATGGAAGATCAGCTAACCATCTACAGAGCAAAGAGTGCACATTATGAAACACACTCAATTGCCTTTATTTCTTTTTTAATTTTAAAGTGTATATATTTGTTCTTGTAAAAGATTTTATGACTTAAAAAATACAGCTATCAAAGAATTTAGAAATTAGTACACTCTAATGAAGATGAGAATCTTAGGAGGCTCAACAACATCATTTTCCTTTGAGAAACAACACCAAGGTTTGGAAATCCCAGAAGATCATTATACCCCTGAGGGAATGAGCTTATTTGTAAGTAAGTCTGTGAGAGTGATGACAGATACTCTCCTCACGTGTAAGCAGTGGGTAATAGGCTCGATTCTAAAGCTGTGAGCAATTGCCATAAGAGTTTAGTCAAGGTCCTCTGTGTCAGGTTCCTGACTTGTTCCCTCTTTTCTTCTTCTGATGTCCAGCCTCTTTGCCTTTCTGGATAGGAATTGAGCATTTTAGCAAGAGTACTCCCTCTTGATTAGTTTCTTTAGGTGTACAGATTTTAGTAGGTTTATCCTATATTATACTGAGACTTATGGGCAACCTTTGGGCAGAGTGCAGGGAATCTTAGGAAAGAAGTGGGAAATAATAAGATCTGGAGAGGACAGGAACTCCATAAGGAGAGCAACAGAACCAAAAAAATCTGAGCATATGGGTCTTTCCTGAGACTGCTATTCCAACCAAGGACTATGCATGAAGATAACCTAAGACCCCTGCACAGATGTAGCCCATGGCAGTTCAGTATCCAAGTGGGTTCTATTGTAATAGGAACAGGGACTGTCTCTGACATGAACTGATTGGCCTGCTCTTTAATTACCTCCCCCTGAGGGGGAAGCAGCATTACCAGGCCACAGAAGAAGACAAGGCAGCCACTCCTGATGAGACCTAATTGACTAGGATCAGAAGGAAGGAAAAGAAGACCTCCCCTATCAGTGGACTTGGGGAGGGGCATGCATGCAGAGGGTGGAGGAAGGGAGGGATTGGGACAGGAGGAGGGAGGGAACCATGAGGGGGATACAAAGTGAGTAAAGTGTAATTAATAAAGAAAAAAAAGAGTTTAGTCAAGAGGGAAAACTGAATACAGAACCATTAAGTGCTATGGAGTCTATGCCAGGGCTTTTCTCGATATCAGTAGAAAAGAATCTTCTAATACTTTCAGGAATGCTAAAGGAAAAATCAACACACACAAAGCAATTTCTTGTAACTAAAAAATACATAAGAAGGTAAAGTTTCATAATCATACACACACACACACACACACACACACACACACACACACACACACACAGAGTTTCCCCCCAGGGATCCAACTTCAGACTGGATCTACTCTTTGCTGTCCATGGTGTTGACTTTAACAATCATTTTTTTCACTATATAAAATAGCTGAATAAATAAGAATGGCTGGTCCATGTCTGATCTAGTCCCCTCCCAAGTGGTTGGAGCACCTCTCTTATGACCAGAGCAAGTCACGATTTGGTGACTTCCTGAAGTGAGCTTATCTGGCACACCAAAATCAATATAAGATGTTGGGAAAACTACGCCCTTTGCTCTGTCATCATTAAAAGAACCTCGAATATTACTTAGTTTTCACTAATGTCAATTTAAAAACCTTTACATTTGAGGTGATTTTTATACAATAATAAAATATGCTGTGACATCCATACGTGGGCAAATAGGCTGGTTTCAGACTTGTAGATGAAAAGCACATTAAGGTCGCATGAGGAAGAAAATGATGGTGTAAAGGTGGTAGATTTTATAATTTTGCTCTAGCCACACAAAGAAAAATGGAGGTAGTCAGCCAAAAAGGTGCAATTGGTTATGTTACTGTAGTTGCCACAGACTTCGGCATTAAATTCCACTAGAAGTGGACAGAAAGGACAAGATTTGTTATTATGTTCTCTTCAGTTTCCACTTTTCGTTCTAGGATTATTTCCCTTGTTTTGGTTTCTTCTGCATCATTCTGTACACAGAAACCAAATTACCCTTGAAAACAGTATTTCTTGGGCTAGAACCATGGCTCAGTGGGTAAAGTGGATGCCTTGGTGCTTGCTGGTCAATCAGTCTAACTGAAATGACAAGATGCAGGTTCAGTGGAGAGTCCATCTCAAAAACTAAGATGAAGAGCTGTTGAGGAGAACACCATACATACATGTACATTCACATGCATAACACATGCACAGTAATAAAATACATGAAACGCTACTCTTACCAGAGAATGAACCATTACTCTGAGGCCAGCTCTGAGGTCAAAATGCCATTTGCTGAGCATATTCTTCTGTAAAAACAAGGAAAATGATAGTCTGTCATCAGAGACTTCAACAATTACGTGAGGCAATGTACACATAATGCCTGGCACAGAAGTGCATGATATAAATACTCACACTTTTATTCTTAAATTTCCCAAACCTGTTAATTTGCCTTACTTACACAAAACCCCAAATCTATAACCCAAATTCTGTATTTTCTTCATCAGTCTTAATTTAAGCATGTATTTCCTCTCTCTGTTAAAGTATTTTTCCTCCTACGGTATAAACCTATTCCATTCATTTTGTCATAACGGCTCCTTTGACCTCTGTGCTTATTTCTAATTCTTACATCCTGAAGTACTACAACAGGACTTATTGTTGACAATGATTTGCAAATGAAAATAATGACAGAATCAATTCTTTGTATACAAATATGTTGCCATCTCTGTATAAATATTTTATTAATGACAATCACCTATTGTCATTAAATTTTACTAAAATGTTATGATTTGAAATGTGGGCATCTGATATGTATCTAATAATACAGGCATCACTGTGCAACTGCTTTACTGGAGATACACAGCTGGATGGCACTATCATTTTTCAATTTACGTATGATTGATCAGAAATATTGAGAAATTCTACTTGAGATTCTACCTTTTCAGCACAAAAGAAAACAACAAAGCCATTTATCTAACTATGACATAATCTTTTTTGTTTATAAATTGACATGATTGTCACACATATAACATTTATTTTTCTCTACTACTGAGCATAATCGTAACAATGTTAAGTGAAAGAAGCCTGTTAGTAACATTAAATTCAGAGGAGACATAGCAAAGTGGAGGTGAGAATGAATAAGCCAAGTGGAAAAAGATGAGACTCATTTCTAAAGAACAAATTAGATAATAAGTATGCAAATAACCACTGCAGTTTCTCCTCAAATCTGAAAAAGAAAATACATTCTTAGAACATAGTTTTAGTAGTTTCTATCTTTTCTACTGTTAGAAACTCTTTCTTTGAAAGTATGTAATAAAATACTTTTTTCCTTTATGTTCACATACTTGTTAGCAGCTTTCCAAATCACTGAATATCTCATGAACTTAAGTTAGTCAGTGAGCCAACTAATAAATGATTGTTGGGTAATGTTTTGACTGTTACATATTTCCAAAACCATCCAACTGGAGAAATAGGATTTCCTTCACCTGTTGAACTTTTTCCCCTTTAGCTTTTAGCATTTTTTGTTAACATAAATGTGAAAACATTTCACTATATCCTGTTAGATAAAATGATAAAGCATCATTTAACATTTACAAAATCTAGCTTATTTTTTAAATGTATCAATTTAACTTTTAAAAGAAAAATGATTATGTACTTCTGTGTCATAATCTTCTACTCAGATACTGATCTTGTTTTATTTCAGTATGATAAAAGTTAATATGAGAGACTATTTTATCATTAATGTGTTAAAAGTGGTGAGGAGGAGGAGCATGACAGTGGGAGTGATGGTGAACATTCTTCTAATCACTTCTTCACAGAATGCTTAAGACGTTGACAAATCTCAGCTTTAGCAAAGAACTTTAGATAATTTATTTCAGTTATCACAATTCCAGCAATCTGCTATGGAGAATGTATAAAAATGAGCCATAAACCTAAAATAAGTAAAAAGATGCTAATTAATCTGAGAGGCTTAAAGCGGTGTTTAAAATGTGGGCATCAGTTAAATTAAATTAAAAGGCAAGAAAACAGCTCTTGCTGAGAGTAAACAGGGTGCGCTTTCACATGGGGACAGAGAAATGAAGGGAAGGAAACAAAGCTTTTAAGATTGATCTACACCTTTAAGTGTTACTGTATGACTGTACAGATCTCATCATCAAAAACATATGGAGCTGTGAGATGGCTCAAGTGGTGAGAACACTTGCCATGTAAGCCTGACGACTTGAGTTTGACCCTTGGATCCCACAATAGAAGAAGAGAACTGACTTTTAAAAGTTGTCCTCTGACTGACACACATGCACACATACGCACACAGAGACACAGACACACCATACACAATAATGATAACATTAATACGTAATTTTTCCAAAATTAAAAGGCTTATATCTGTTATGCTTGCTTTTTTAAATTTTCTGTACTATCTTAATAGTCATTAAGGTTTCAAAATAATAGTCATTAAGAAACCTTAATAGTCATTAAGGTTTCAACCTATTTCTTTTGTTCATTCTAATTTGGGTCAGGGTTGAGTACAAATCTCCCCACAGGACGATGAAGGGAGGTAAAAGAATTAGCCTCCCCCCTGCAGGTTTCCGTACAGACTTTTCACTGAATGAACTCAGAAGATTTTGTGTTTCAGTTTTTGTGAGGGGAAAACAAACAGCATGTTGTTCTTCAGCATACATGGCTAATTTTTGAGGGAGTTAGCTCCTGGTTTCTCTAAGAAGAGATGGTAGAAACAGGGAGAAAATATCCAGGCAAACATGGGGATGATTTAACCATTACCACAATCATGCAGAATTATAGATCTCTGTAATGCCCCTCTTCACTCTCCCTCCCCGTCTCTCTCCACGCTCAGGGCTTGCGCTTAGTCATGAAATGATGCTCAGGGTTCCCACTTCTATATTTACTTCTCTCACTTTCACTCATAGCCACGGTCTCCTTCTCTTCTTCCCGTCCTGCTCCCTTCCTCCTTTTTCTTCATTTAGTGTCTTGTTAATATATGTAAAGTAAGCATCCAAATCACATGCTTTTCTTGCTAATTTCTCACGTACTTCTGTTCTTGTTACCAACATCATTTCCTTATGTTCACATTTGTGGTTATTTCATGCCCCGTGGAACACTAGAGTGTTGTACACCAAAACTAGTGAAAAGATTTTAGTTAGTTGTTTGTGCTTTAAAATTCATTGAGAACCCTCACGGTGATACTAAATTCATTCATTTAACATTCGGTTACTCACAGATACTAGGGAGGTGTCTACTAGACTCACATTCTACTAGGAGCCCAGATATTCTCACCAGACCAAGAGAAACAAGCTTGACCTCTAAGCCCTCATCAAGTTCCCACCACCACCGCTGAGTCAGCCATGAAGAAGACCAGAGACAGCAGACTTGTGTTCATTGCAGAAGTCAAGGCCAATAAGCACCAGACCAAACAGGTGTGAAGAAACTCTATGCTGCTAAAGGGGTCAAAGACTGACAGGGAGAAGGCATGTTTGACTGATTGCTGATTATGATGTTTTGAATTTGGCTTACAAAATTAGGACCATCTAAACTGGGTCCAGCTGGCAAATTTTAAACACAGATTTTCCACCATTCAAAATGTAAAATGTATAGGTCATATTATAATAGATCCACAAAATATTTCAAACTTAACATAAGTTTAAAAATGTGTAAATTACAGAGCAACACAGTCCATTCCACAATCATGAGCCATAAACCTAAAATAAGTAAAGCGAATAAATAAGCAAATAAATAAATAAACAAGCAAGCGAATAAATAAGCAAAATTCCCGATTATGTAAAATCCTCAGGAAATTCTTACAGGAGGCCATGGACTCCCCTGAAAGTGCCTTATAGACTGTACTTCTTCCCATCAGAAGCCGGGGGACTGGCAGGCTGCGACTGCTGTTAGCAATGTATGTTAAATTCGCCCCTTCCAAAACACAATAAACTTCATGTCTGTGCTGAAGAAGAACATATAAGAACTACAAATTATAATATTGTTTATTTCTAAATATATAATAATATTTAAATCATTTGTCAATAAATTAGAAAACGTATCTCTTAGTAGCTCAAATGAGGTTTTCGAAATGTCGTCAGTGGCTGGTAATGTGCGTAAACAATGTCTGCCTTCTAAGCATTATGAGAGGCGGAGGGGGATACAATTCTACTACTTCTTCCTATTTGATAGGGCTTGGCTCTGAGCAGCAGGATACTTCTTTCTACAGAATTTTTCCAAAGAATAGGTCCAGAATGTTTGTATATTCAAAAACCTTCCTTTGAATGACAGACTGAAATAATTTCATTGAAATGTCATAGTGCAGTTTAATGGAGCCCAAATGAAAGTATTCTTAATCTCAGGAGGCTCCTTAGAATTAAGTCCTCTCATGTTCATCTCTAAACCATGCATCTCAGTATTTAGGAGGTGGGAACAAAAAGTCAGGAATTTGAAGCTAGGCTTGACTATATGTACAGTGAGTTTGAGGCCAGCCTGGGCTACAGGAAACCCTACTTGGAAGAAAAATGAGAATGAGGAAAGGGGGAAGGAACGGAAGAAATCAAAGGGGAAGAAAGAAATGAAGGGAATGAGAGAGGTGTGGAAGAGGGAAGCAAGGAATGAGCAAATTAATGAATGAAGCAACTTACTCCAGCTGTGATCCTAACATTCATCTAAAGGTTAAGGCAGAAGGATAGGGAATATACGTGTGTGATGGTTTGAATAAAATGGCCCCCATAAGCCCATAGCCAGGGTACTATCAACAGATGCGGCCTTGTTGAAGGAGGAAGTGTGTCAATGTAGAGGCGGGCTTTGAAGTCTCACATGCTCAAGCTATGCCCAGTACGGCACACAGTATCCTTCTGCTGCCTGTGAATTGAGAACTCTCAGCTCCTTCTCCAGCACCATGTCTTCCTATACACTGCCTGCTTCCTAAATTTCTGAATTGTAACCTAGCCCCACTTAAATGTTTTCCTTTAATAAGAATTGCCGTGGTCATGATGTCTCTTCACACCAATAAAACCCTAACTAAGACAACATGCTGAGAACCTCCCTGAAGAAGAAAAAGAAGAGAGATGAAGCTTACCTTGTACTTTAAAATTATATATTTAACCTTCTGTTTCCTTCATCAATGAGGTGTATAAGCAAGAAGGAATTTGAGCAGAGTGTTAGTACCGGTGTTAGAGGAACACTAAAATCTTCGATTCTAGAGCTAACCTGGGCTCAAGTCACAGCTCTGCCACTTACTAATAAACTGGCCTTGGACTCTAGGCCTCAGTTTCCACATTTGTAACGTAGGCAGGGAGATGTCACTCATCCTGTCTGGTTCTTGTGGTGGCTACGAAGACTGATATATGTACTTTAAAAAGTAGTTGTGATAAAGTGAGGGTTATAAAAATATGTGAGCTATAAAAAATTCTCCTAATGTTTATTATAAATGCTTCTGTGTCTTTCAGGATTTCCTAGCACACCCTCAGCTAAAGCACATGGAGGTTGATTGGAATTTAAAACCCTGTTAAAGAAAAATAAAACAGCAAAGAATCTGTGGCTCTTTCTCCACCTCTCTGTCTCTGTCTGTCTGTTTGTGTGTGTGCATTTATTCATCTGCTATATTACAGCTAAATGTGAGAATAAGTGAAAGAAGGACATGAGACAAAAAGAAGGTCTAGCAATGGCAAGGACATGCTTCTTGAGACCCACAAGAATGTGGGTGTCATGGCCCAAGGAGTGGGCTATGTTACTGTTATTTCCACCTTCCTGCAATTGCTAACACAGCCAACAAGCAATCAGAGGACACGGTAATATACTAACAATAGTATCTGAGCATGTGACCTGCACTGGGCGAAGTGCTGGAAATACCACTGCTCTCTTAATTCCCACTGGACGAAGCAAGAAACAACATGACTGTGACCTGGAGCTGGGGTTGGCAGGGACTGTGCCGGCTGGTGCATAATCACAGGCAAGTCACCTAAGATAATGATGGGTCCTGTTTATAGGGGGGTTAGAAGTCCTCAGAATAGAACTGGTTCCCTGTGTAGACTCCAAAGGCAGACTTAGTTCTTACTGCTCAGCTCCACCATTTCCTAACTGTGTGACCATGGTAAGGGTAGCACCTTCTCCACAGTTCTCATGATGACTAAAGTTGTTATAGCTATAAAATATTCTTAGAATGCCAAGCAACAAGTCTCTCCCATCTTTTCTCATCCTCTTCTGTGACTCTATGTCTTGTTTTATATTGTATTCCACTCTTTTATTCTTTCCTCCTATCTTTTTGCAGTGTAAGTCTATTTTCTTCTAACATCTAATTTGCTAAATCAAGAATAAGCCAATAAATTATGCACTGCATATATACTATATACTCAATAAATGCCAGTTATTATTATTAATCCTTATATAACATTAATTCAGAGAGGGAAATAACTTTTCAAGGTTATACAGACAGTGGGTGGTAAAGCTAGAATTTAAACTCACAGTCCATAATCTTAATCACCTTAATTATCATTCTCCTCTGCTATTGCTGGAACACTACTAAGACACCGAAGATGTTTGGTGATTTGTTTTTTTCTCAAGAGTGAATACTGACCATGCTAACTAGAGTATATGGCCAACTGTTTACATCAGGGCTTTACCAAAATGCACCATCACCTTCCAATCCACCCGGTCTAAACCATCTCAAACTTCACTCAAAACACCTACCTATCAAATATCTTGCTCTCGCCTGCTCTTCTGTGCAGTGAGGCTCAGAGTTCTCCAGCAGCTTGTGATTCCAGAATTAACCTCACGCTGCTGCCATCCTGAGCCCTGAGGCTGAAAGTGGCCCTGGCTGAGGAAATGAATGAATCACCGTTTGGTTTTTTTAATTAGTCTTTAGCTATTTGCAGAAGCAGAACTTCAAACAATTAAAGGATTTGAAAAAAAATAAAAAGAAGTAGTGATTTCTTGCTTTGATGATATAGCCAGAGTGCATCAGCTTTAGCTAGCTAACCAGGAAGAGAGGAGACACTTTCAGATGCTTCTCTCCTTCAGTTCTGTTTAAAAAAAAGTCCAAAAATCAGCAAATCTCATATAAAATTGGAATGTGCCACACTAGGACAAAAATCTATTATTTTGTTCAACCCTCTGATGATCCCCATCAAACACAAGATAAATAATTACTGTCTGTTTTACAATAGGCTCAGTGATTTAACTCTGAATTCACAAAAAAATCAGATTTTTTTCTCCAACCAAATTTGTTTCCTATACCAGTATTCAATTAGTGTTGAGGACAACAGTTATGATGACATTCAACTTCCTTTTGTCCCATATTTGTAACTCCTTCTTGGAAGGGCCAGCTTGCTTATCCTGCCATCACTTTAAATCAATTATACTTTAAAAATGAACATAATTCCTATTTGACTTAAGGCATACAGAACTAGCAAGGATATTTTTCTAGCAAAAAGAAAAAGTATTACAAGTGACATAAAGATAATTTTCCTTAAGCTCATGAAGGAAGAAATAACATGGGGCCATAAAACATACTGAAATCCAAAGAAAGACTGAAAGTTGTTTTTATCTAGTTGATACTTTCTTTCAAAGGGAAAAAAAAAACATTATCTATCATGCTTATCTATTCTACCTAAAATCATGCCTATACTTCTATCCACATTACATACACTTAAGAAATTCTCAACTTATTATATGAAACTACCAGGTGCCATATACTTGAGTATGAAGAATGACTGTGTGGTTTTTGTTTTTGTTTTCATAAATTGCTTAAATACAAATTGGGAGTTTGTCATTTTTAGAAGTTGGTGACACATGGTACTCCAAATATGTGCAGTGGAGAGAACGGGGTATCTCAACAGGTCTTTTCCACAGGACAGGAATCATTTGCAGATGAACAAATAGGACATCTCAGTGGGGTGGGGGGATGGGCATCTCCATGGACTGTGTAAATCCTGAACATCATAGGCATAGGTGCATCTGTGTTCTGGACACAAGATGAAAGAGAGAGGTATGAATTTCCACCTAGTTTCCATTGACAATAGGGAGACTTGAGCATTACTATGTCCTAGTTAGGGTTTCTACTGCTCTGATGCAACATCATGACCAAAGCAACTTGAGAAGAAAAGAGTTTATTTGGCTTCTGCTTTCTCATCACTATTCATCATCAAAGGAGGTCAGGACAGGAGTTCAGACAGGGCAGGAACCTGGAGGCAGGAGCTGAGCAGAGGCCATGAGGAAGAATGCTGCTAACTGGCTCGCTCAGATTGCTTTCTTAAAGAACCAAGGCCTAGGGGTGGCTCCACCCACAATGGGCTGAGCCCTCCACTGTCAATCACTAATTAAGAAAATGCCCTGCAGGCTTGTCTGCTTACAGCCAGATCTCCTAATTAAGGTCCCTTCCTTTCAAATAACTGTATGTCATGTTGACATAAAACTAGCCAACACACTGTGACTCTTCAATAATTTTTGAACATAACATGGGCTGTTACTAATACTGTGATGGGAAGCTGTAGAGGAAACAATGTGAAGTCAAGAGTGAGGCAAGGCACCAAGTAAGACAAAGTGTGGTCATTTTTAATATGGTTGTTTCCTTCTCAGCAAACACATCAAATCCTTCATGATCTCCCAGCCTACCTGCTCCCTGCCGACTGCCAACATCGAATTCTGACTACAGTTTCAGTGCCACATAGACACTTACGAAATTCTCAACTTAGCACCTAAATTACAGGCCATCTCTTTTTCTTTTGTTTGCCCCAGTTTTGTTTTTTTTTTTTGTGTGTGTGTGTGTGTGTGTGTGTGTGTGTTTTTATCCCATCACAACACACAAGGCTCTGAATAAAAAATCGGAAGGGTACTGCCAGGCCCTCCTATGAATTCTACCACCCCTCACCTGATTTTTATAAACCTCCAAATATTTTCTGGAACCCAAAATCATTTTTACTACATCCTTGAGTCACTGGAACCAATTAGCATCTTTGTTTTAAAAACAAGAAAGAAAAAAAATCCTAACCGTATCGAAAGCAGAAGTCTTGTTTTACAATAGAATTAGCTTTTAGGCAGAAGAGACTCTCAGAAAAAAATATTTGGAGTTTTATCTAATTCCAAACAAAAGATGTTATAAATGACTTGAACCAGAAACAGTCAGAAACATATTATTGAACATTAAATCTAAAATGTAACACAAGCCTTTGCCTGCAGGGAAGAGTGAACCAATTATGATGGAAAAATAGATACATTTTAGTCACATGTTCTGTTGACATAACTACTCAGATAAGGGAAATTCCATTGAAGGAAATTTGTATGTTAACAATCTGCCTTGTGTTTCATTTATTCATTTGTTTTCTAAGAGCAATTAAAAAAAATCCTGACCTATATTAGTTCATTATCAAGACTGGACACAATATGATTTGAAGTGCAGTAAGAACATTTCAGATCTCCAAATAATGCTCCTTAATCCCTGGGACAGAAATGACCAGGGAATCTTCCTGTAATTCTGTGGGTCAGGAGCCCTTTCCTTCCTTGCCCTGCAGGTGCCTTTTTCTCTGGCCGCCTTGTTTGGCCCTTGTAGGTGCTTTTAACTCAGCCAGGTGGGTCATCCCTTGGTGTCAGCGTAACACCGTTCTGCAGTTAAGATGTTTCAAAGCACAAGTACAGAGGAACCAGAATGCAGTCTTAGTTACTTAAACCAGTCTTATTCTTCTTAATTTATTAAAGTCCATTTTAACAGATTGTTACTCCCAATTCACTGCCAAGTCAGCTGGTAATGAAATTCCGTCTTAAACTTAGTGGTCCCAACTTCAGAAAGCCCTCCTCCTGCAATGTCCCAATACTATCTGAGCTGTCATGTTTGTATTCTGCGTCGGCATCGGATTTGTCATCTCAATACCCCTGTGAGCTGCTTCCTCCACAACTCCACAACTTATCCTCAGAGCAGAGGCTCTTCTCTCATGGATGCTCTTAGCAGTTTTACAACTGCTATTGCTCCTCTTGGTTTTCCGTGTTTCTGAACTTCCCCAAGAACCCTAGGGGATTCTTTCTTTTATTTGCTTGTTTGTTTGTTTGTTTATAAATTTATTTATTTTATTTGTTTGTTTTCGAGACAGGATTTCTCTGTGTAGCCCTGGCTGTCCTGGACTCACTCTGTAGACTAGGCTGGCCTCAAACTCACGGAGATCTGCCTGCCTCTGCAGGCACGCACCACCACACCCAACTGTAGGTGATTGCTATACTTAATTTTGCCCAGTCGTTTTCTCTCAGTCATACTCTGATTTTCTAACAACATCAGACATTTTATCCTACCTATCCCTCTGAGTACAACTTTCAGCCAATATATTTTCAATTATTCATACCCCCACATGGAAGACAGTGCCTTTAAGTCCACACTCGCTGAAAAATCAGTATTTTAATGTTATGTGGCTAGACTTACTAGCAAAGTTCACTGTGTCTCATTTGACAAAAGGTTTGGTCGTGATGACCTCTGGTAAGAGGCAACTCACACCTTTATACATTCTTTACCACAAGAGTGGTAAAGTACAAATTATGATCAAAATAAAAGTTTTAAAAATATAAGCAAGAAAACTGATGTAGGAATTAAAACCATTTTTTTCTTTTTTTTTTCAAATTAATCATTTTTTTAATTTTATTTTTTTCTTATCAGTTACATTTTATTAACTCTGTATCCCAGCCGTGTCCCGATCCCTCATTCCCTCCCAGTCCCTCCCTCCCTCCCTCATCTCCACCGTGCCCCTTGCCAAGTCCACTGATAGGGGGGACCTCCTCCCCATTCATCTGATCCTGTTTTATCAGGTATCTTCAGGACTGGCTGCAAAGCTCTCCTCTGTGGCCTAACAGGACTGCTCCTCCCTTGGGGGGTGGGGAGGCCAAAGAGCCAGTCATTGAGTTCCTGTTAGGAATAGTCCTTGTTCCCCTCACTATGGGAAACCAATTGGTTACTGAGCTACCACAGGCTACATCTGAGCAGAGGATCTCGGTTACATTCATACATGGTCCTTGGTTGCATGTCAGTCTCAGAAAAGACCCTGTGCCCAGATATGTTTGGTCCTTGTGGAGCTCCTATCCTTTCCTCATCAGACTAACTCCCCTTCTTTCTTATGATTCCCTGTACTCTGCCAGAGGTTTGGTCATGAGTCTTTGCTTTGAAAACACTGCTAGTTAGAGTTTTTTAAATGCGCTCAGTAGACTCCTGTCAATGTTTAATGCGCATCCCATCTGTCTTTCAAAACGAGGATTGATAATCTTACCCCATGTCCGCTCTCTTGATTATCTTTTTTAGGTGTATAGAATTCATTATGTTTATCATATCTTATAGGTCTATATAAGTGAGTATATACCGTGTTTGTCTTTCTCCTTCTGGGATATTTCACTCAGGATGATCTTTTCTAGGTCCCACCATTTGCCTGCAAATTTCATGATTTCCTCCTTTTTGATTGCTGAGTAGTATTCCATTGTGTAAAAATACCACAATTTCTGTACCTATTCCTCCGTTGATGGAGATCTGGGTTGTTTCCAGGTTCTGGCTATTACAAATAAAGCTGCTATAAACATGGTTGAGCAAATATCTCTTTTGTGTACTTGAGCAAACTTTGGGTATATACCTAGCAGTGGTATAGCTGGGTCTTGAGGAAGCACTATTCCTAATTGTCTTAGAAAGCGCCAGATAGATTTCCAGAGTGGTTGAACCAGTTTACATTCCCACCAGCAGTGGAGGAGGGTTCCCCTTTCTCCACAACCTCTCCAGCATGTGTTGTCCCTTGAGTTTTTCATTTTGGCCATTCTGATGGGTGTAAGGTGAAATCTCAGGGTCGTTTTGATTTGCATTTCCCTGATGGCTAATGAGGATGAACATTTCTTTAAGTGTTTCTCTGCCATTCGATATTCCTCTACAGAGAATTCTCTGTTTAGCTCTGTTCCCCATTTTTTAATTGGATTACTTGGTTTGCTGCTTTTCAGCTTCTTTAGTTCTTTGTATATACTGGATATTAGCCCTCTGTCAGATAAAGGGTTAGTGAAGATTCTTTCCCAATCTGTAGGCAGGCGTTTTGTAAAACCATTTTTACTACATCCATGAGTAACATTGCTTGTAAGTAGAAGATAATGACTACATGAAATTTAAAGTTTTGGCAATGTGAGTTATCTTGACACAATTACGCTTGTAATTGTATATTTTCAGGTGCTGCATCATTAGGTAAAAAAAAAACAACAAAAACCAAAAACGTGTGTTAGCCTATAAATTGATTGAAACATTGAATTCTCTCTTTATAAAGTACAGAATCTGCTGGGTAGAGTCTCTCAGAGGCCCCCTGTGGTTGGCTCCTGTCTTGTTGCTTATTCTCACCTTCTTCCGATATCTGTCCCATTTGCCTTTCTGAATGAGGATTGAGCATCTTACCCAGGAGCATCTTACTCCTTCTTGCTTAGCTTCTTAGGTTACAGATTTTAGTATGATGATCCTATAGTATATGTCTAATATCCACTTAGAAGTGAGTATATACCGTGTGTGTCTTTCTCCTTCTGGGATACCTCACTCAGAATGATTCTTTTCTAGTTCCCACCATTTGCCTGCAAATTTCATGATTTCCTTGTTTTAAATTGCTGAGTAGTATTCCATTGTGTAAATGTACCACAATTTCTGTATCCATTCCTCAACTGAGGGACATCTGGATTGTTTCCATATTCTGGCTATTATAAATAAAGCTGCTACGTACATGGTTATTAAAGTGGATGCTGAGACTCATAGCCAAACTTTGGGCAGAGTGCAGGGAATCTCATGAAAGAAGGGGAGATAGAAAGACCTGGAAGGGTCTGGAGCTCCACAAGGAAAACAACGGAACCAATAAATCTGGGCCTAGGGGTCTTTTCTGAAAGTGACACCCCAACCAAGGCCCCATTCATAGAGATAATCTAGACCCCCTGCACAGAGGTAGCCTGTAGCAGCTCAGTCTCCAAATGGTCTCCCTAGTAAGGGGAACAGGGGCTGTCGATGACATGAACTCAGTGGCTGGCTCTTTGATCACCTCCCCATGAGGGGGGAGCAGCTTGACCAGGCCACAGAGGAAGACTATGAAAGACAATCCTGATGAGACCTGATAGGCTTGGGTCAGATGGAAGGGGAGGAGGACCTCCCCTATCAGTGGACTGGGGAAGGGGCATGGGAGGAGATGAGGGAGGGAGAGAGGACAGGATTGGGTTGGGGCAAGGTGGGGCTACAGTTGAGATACAAAGTGAATAAATTGTAATAAATTAAAAAATATATTTTAAATAAATAAATAATTTTTAAAAGTGCAGAATATTGAACAGAGTATGGTGGTACTTGTTTTTAAACCCAGCACTCAGGGAAGCAGAGGCAGGCAGATCTCTATGAGTCCAAGGCCAGCCTGGTCTACAAAAGTAAGTCCAGGACAGCTTGTCTTGGGAAAAAAAAAAAAAAAAGTACAGAATCTTGTTTGAAGAAAAAAATCCCATGGGTCCAACATAGTTCAAAATGAAAGGAAGAAAAATATATTATCTGATTTGATTTAAAAGGCCAGAACCTATTAAACTCATACACTATTGCCTAACAAAACATGCAATTATGTTAGCTTAATGTTTATTTCCAAAAGTGCAATTAGAAAGTGATAGTAAAGAGATCTACTTTAGGCTGTATATTTTCTGGAACATTCTACACAAATTACTTTGTATCAAGCACTTTCTAAGTATTATTGACATATTTCTCTATGTGAGAAAATTTTACAGGACTTTGAAATTATCTGTTACAACTGACAACTTTCTTGTTTTACATTTCCAGGTTTTACATCTTACATATGGGCCAACTGAAGAGTTTTGTAATTCATTCAAGATTTCTGGGGACAGTGTGTTGTTCCCACACACTTGAGTTACCAAGCCTGCTTTAAGAATATATATAGTCTTATAATTTGTATGTATTCTTATAACATCTAAGCCCTGCCTGGCCTAAAACCTGCTATGTAAAGCTCATTGGCCTCAAACTCAGAGTGCTGCCTGCCTCTGCCTCCCGAGACTGGAAGGGATTATCATTTTTAAATACATATTTTAATCGGTTAAAGCCTGGTTAACAAAATTCCCTTACAACTGAGTACCTGATTAAGATAAGATGCTGAGGAGCTTCATGAAGTAGAGCAATGATTAATTAAAGCTCCAGAGAGGATGTAGCTACAAAATTTGAGGGTGAGGTCAGGGGACATTTGGCTTCTGCCATTAAAACTAATAAAATTAGAATGCAATAGCACCTACAGCAATGACTCACATGAAATCATTTTTGGCTTCATTCAAAATGGAGCCACTGCTTCTTAGCTCAATTAAGAAAGTCACTGCTTCTCTCAAACGACGTTAGACTAATTCACTGGTGTTGTCAAGTGTCTGATATTACACTGACCCAGCATACAAAGGTGAGTATGAGGGAAATCTAATATTAGTTGTATTCAGCCTCCCAAGATGGAAGGACTCTCACTGAGGAAGATCACCATCAATTATGTAGTCGGAGTATACTTAGAATAGAGCAGGAACAAGCTAAACTTCATTTTATAAAAATAGCCAGTAATTACATCTAACTCTGTTGTGATTACCTACAGAGTGTTGCAGGAGCAAAAAGAACCAGGGAGAAGTGTAGCTAGAAATGCTGCGGGTGAGAAAAGGAATGTACATTTAGTGCCAGACAGGAAAATGGATTTTCAGAGGTAAGTTTCAAGAGATATTGCTCAGGAGTTGGGGAACAGAAAGAAATGCTGGGAGAAGGCAAGGCTGACCTGATAGGAGACTTCAGATGAGGCAGAGTCAAAGGGAGTAATTTATAGATAAATACCGAATCCGAACACCTGAAGGAAGAGGAGACAGAAAGACAGTCCGGTAGGGACTGCCACACTAAGCATTTTTCCAAATTGATAGCTTGCCATGCCAGGTAACTGAGATACGCCTTTGTGACCAGGCACAGGCACAGCAGAAGACTGGAATCGGAATGTGATCTGGTGGGTGCATGAAAGCAGCTATGATAGCACATTGCAGAAATGCTGCGGCACCCCTGTTGCTTATGATAACAAATTCAGTAGTTACCGATTTTCAGGCTCCTCATACCAACGCATTCGTGCCTGTTTCATAGAATCCTCTCCAGCATTAAGAACTTCACACTGGAGCTTTATCCTAGGTACCCATGATGCCATGAATTACTCATTCATTAGATCTTTTGCTAACAGTAACAGAAGTGTATGACTTTCACAGTAAAAGCGTTTTATCTGTGTAACAGCTGAAACCAATCTGTGTGTTACTGCTGATGCACAGATGCCATGCTGAAAACTGCAATACATACCTGGGGTTTGCTCTCCTCCAGGGGCTCTCTTGTTTGGTTTGGTTTGGTTTGGTTTTTTAAATCAGTGTATCTAAGGTTACACAGAGAAACACTGTCTGGAAATGAACAAAAAGTGTGCAACTGTGAGGGAGAGAGAGCGAAAGAGAGTGAGAGAGAGAAAGAGAGAGAGAGAACACAAGCACACTAGCATACCACCTCAGGTGTCAGTCTAAAGTTATTGTCCACCTTGTTTTTAGACAGGATCTTGCTACCACGTTGGTCTGGTGCTCTGTATTTGATTGTTAATTACTTTGCTCCCTAAGATCTGCTTGCTTTGCTTACAAGCAGACTATCATATACCCCAAATGCTGCTGTGTAACCCCACCTCCGAATAATCCCTGTTTGGCCAATAAAATGCCTACACACCTGGGCAGGGCAAAGTGAGGTAGGCGTAGCCATGGTTCATGAGCTTGTAGGACAGAAGAATCACGGGAAGAGGAGAGAGAGGTAGGAGAGGAGAAGAACAAAGGGAGAGAAGTTACAGTGAGTCAGCATGGAGAGATCACATGGCTGGGAGGGCCTGCTCTGAGTCTCAGCGTGTGCAGGTGCTTATGGAGACTCTAGGTGGAAAGCAGCCCACACAGAAATGATCGGAATTGGCATGGGATGTGGGACTGGGAGAAAATGAGGTCGTTTCTGGGGTTAATATCTGCCCAGCCCCAGGGGAAATGAGGCTTACTAAAGTTCTATCAGGTGTCTGTGTCTTTTGTTGATATGATAGTGGGTTATTAAATGCCACCCCGATAATTATATAGTTTATTAGTAGGTATTAGTAATAGACAGGATCTCTCATAGACCTGGAACTAGCCATTTTGGCATGGCGGCTCACAGCAAGCCCTAGAGATCTGCCTGCCTCTGTCTTCCCAGCACTGAGTTACAAGCGTGTGCCACTATGCATATGGCGTGGTCACATAAGTGCGAAGGGTAAACCAGGCCCTTGTGCTTACAGGGTAAGCTCTCTACTGACAGAGCTTTCTTACCAATCTCTTTTGCTTTGTAAGGAAAAAAAAAGCAAGAGAAATAAGGTACCATTAGCTTCCTACTGCTTGGACATTTCAAGGCCTTAATGTGAATCACTGAAACATCTGAACACTTGGAAGTATAAGCCCAAAGGGTAGCCATTCACTAAGGGAGTTTTGGATTAACGGAAGAACAATAGCTTTTCAGGTATGGAACCACAGCTCTCCTGAAAGACAAGTGCTCCTGGATGTTTGTAAGATACTTTATCTAGGTTGTAAAAGAGAAAAGCACATTGAGTGATAAATGTGTAGAACCTCTATGTGGACATCAGCTAATATTTACAGGAGTATTTTCCTACAGTGGGCAAAGAGAAGCATACTATGACCTTACGACCTGGGCTGTCACACAGATCTACCGAATTCCTTCCACACTGCCACAAGTTTCCCCTCGCAAGTGGTTATGCTACCAAGAGAGAAGTTGAAAAACAGCCAGCATTGATGACATCTGGGCAGATAATTCTGAGCATGGCCTCCTAACTTACAAGTGGCCATTTGTGACATAAGTTAAAATGGGTAAGGG
The DNA here is from genome assembly GCF_907164565.1 of Psammomys obesus. NCBI lineage: Eukaryota > Metazoa > Chordata > Mammalia > Rodentia > Muridae > Psammomys > Psammomys obesus. Next base: position 38,557,546 of record NW_026596079.1, read on the forward strand.
TCAACTAAACTAACAGTTCTGTAAGAAGTGAAAAAAAAATTTTTTTTTTCTCAGTTCACAAAGAAATGCTACTGAGAAAATGACTTGTATTTGGGACTCCACTCAGACAGGAGACAACATTCCTTTGAAGCCTTAGTAAGTTTATCAGATGCTAAAGACAACTGAATCTTTACTTGTTGGATAGAATTCTGAGAGGGTCCTATTGCTCATTTCCAAGTTTTATCATATATCTTATTAACAAAGACTCTGGCTGTGAAGGATAGTCACTTAAAATAGTATAAGAAACTAACCCTATTCATGTGGTAATGTATTAGCTTACTGTGCCTATGAAACTATCTGAACTATCAACTTATGAAGAGAAAGGGTTTATGACAGCTCAAGTTTCAGATGTCCCAGTCCTTAATCAGTTGGCCCCATTGTTTCAGGGTTGGTGGTAAAATGACACTTCCTGGTAGGAGCATTTGACAGAGGAAAATCATTCACATCATAGACAGGAAGCAAAGCAAAAAGGAAGAGTGGTGACCACAGTCCCACAATTCCCAGTGACAGTGCCTTCATAACGACTTCAAAGGCTCCGTTAGGTCTTACCTCCCAAAGGCCTGGCATGTCCTAATAGTGTCACCCAAGGACCACGCCTTAACACATAAGTCTTTGAGGCACATTCAAGACCTAAACAATGGAAAGCATGTACAATGAGTTCAGACACAGCAAAGGCTCGTGTGTGCTGTCAGCCTTCATCTGTGGAGAAGCTTGGGATCCCATTACTAGGCCACCTGCCTGTCTTCCAAGCACATTGCTGACCTTATTATTTTGTCCTTTTCTCACTTAGCTCATCAGTTAATCATCATTTCTGTTAATCAGATGCTAAGAGGGCAATGTGATGTCTAGGAAGCAGAAGCCAGGACCAACTTCTAACTATAAACCACTGAAAACAAAAAGGGGTTGGCATTACATGAACTCTGGAGAGCATTAGCACATAAATTATATTCTTTTTAAATCTTCTTTTTAAGAGAGCACGTATTTATTATTTACTCTCTCTGTGTGTATATACATGTGTGTGTACACATATGCCTGGGGACTGACCTAGAGTGGTCAGGTTTGGGGACATGCTCCTCCACCTGCTTCCTTTCCAGCTCCCTGTTTACCCTTCTGAGTCTGCCACATTGTGTTAACTTTATAAAAATATTTGCTGTTATAAAATCTTAGAAGGAAGTAGTTACTAGCTTTCACGACCTTGAACTTGGCAGTGCATTCTTAGATGGCACCAAATGTATGAACAAGAGCAAAAATAGATACACTGGACTTCCTCCAAATGTAAAGCTTTTATGTATCAAAAGCCATAGCAGGCTTGCAACACTTCATCCAATAAGGGCCTTGCACCCAAGAATACATAAAGAACCAAGAAAGTTTAAATACTCCAACTTTAAATAATGAGCAAGGAATCTGTGTAGACATGTCTTTTTTATTTTTATTTTATTAATTACAGCTTATTCACTTTGTATCCCAGCTGTAGCCTCCCATTCCCGCCCTCCCTCCCTCATCTCCTCCCTGCCCCTTTCCAAGTCCACTGAAAGGGGTGGTCCTCCTCCCCTTCCATTTAAGATGCTTACTCTAATCAACTACTAGGAAAGTGCAGGACTCCGCTGAGACTCCAGTTTATGATGGTTCTCATTCTTTATAAAACAAACAAACAAACAAACAAATGTTTTCTAATGGGAACCCTTGTGCATTGATTGTGCATGTAAAATAGTGCAGCTGCTGTGGAAAACAGTATAGCTTAGATTTTTTCTCAAAAAGCTCAACTTTTCCAACAATTCCACTCTTAGGCACATAAATGAAAGTATGTAAAACAGGTAAGAAAGTAGAAGCTTGAACATGAATGCCTACAGCAGAACTATTTCCAAGTGAATGTTATAAATGGGTAAACAAAATGTAACATTTGAAGACAATTGGATATTATTTGCCATAAAAAGAAATAAAATGGGCATGGAGTGATAGCTCAGCAGTGAAGAGCACTGACTGCTCTTCCAGAAGGACCTGGGTTTGACTCCCAACACCTACATAATGGTTTATGTTTACAACTGTCTGTAACTTACTTGCGAAGTGCATTAACTTACTCAAATAGGACTAAATTTGGAATATATACGTACATATATATATATAGTACTAAATATATATATGTACTATATATATATGTACTAAAGATAGGGAGAGATAGCTCAGAAGTTGTGCTGGATAGTTTTGTGTCAACTGAACAATTTGATAAAAACTAAAGTCAACTGAGAGGAGAAAATCTCAATTAAGACAATGACTTCATAAGATCGGGTTATAGGCAAACCTGTAGAGCATTTTCTTACTTAGTGGTTGATAGGGGAAGGCCAAGCCCATTGTGGGTGGTGCCATCCCTGGGCTGGTGGTCCTGGGTTCTATAGAAAAGCAGGCATGGGGAGCAAGCCAGTAAGCAGCACCCTTCCATGGCCTCTGCATCAGCTCCTGCCTCCAGGTTCCTGCCCTGTTTGAGTTCCTGTCCTGACCTCCTTTGATGGTGAACAGTGTAAGCAGAATAAACCCTTTCCTCCCTAAATTGCTTTGGTCATAGTGTTTCATCAGAGCAATAGCAGCACTAAGACAGCTGTCTAAAGAGCATATTTTGCTCTTTCAGAGAACCCAGGTTCAATTCCCAGCACTCACATGGTGGCTCTCCACTGTCCACACTCTAGTTCCAGATATCTGACACCCTCTTCTAGACTCCATAGGTACCAGGCATGCACATGGTACACAGACACACATATAGGCAAAACACTTATATACCTTAAAATTCTAAAAATAAATTAAAGATTGATACATGCTATGATAAGAAGCAACCTCAAAGCCATCAGAGTAAGTCAAGAAGCTTAATGCAAAAGCTCACACATTGTGTGACTGCACTTATATGAGATACCAGAAGAGACTATAAATCCATATGGATAGAAAACAGATTAGTGGTTTCCCCGTTTTCAGGGATGGCAAGCGATTACACAACAGGCACAGGTTTTCTGTTAGGGTGATAGAAATCTCTTGGACCTTAGTCAACTGTCAGTTGTAAAGCAGTGTGAACATACATACTTGATGCCACTGAATTGGACGATTTAAATTGGTTAATTGTGCACAAATTTAACCCTGATTTGAATAAAAATCAATAGATGATTGTTATTGAATGGACTGATATGCAAATTTCTAATTAGACTTAATAGGGAGTCGAATGTTTAGTTCAGGCAAGGTGATATTAACTTGAACTGCTCTTACTCTCTGACGTGACTGCAAGACCCTTGATGTGTTAGATGTTGAAGCAGGGACAAGTTAGGCGCTATAGAAGTCTGTCTATTCTGTGGTGTGCTAGCTGTGGGGGAGGGGGCCCCACAGGAGAGACTCTTAGGAAGACTTCAACATCTTTCTACTGAGCACCGGACCTGTCTCTTAAGAGAACAAGTTCAATTTCAGAGAGACAGAATGAGGGTTGAAGACCTAGGAAACTTCACTGGAAAGCTAGAGTTCCTATTTTATGAAAGTCAATTTCATTAACTTCTACAAAGAATGCTTTGATGCATGAAGTATAAACTACCCAAAACCCTAATTAAAAGGGATTAACTTTAAATTTCCCTTCTTCCTGGTATGTGACTGACCTCATTTCCAAATGGGTTCAAAGCTATTATCGACCTAAGGAGGATTCTTGAACCTGGTTACAAGAGCATTTGGCTATATTGCTAATGTTTACGTATTATCAAACTAGGGTTTTTCCACTTTGTCGAAAAATCTAGCTTATTTTTTATTTGGTAAAAAGGAAAAATTTTAATGATTTCTACATATGAGACAGTTCCATCTAGTATAGATAAGAAATAAAATGAAAAACATTCACATATCCTTGGCAGTAAGGGTGGGGTTCTCAGACTGAAAAATCAAACAAGTCTTCCATTAGTAGAATGTTTTCTTGGCTATAAATATTCAGAAAAGTCAGACTAACAGCAGATTAAATGTAGGGATTTGTTTAATACAATTTGGAGTGAGGTGACAGGAGGTTATCTCTCTTGCTGAATAGTGCCATATTTCCCAATAATGTCATTTTTCTATATCTCCTTTCTAATATAAGGATATTTAAAATATAGGGTATAAGGATAGTACTGTAATATGTAATAGAGCTATATATATAATATATATATATATTATAAGTATAATATAAAATGAGGATGCTAGAAAGCTTCACACTGTTGCACAGCTGGTCACAGCATGTGTCCAGGGTGGCAGATAGCCTGCACACAGTTAAGACAAAGAAAAATGGAGGAGGGAGCGAGGCAACCAGCCCAAGCCGCTCTTTGCCAGGCGTGGGAAGCACTCCTAGGAACCTCAGGGTAGAGTCTCTTATGCCCCAGTGGCAGGGACACAGTCACAGGCCCAGCTCAGGACCAGGGCTGCAGGAGGAAAGCCTCCAGCACTGCCGTTCTCTAACAGAGGGCAGGGAACAGAGGTGGGGACCAGGAATGGCGTGTTCCGTTAGTCAACTTTAAATTTAAGCTGCTTGTTGCTTTTTCTTGTAAAATGTTAAAGATAATCTTAAATGAGACACTCTTTTAAAAAACATTTTATTTCTATGAAATTTTAATTGTGTGTATGCTTGTGTGTGTGTGTGTGTGTGTGTGTGTGTGTGTGTGTGTGCAGGTGACTGCATGTGCCTTCAGCGACCTGAAGGAGTCAGACGCCCCGAAGCTGGAGTTACAGATGGTTGTGAGTCACTAGATGTAGGTTCTGGGAATCGCATTCAGGTCTTCTGGAAGCACAGTCACTCCCAAGCTCCGTTCTTAGTTATCAGGCATAATTGCGTTTGTGCCTGATAAACAAGAACACTAGAAATATGTTAGGTCTATATCAACCTTGTAACCTAGGAAGTATATAATTGCTTAATTTTCACACCATCAGAGGAAGAAAGAAAGCTGTTATTTTACCCTTCACGACTCATGTCATTTCTATTTAGATCCTAAAAGATCTTGATATATACTGACTCATGTGATTTTAGCTCATTTTAAAGAAAGACCTTGAGGGCTGGGGATGTAGGAGACACAAAGCAAGCTACAAAATCAGCTCTGTGCCCAAATGTGGCACATCAGGGAGTCTGGATTAGAGCTCAGGATACTTGACAGTAACTTTTAATTTGAAAATTAGATTTTCTCTTTTATCCTCCTTTCCATTAAACACCTAGTAGGTCACATGTACTTATATGGGCACACATATAAGTAGAGTCAGAATGAGCAGACAGGAAGAAAACCATTAGTTAATGGTTAACCTTGGCTGAGTAAAGGAAGGTCATGACTGAATGTCTCAATGCCAAAAATAAATAAATAAATAAAATCATTATTTTCCTAGGTAACACAACCTACTTTAAGTTATTACACACGAAAACTTGATTTATGCAGCAACATTTAAGGAATGAGAGGTTGGATGTACGCTGAGATAAAATTCATTCAGTTTACAAACAAACCCAGCTTCCTCTCTGCTACTCCCCAAACCTATCACATCCAACCAGGCAAGACAGGGCTAACCCTGGCAAATCTGCCCCTTCAGCAAATACTTGCATCGACTGGCCATTTCCCAGCTGTGAATCTGTAATTACCTTCTGAATTTTGAAGAGCAGATTAAATGGCTGCATACGGATCTGAATACTATTACCATGGACAAATCTTCTTGCGAACTGATTACCATGAGTTATTAAATGGGTTTCTCATGTCCCCAAAGCACTTCCTATGCTGGCACATCCTCTGTGACGGTACACACTGCCTCTGACAAACGATTCAAAACACAAAATGTAAGCCTCAAACGAAATGAAGCCAGGGATGTAGCAGAGGAGATTTCAGGGAAGATGTAGATATATCTTGTGGGGAAAAACTTTAAAATATATTTTCCAAGGCAGAAAAAATAAACAGCTTTCAACATTTAGTTATAAATATTAAAATTCATTTACAAAAAGAACGAAAGTCTTCATAAAGGATAATGTCTATAGGTTTGAGCTTTAATAACTTGGGTTACAGCTGTGATAAAGAAAAATAATCTGCAAACATCACACACAGGGAAAATACAGTCTCTTCTATTTGGTTGAAATGGACCTCTGATCTGCCAGCCAAAGGGCATAGTTTAACTATCTCTATGGCAACCATCTTTTTCATGTGTTACAGCACCTGGAGAAGGAGCATGCCACATATGACAGGATAATGCCACTGTGCTAAACTTTAATACGTTTCTCTCACGTGAAGTTTCACAGCTTGCCATCAAGTCTGCGGTCTTCCTCACTAAGGAAACGGGTTACACCGGGTCTCCATAGGTCCTTCTGCAGATGCCTGCTTGTATCAGTCCACTTTGGAAGGCTCCCGCAGTTGAGGGTTTGCAAAGCATTTCCGTTTATCTTCTCAATCTCCATCATGATGGAGTTGCCTCTGGACGGATTAGCTGGCAGTTAACAGGGAAGGCAGAGGACTCTCTTGCCCTTCCTGGTGACCCCGCAACAGTCCGAGGCCGCGAGAAGGTATCCGTGTTGCAATGTCCTGGAGACTCGAGAACCCCGGGGAGGACTCAGACCCTGAGTCCTAGCGGTGGCACTTTGGCGAGTACGCTCTCTGGACTCTGAGACAATAGCTTATAGCCTTTACGACAGGGCAATGCAGAAAGTATAATTAACTCCATTAAAGGTGTGTTACACGAATCTAAAAATGGCAAAGTGATTATCCTTCTCTGAATATTATCGCAGTGCGGAGAAGCAGTGAAGGTATCTGATCCTCATTGGTATCTTGTTATAATTTGAAAATGAGGGGTACTTTATATTTTATTTGTAGGACTAATGTGAGAATTCACAGAGAAAAGTGTGTAAAATGCTGAGCCCTACCTTCACTGAACTATCTCTGTGCTGTAGTTTGACTTTGTAAATTCTCGCTCATCTTGAATGCTTTGTCCCTGTCTGGTGGTGTGATTTTGGAAGGTTCTAAAAACATTACGGTAAGCCTTTAAAGCTCATAGCCCACCCCGGGGTCCTGCTTGCTCTCTCTTTCTTGGTGTGCAGTGACAGCCTCTCTCTGCTGTGCACAGTTGTTTCTCCCAGGTATTTTAGTCTCAAGGCAGCAGAGGTCTGTTCAGGGAATGACAGCACCAAATAGTTCTGCGGGATGAGTTGGGTACAAAAGCTGTCCCGAGTGTTGACATATTAGTTCATCATTTAACTTGCCCCAAATCACTGTTATAACAATGAAAAAACTAAGTAACAAGTAAATCCATGCTGAGAGTTTACTACATAGGAAGGCCTGTCTGAAAATGGGAGAGCGGGCCCAAGATGGCTGAGTGGGTAAAGAAGAACTAAATTTGAAGCTTGAAATGCATAGTAGAAGGACAGAATTTATTCTCAAAAGCTGTCCTTTAATCTTCATTCACACCTGCATTCACACACACAGTACAGACAGACATGCACACACACAATAAATAATAATGATAATAATAATTTTAAAGAGGAGGGAAAACTTAAAGGTTATTAGGAGATACTCAGTACTTTATGGCTAATGTAAAGACAAAGAGCAGCCAATGGCATGCAAAGGTAGAAGTCTAATATCAAAATGAATTAGTGGGTGACGCCATCCTGATGCTGGACCAGTAGGAGAGGTGAACAGCAGGATGCAGAAAAAATGGCAGCTGGAGGGGAAGCTGGGGTGACATCCATGGGAGGTACCATTCTTGCAAGCAGAGTCTGCAAGAGGATCTCTCTCTCTCTCTCTCTCTCTCTCTCTCTCTCTCTCTCCCTCCCTCTCCCTCTTTCTCTCTGGAGCAGGAGGAGGAACTCTTTGGAGCTCTCTTAGTATCTTCAAATATACTTCATGGCCATTTCACTAAATCTCAGCACAACTGGGCCTTACTGCACAAAACAGAACTGCAGGAAACACAGCTCTCCCTCCACATCCGTGCTCTTCTCATCCGGGAGTCCAACCGATCGTGACTGAAAATGTTTTTAAGGGCATCTGTACGGAATCTGTACAGCCATTTTTATGTCATTCCCTAAACAATACAACACAGTAAATATTTACACAGTACTTCCATTGTAATGAGTACTATAAGCAATCTGTTGATGAGTTAAAGCATATGAGAGGATGGATATAGGCCTTGTACAAATAAATCCTTTGCCATTTAATACATGGGACATGAGCATCCAGGGAGTTTAATGTTGGTGGGAACTAACCCCTGTGGATAATAAGGTATGATCGTGTTTTAAATAAAGAACAGCAATTTTTAAAGTTATGTATTAAAGACACATTGACTTAACACCTTCTTTAAAAAGTCTTCAACTCTGAGATGAAGTCTTTTACTTAAGCCATCTTCGCAGGCAGCTCACAGCACCTGGAATGGCCTGACAAAAGAATATTTGTGGGACTAGGAGATGGCTCAGCGATTAAAGAGCTTGCTATGCAAGCATTGAGGACCTGAATTTGATTCCCAGGATCCATGTGAAAAGCCAGGTGTGGCAGTACACACCTGTAACTCCAGTGTGGCAGAGAAAGAGACAGGAAGAGCTTGGGGGCCACAATGAGACAGGAGGTGGAGTCCTGAGAATCACCTGTGAGCACAGGCCAAGCTAGCCGTCAGGACACAGTGCAGCCATGGAAACAAAGGGAATTTGCCTCCAAGCAAATGGAAGGAGGGAACCAACTCACCCCACAAATGGCCCCACCCCCACACGTGCACTGTGCCTGTGCATACATACCAACTCACGTGATTAAGTTAAATTAATTAATTTAAAAAAAGTAGACAGTGAGTGAGGAAGCCACTTGATGTCAACTTCTAGCCTCCACAGCATGGGTGCACAAATGTACACACTCATATAAACCTGTTCATACGCATATAGATTTTATACATTGTACACACACAGACACACACAGGAGGGAAAGAGGACAGAGGAATGAAAGGCCAAAGATCCCCCTCTTTTTGTGCTCTTTCTTCTTACAGATCCTAATCCTTAATCAATTGAGGCTAACTAGTAGTGTGTCAATAATAGAAACATAGTGGTATGGCAGAGGCTTAAGAAATGACCAAAAAAAAAAAAAAAAAAAAAAAAAAAAAGTCTTAAGAAGAGCAGGAGAAGTTAAAAGGTATAGAGGTGTGCCTAGCCATAGCAGGAAAAAATAATCCCATCCAAACAAAAAAGGAAACAATTTATATATAAAATGTTTGGATTAACAAATTATACAGGGTTAGTCTTCTTATAGACATCCATAGTATATTAATTACTGTTCTCATGGCTGCGACAACACACATGACAAAAGCAACTTAAAGAAGGGATTTATTTTAGGTTACAGTTCAAAGGGATAGCCCATCACAGTGGCGGAGTCCTGGCAACAGGAGGCTGAAGAAGTTGGTTCTATGTAGTTAGAAGGCAGGGAAAATTTATGTTGCTCCTCAGCTTGCTTTCTCTTTAATTTTTTTTTAATATTAAAATAAATTGTTGTTGGTGGTGATGGTGGTATGTGTGTGTGTACTAGTTAGGGTCAGGGTTAGGGTTAGTGGCAGTTGGTCCTCTCTTTCCACAATGTATGTCCTGAGAATTGAACTCAGGTCCTTAGGCTTGGCAAAAAGTACTTTTCTTAGCTAAGCCATCGCATTGGCCTGCCCAGCTTCCTCGTTTGTATTCAGTGTGGGACTTTGTCCATGGAATGGCACCACACACAGCTAAGCTGGGCACCTCCACCCCAGTTAATCCGATCTAGAATATCCCTCAGATATCCCCAGAGGCTTGTCTCCTACATGATTTTAGATTCCATCAAATTGACAATTGTGCTAGTCAGTGTTGTATTGCCGTGAAGAGACACCATGATCATGGCAACGCTTATGAAAGAAAGCATTTAATTGAAGCTGCTTATAGTGTCAGAGGGTTAGTCCATTGCTATCATGGCAGGCAGCATGGCAGGACACCGGCAGACATGGTGCTCCAGAAGGAGCTGAGGGTGATACATCTGGATCCATGGGCAGCAGGAAGAGAGACTGGGACTAGCTTGGGCTTTTGGAACCTCAAAGTCCGCCTCCCAGTGACTCACTTCCTCCAACACGGCCCCACCTCCGAACCTTTCAAATGGTGCCTCTTCCTGATAATCAAGCCATCAAATCTATGAGTCTATGGGTGGCATTCTTATTCAAACCACAACTAAAATATTACTCATCACACCAGGCAGTATTTTCCTTAACAATATTACTCAGGAAGGCAAGATTTACTTAAAAGCCAACGAAGGCTGGGAATTTTACTTCAGTGGTAAAATGTTTGCCTGTTACTACGTGCAAGACCCTGGACTAGAAGAGCTCTAGCACTGAAAAGAAGAAACTAAAAATGCTCGTGAAGTAGAATCCTTTTTAATGTAACCAGTGACTTATGAGATTATATGTTTGATTATAGCAAAAGAAACTAACTTTTTAACTTCAGAAGAAAGGTATATAATAATTCACAGATTGAATAGGAGGACTAGATTCCAAGACTAAAACTGAAATGGGAGCTGAGGAAGGAAGTCCAAAGTCTCATTGCAGAATGATGTTTGGAATGTCTCAATGGGCATGACTGCCCACACTTAGCTACTGCTAGAGGCTCTTACATGAACTATTTGAAAACTGGCCCTACACGGAAGCTTCACTAAACTCGAATTCCAATTCTTGAGCAGGAACATCAACTACATTTGTCTGGAGAAGTCTTTAAGCTCCATCATTTCTAAGCATCACACAGCATGGATTCCATCAAAATATATACATATATACAGGGTGGCCAAGAAGAGTACAAATATTTACTTCACATTGCTCGTAACACTTTATCAAAGTATTATTGTAAAAAGACGGATAATTTCAATGAAAGATTTCAGAATTGTTTGCAATGGCAACAGAGAAGATCTGCTCAAGAATTACCTCCATTGGAACAAGTGATTAGGTAGTTCCCAGCCCCAACTGATACATCTATAACAGCTGCTGTACCTGAGGCTCAGGGATCATTGAGGAAGAGGGAGTGGGCTGATGGCGAGACCCAGAGAAACAGGAAGGTTGCTATTAGAGTATAGTAAAGTACATCTCCTAGAAATGTACCTACTCCATGACATTTTATCAACATGGCTGCCTTAACAATGCCTGGAAAAGGACAAAACCGATGGACATCCAAAATGGAAGGGAGAAAGCTCAAGGCCTCAACCTTAGGCAAAAACAATTGATGAGCAACTAAGGAATGCTAAGAGCAAGAGAAATAGGCTTCTTCATAGAAGAGCACACCAAATCCAATACCAAATGCTCACACCTAAAAATGTACATCCAAGTCACATTACACAGACAGTGTGTGTGCGTGTGTATGTGTCTGTTTAGCAACAATTAAAGAAAAAAAGGCCAGGAATTTTGGAGAGAGCAAGATAAGGAAGATATGTGGGAAGAGTTGGAGGGAGGAAGGAAAGAGGAGAAATGATTTTTTAATTAAACAAAAAAGTACCTTCATTGGTCAACTCAAAAACTACCCTAGGTACCCTTGATTTGTTTCATATATCTTGAAGCAAGCAACCTCATCAAGATTTCTACTTACTGAGAGAATTTCATTTTATCAGAAATCTCCATCTATATAAAGTGTAGATACATTGATATGCCCATTTTACATATGACATGACAGTCTCAGAGAAGGTACTAGAGGCAACTTTGTTATTATGGAATATAAAGATTTGGAACATTAGTGTCTTCTGTCTTCTTTACTCTGTCCAATCAAAACTTAAGTTATTCAAAGATGTAATTTCCTATAGGAAATACTTAACATTTATTTATATAAATGATAGCAATTTGAAAGACACAGACGGCTGACTAGAAAATTTACTACAAATGAAATTGAATTCATTCATTATAAGCCAGATTGCATAATACTGTTCAAAGCTTTACATTTCACTTGGAAAGAAAACTAATTATTTAGATTGCTTTTTACAAATTAGTCTTCTGGCCTATTTCTTTACAGAATTAAGACTACACCAAAACATATTTGTTCTGACTTAGTTATATCTGAATTGAAACTTTTGTATCTGGACTTCTACACACACTTTGATAATACTTTTAAACCCAAATGAATTTTTAAATTAAGATTATAAATTTTGACAACAATTAATTTTAGAGTAACATGCATTGCTATCATGCCAAACAGTATTTGAGTGTATATTCCCTGAAAATTCCAATTATTTAAAGGAATTTACACATTACTTAATATTTTCATTTCTCCAGCACTTCCATTTTATCACTGCAAAGGTAAAGATAAAATTCCCTTTCAGGTAATTATGAAGTCTGCAAACTTCGTGTCCTTCCTAGGTGCAGGGAATGCTGGAGCTCAGTTCTGGCCTGGTAAAGCAGGCTTTGGTTGTTGAGAATGACTTCATTGTGGTCCAGGGGCTTCACATGCTTGCTCAGAATTGTAGGGCTCATCAGTGAAAGGTAGATGGCACAAGAAAGGGTTTCAGTGTGCTTGGCTGGTTTAGCAGCCAGATGAGGCAAGTATAGAGCCCAGCATGTGGTCAACTGCAGGATGAGATTTGGGAAGGGGGGACTCAAGTGGAGCCAATGGAGAAAGGATGGAAATGGCGGTCTACGCCTAGGATAGAGGTCACAGAATCTAAAACCTGTATATCTTTCCCACCTGTTAGACCAGAACAGAGACCAAAAGGCACCTAGGAGAGTACTTACAGGTGCACATCCAGAGTCTTAGGTAATGAGCTAGAAAAATAGGCAATCAAAATGTGCGAAGGTCAACATTTCCCATGATCTTTCATGAACTTAGCAATGATCAGTCCCAAATCATTCCAGGTACCTTTACATTTTTCTTCGTGAAATAACTATGTTGCTCTTTATTTTGGTGATTACCTAAAATAAAACATACTGGGCTTGCCTACCCATATAGACCTTGTTCCCAAGGCCCTCACTTTTAGGTCCTGCTAAGCCAGTGGCCAAAACCAAATATCTCAACTAGTAACTGAGGTTTCTCTGCTTTAAGGACCCCATTCCAAATAGAGGAGTTCCTCCTCTCAGGAACTGAAGTGGAAGGCAGAGAGCCTTCACTAGAACTTAAACGTGACATCAGATCAGCCTAAGACAACTGCTTTGAGACATGCAGAGCTGAACTTATGAGAAACCGGAAGGCAGTGTTTGGAGACCATAGATATGCCAGCTCAGCTGAGTCAGGAATGTCTGCTTCAGCTGTACCAAAATCCTGTCCCTGGGATTCTACCACTCCTTCCCAGAGATTTCTTAAACTGCCTTGAGGAAATTACTTAGTGCAACAAAATGATCCCCGGTCCCACCTATTAACTAGAAATTGTATCTTTGTTGGAATAGACACGTTTCGCCTGTGTTCATGTGTGACTAATTGTCCTTGGCCGCCTGATTCTACCTCAGCTCCCCTCCAGCAAGCGGGCTGATATTTGAAGTATGTTCCCCCACACGCATCTTCCTTTGATTTCTTCCGGTCCTCCTGCCTCCCCCGTTCTCGCGCTGGAGTTACAGGTGTGCACCACCACACCTAGTTTTATGTGGTGGGGAGCCAACGCAGGGCTTCACGGATGAGGGCGAGAATTCTGCCAGCTGAGCTACATGTCCTGCCTATTCAGGCTTCCTTTGAAAGCTGGCCTGAAAACTGATTTTCTCCTTTGGAAGGGTGCATTATGGGATAAAGGCCCCAAGACATCTCCCCCCCCTCCTTCCCTCCATTTTTGTGGCTAGGCTCCCTTGCCAAGCATGAGAATGTGTATATAGAGACTTGGATCACCGGCTCCACTTTTTACCACCTTCACCTGTGCTTCCTGGCCTCTGCTCTAAGGCTCCTGGATGCATATGTTGAACTTTGTGATCCATTAAACTCTGCTACCCCACGAAGCCCTTATGTATATCCTATCTCCCCCTTCTTTCTGGAGAAAGAGTACTAGCCCAAACTGTATACAGTGACCAGGAACAGGAAGTTCCTAATACTGCACTAGGGAAACGTTTCCCTCCTTCTTTTTGAATGAACACACTGGAGAGGTCTTGAGTTTACTTTGAAAACATTCTCCCTCCACTTCTACAAGTCCCTGCAACAAGCAGGCTGCAATCAACTGGCATTTGATAAAGCTGTTGTCTGGATAGCTTCCTCCCCAGCAGGCAGGCTTTTCTTTTGTGCTGCTGTATTATCTAAGACATCATAATGCTCTGCAATGACCCATTTCCTTTGAGACTGACCCCTTCTGATTATTCAGATTGACTACAAACTGTATGAATTGTAAGAAGGCCTCCCTTTGGAGGCTCTTATGAGGATTCAAGTAAGTTAATTTCAATGAAGTGCATCCAAGAAACACTGTTTAGTAAACAGCAGATCAACAGGTATTTTGTTCCAGTTATTAATAAAGCCTTATTCAGAACTTTGAGAATCTCTGTAGGTGGTAGGTATGCTATTCAAACAGAGAATGCAAGAGATGACACTGGAGCAAAAGAACAAGTTCATTTCCTGACACTGGAGTAAGTGCTCATGAAGAAAAGCAGGCACAAAGCTGTGCTGCCCTGGCTTAAAAAGCACATGCAAGCATGTGCGCGCACACAAATGCACACATGCACGTGCAGGGTTGGGTTAGTACAAGAGCATACACACACATGTGAACACCTGCTTGCTAGGACTCCATACAGGTGATGAAATCAAAGAATCCTCATTCAGTAAGTAACCTGTCTACTCACAGTAACTAAACGCCGGCAAATACTGGTTCACCACGCCTCAAAGTGCCAGCCATCAAATAAGTTAGTACTCTGGATGTTGCTTTACAACCTCGTGGGAACCAATGAACAGTTCACTGGACTGCAACCAATTTGGAATTCACTACTCAAAAACCCAAGTTGACCAGGACTGTTCGCTAAAGACATCCTGATTACCTCATTGTTTATGCCCATGGTACGATCACTTCCCAAAGAAGACAACAGGAATTAAAGCTAGCTGAGGACCAACCTGCTTTTTCTGTTTCCATCAAAGAGAAGGGTTACAGAGGCCACTTCATAACAAGGTATTTGATACATAACTTTTCTTCCCTAGGGGTGACTTTTATCTTTTTACATTCTTCTATCTCTTAAGCAATTTCTCATTACCACCATCCTTATGCCCTTTAAGTTCTACCCTGACAATGTCGCTTGTGAAAACGTATCTGTGGATTTTCTTATAAGAGACTATAAACTCCAAAAGTGACATTTCAAAGTGTTCAGAATCATGCTATGTCCAGATTAGTCTAGGCGTCAATTACAGGAAATTGCTCATGTCTCTAACTAGTCAGGCTCTGTAATGTGCAGAACACTGAAACATCACCATGGAAACCAGGTTGTAGCAGGAGGTAGTGCCAGTGACTCAGCAGGTGGCACTTGTTTTCGTGGCAGTAGAAAATGCTCTGACGAGACACCAGGCAAACACACCACAGTAGCTTCCCTTGCTACATAGCAGATGAACTGACAGCTGATTTTGCTATTCACAACTAGCTGTCAGATCAGCCAAACATATGAGTAGGAAGAAAAGCAGACACAGCTGAGTCAGGCAGGAAAAGGAAAGAAACAACACACAAATGTGGTGCTTACTATTAAACCAGGACTTTTATTTACAGAGTTCCCAAATCAAAAGAAGCAAATAACTGAATATCAAGGCTGGCAGGAAGACCAAACATTATTGCACAACTGCCACTACATGTTTCTTCCTCTCTGATACAATTGGCACAGATCCAGGCTTGCTGTGTTTACGACGATTCATTTCCCTGGAGATAAACAAAATGTATAAAATATGAGCAAGTACATAAAAAATCATCTCAGCCAAAAGAAAAATATATTCAACCATAAAGCATTTTCTTTCACTAGAACATCTAGTGAAAAAGAATTTCCCAATGAGAATAAGGTAAAACATTAAATTCAACTTTCATTACTTAATTGCTTCATATTTTATTAATGATCAGTATCTAAGGCCGTATTACCCTGAATGCATCTGATATTATCTGATCTTGGAAGCTAAGCAGGGTCAAGACTGGCTAATCACTATATTTGCTGCCTAAACAGTTTTAAAATGTGAGTCCTTCCCTCTACTCCTTTTTTTCATCCATGCTGGTAACTGAACCCATGGTCTTGTGCCCCGGTACCTACGCTACAACTATACTGTCTCTCCAATTGAGAAGTGGTTTTTTTTTGTTGTTTTTTTTTACTTTGATAATTCATTTTCTTCATTTGTACTTTAAAACATATTCTCAAAAGCAAATGATGGAAATTCTCATATTCTTAGATGATGTTCCCCCCTTTTGGGAAAAGCAGGAGAAAGCCCAGAGGTTGTCCACAGCCTGTCTACTGTAGAGTAGTGTATAGGCCACTCCCTTCTAATGAAGTTAGAATCTGTTTGGTTATGGTGATCAGAGGGAAGACAATTAGGAGTGTTGAGGTGAGAGTCAAATGTCTCAACACATACTTTCGGCGACGAGCTTCCTTCATGACGCGCTGCTCCTGGATCTGACTGTAGATAGATTTCGGCAGATGTCGATGGCGAGCAATCCGTTTTACATGCGGATGATACTGAAATTTTTCCTTTAACTTCTGGTTATAATCATTTGCTGCTTTTTCTCGTGATGTAAGCTAAAAACAAAGTGTACTTTGGTATCTCAAATTCTGTAGTTTTCTTGAGTATAAAAATCTAGGACACACCCATCCCCTTTCTCCCCAAAGTTCAACTTTTACTACACCCTAAGGAAATCAGCAGTGCGCTTGTGTGCCTCGACAAAGCTGTTGGTGCCATGAGCAAGCACCGACTATCCTGGAGGCAGCACCCCAACAACACAAGTGGATCCAGAAAGCCAACACCGCAGTGCAGGGCAGGGCCGTGAGAGGCAGGGCCGTGAGAGGCGGGGCCAGGCCGCTGGATCCCAGAGGACTGTGCTCAGCACACAGAACACAGAGGGCTGCCACAGCAGCCAGTCAGTTCAGGTTCCGGGAAAACTCTAACTACACAAAAGGAAAAAAAGCATTTAACCCCACAAGTGCATTTTGTTTAACAATGTTAAGAATAAAAGAAACACACTAGGACATTTAATAATGAATGAAGACTGAGACACACTGCAACACCTAATGCTAACTTAACTTAAAATAGAATCATCTTTCATTACTGCTTACTGTGGCTTGATTTTTCCTACCAGGGCTAAGCAGAAAACACTTCAAATCTAACATTTCCTTTCCGGTACTTGTCTCTCACATAAACATGCTGCACATTCCATACAGGGGAGTGAAACATTTAGAAAATATCAACAACAACAACAACAACAACAAAAACACAATCTAACATTATCTTACAAGATAGATGGAACTGCACTTTCATGGAATCTACTTAAATTTAGGTTTTCAGGTCTCTGATATCACATGATCTCTCAGGAACTTGTAGCCTTTGACATGTCCAATCACTACTACTGTAACAAACAGGAGATGTATTCAGCCAAATTCTATATTTCTACTTTCTACATCACCTCCAACCAAAGCAAACAAAGAATGAGGAAAATTCCAGTAGTGTCAATCTGAATTGGGAAAACCTCTGAAAGGGCATGTGTGTTGTACATGGATATAGCAGGTCCCTGTGAAGGCTGAAGTCCACATGGGTCTTCCTCCATTGCTCTCCACCTTATTTCTTGAGGCAAGGTCTGTCTCTGAATTGGGAACTCGCCAATTCAACTAGCTGGCCAGCAACTCTATCTCATGAGCCCCAGGGATAGTCATGTCTCCTTTAAGACACTGGGAGTACTGGCCTGCTTCTATGTCTGGCTTTTTTTTTTTTTTAATTTTATTTTTTTCTTATCAGTTACATTTTATTAACTCTGTATCCCAGCCCTGTCCCGATCCCTCATTCCCTCCCAGTCCCTCCCTCTCTCATCTCCACCGTGCCCCTTGCCAAGTCCACTGATAGGGGGGACGTCCTCCCCTTTCATATGACTCTGTTTTATCAGGTATCTTCAGGACTGGCTGCAAAGCTCTCCTCTGTGGCCTAACAGGACTGCTCCTCCCTTGGGGGGTGGGGAGGCCAAAGAGCCAGTCATTGAGTTCCTGTTAGAAATAGTCCTTGTTCCCCTCACTATGGGAAACCAATTGGTTACTGAGCTTCCACAGGCTACATCTGAGCAGAGGTTCTAGGTTACATTCATACATGGTCTATGTCTGGCTTTTTAAAAACATGAACAGAAAAGAAAAGGAAAAAAGAAAAGAGAAAAACAGTGGGCTCTGGGGATAACACTTACGTCCTCAGGCTTGCAAACAAGACTTTACCAATGAGTCATCTCCCCAGCCTTGAAGGTGCCTCCAGGAGGAAAAAAGTGCCAGTGTACCCTTGTCTGTTTTGTTGCTAACTTTCCATCACAGTGGCATTAACCTGATTAAGTACTTCATAAAACTCTTTACAATGATACTCAATAAAATAGCAACCTGATTTTTTGGCAATGAGAGAAAAATGGGTCTTACCACACCCAACTTTTCAGAAGCATTAGCTTTCCACAGACGGATGTTCATCTCATCAGACCCACACATGATGTACTTGCTGTCAGAAGTCCATTTTACACAGATAACGTGCTGCATCCGCTTTGTATGATATACTTCCCTGCAGAGAGGAATTAATTTAGTATCTTCAGGAGTTTACAACAGATTTTCTTTAACCACTGCCTACCAGTGATCAGAAAACCATTTTTGTGTCCTGAGGAAACACAAAAAGAAATTTCATTGTATTTTCATTGAACTTAACTAACATTCTAAGTACTTGGGAATTAAAACAAACAAACAAACAAACGGCCTGATGAATTTTCTAATTTAATAATAGAAATATAAATACATTAAGCAAAAGCACAGCTCCACAAAAGTGCTGAAAGCTAAGATGCAAACAAAATTAATTTCAATTCAAATATAATTTTGAAAGCTTAAGAAATGGCTGCTGCTTCTCCTTTTTGTTTCTTTTCTTTTTTGAGATAGGGTATCTCTGTGTAGTCCTGTGTGGACCAGGCTGGCCTTGAACTTAAAGATCAGCCCACCTCTGTCTTCCAAGTACAGGGATTACAGGAGTGTGCCAGCACTACTGGCTAGAAGTGGCTTATTCTTAATAAATATTTACTCATCCCCAGTTTAATTTGGGTCAACAGCTACTCTCCCCCTCAATGAAATTTCACTGGGGGAAAATGAATGCAATGGACTACAAAGAGCACACCCTGGCGTACTGAACCCAGCACTGACTTTCGCTTCGCTGTTTAAAAAGCCTAATTGAAGTGAGAGTTTATTTACATGTGTGAAAACACAGGGAGGGCTGCAAAAGTGTCTGATAAATTAAGAATCATTTAATAATGGCGATGTCAAGTCATACCTACTTGGAAATGCTGTGAAACATGCTAAGTGAATTCACAGGAGATACTATATTGGGAAGTGTTAAGAGCATTCCAAAAGTAAAAGGTCAAAGAAATTAAGATGAGACTTCTTAATTCCAAATACGAAAAAAATGAGTCAAAATGCAGACAGTATAACAGAAAGGAAACAATTCCAACAAACTATTCATAGTAAAATAAAAACCACAGGAAAAGCAAATCAAAGTGCACGCACAAACTAGCCTTGTTCATTGCTTCTAAGATCTGTATTAAATGTTAGAAAAATCGAAGGATTTCATTTTTAAAGAGGGACAGTGGTTACTAAAAGGAAGCTTGGATTAGATACTTTTTCTTTTCTTCAATGTTCTGCTTTTTGTATGCTAATCTCTTACCATCTTCACTGTCTTAAAAGCCATCTGCCACACACACACACACACACACACATACACACACACACACACACACACACACACACACACACACACACACACAAGTTTATGTCTGGAAATTCAATTAAGCTTCAGTAACCATAAAAAATAACTTGCTCAAAGAAGTCAGTCAAACCTATGGCTCATCATTTAAGCAACTCAACGTCCTTCTCAGTGGTAAACTATATAGTTCTTAACAGCTCTTTTGCAATATGCAAGATTTATTAAGTTCACTAAAAGTAGTGTCAAGAGACACTTTAAAAACCTTAAAAAATATTCTAAATAAATTTATTTTCTCATGTGAATACTATGGATTTTACTTGTTTGTTTAGTAAATATTGAAAAGAACTTTCAAATATGTTTTATTGAACTTTAAAAGCTTGGGGGTAAAGCACCTGCAGCCAGTCTGAATTGAGCACAAGCCCTGGAACCCGCACTGAGGAAAAGAATGAACTGAGTCCCACAGCTGTTCTCTGACCTCCACACACACGCACACCACAGCAGATGCACAAGCATGCAGATACACGATAAATAGACAGGTATTTTTAGCAATTAAAACAAATCTACTGTTCGAGGGACACATGCTACTCACCCCACCCCCAAGTGTACTTCATGGGCTAGGTGACAGTTTGCCTGGCAGGCATGAAGCCCTAGGTTTGCTCCCCAGCACTGCATAAAACCAGGCATGCTGGTACATGCTGTAATCTCAACCCTTGGCAGGCAGGATCTGGAGTTCAATGTCATCTTTGGTCATAAACCAAGTTTAAGGCCAGCCTGGAATACAAGACACTGTTAACTTAAAACAAAACTAAACCTCAAAACTAAAGACTAAACTTTAACCACTTTGAAGTCTTTAAGAGTAAACACTTAAAAGACATTCAGGGTGCTTCGTAAGCACGGTTACACAAGCTCGGCACTGACAGACAGGAGGGGCAGACCAGGGACAAGAACTGGAACTAGCTCTCAAGCAGATGAAGGAGGGAGTGACATGGATATCTAAACGCAACAGAAGTAAAACTCCCAAGACTGTATGTCCAAACGATACCAGGCCAAAACCCTCCCGAAATGGAGTGTCCGCAATGGAGTGTAAGAATTCCTTTCTACAGTTCTGTAAGCAGCTGAACTTTGTAGCTAGATCTGCATTCAGTAGCTCATATGGCTTTGAAATAACTCATCCTGGGCTCCTGAGCTATACCTATTCCTATGTACTTCAAGTCATTCCACTTCCTGACTTGTTCTGTCCATTCTTTGCTTACACATATTAGTATGATCCTGTCACTTTTAGAAGGCTAGGTGTCAAACAAATGATGGAGTCTTTTGATTCTTCACACTTTCTAAAAGTGTAAGAATCTTATAGGAAACTGTAAACTGTGCAAAAGAATGTGGGGAATACCAAGGTCATTATAAGAGCAATGTAAGAACCAACTCCAGCAGATACCAGGAGTAATGGGCAGTGATAACTGAAACCATCACAACACTCTCATTAGTATGCATCTGACTCAAGCATATCTGTAATTAAACCGCGATGACAATCATCTGCTGGTAATTAATGACAGAAGACATGAGAATCAATGTAGCTTCCTCAAATTAGAGTGGAGACAAGATGCACCTATCAGAAGGTAAAACACTGGGAAATCTAGATAAGCAGACTGGCTAAGAAGAAAAGGTTCTCCACTCTCAGGATGGCTGTAAGAGAGGTCTCCTAGTAGTACGAATATGCAGCTAGGACAAGAGGGAGGCAAGTGACACCACACTGAGACCTTCAAGATGGTGTTCATTCTCTGGGTGGGCAGATGCTGGTCAACACTGCAGAACGCTGAGATTAAGGAGCTCCTTAATCTCAAGAGTTTTCTCCTAGTTGGAATAAACCAAGATGTACCCTGGAAAACAAACATCGTTCTTCTAGAAGGGTCCAGAAATAATGACCTAAAGTCTCACTATTGCACTATTAAGGTGTGCTATCTTCATCCTGTAGTAACTATGTCAAAGTGAACATTCTTCAGAGTTCTTAAAGGGATACAAAAGGTTCCAGAAAGCTTCATCTCTGGAAAGCTGGTACGCTTTACAGTGCTGACTCTGGTCACTAACAGAGCTCACTGCCTCTCATCCTCACCACACAGGTTCTGTCTTCTTCCTTTCCACACTAACATTCTCCTTCTATTTTCCACCTGCAATGGCTCACCATTTTCTTTCACCACCACCTTTCCACCTAACTACAATTTTGTCAGGAATGCCTAGACCACTCAACCAAGAAAGGATTCTCATTCACACACATATTCACACACACACACACACACACACACACACACACACACTTACTTGCATGTATGTGTGTGCATATATGTAAGTATACATATTTATTTAGATTATTTTCTTTCTATATTTTAGTATGTATTTAGAAGTAGCTCTTGGTCTGGCCATTAATAAAATGACTCAAAACTTTTAATTGGCTTAAGCAGTATGGTTAAGCCAGTATCTCATGTGGATTACTTCATAGGTACTGACTTAAGAAAAAAAATGAAGGAAAATGAGCTTAACGATCTAAACTGCTTTCTCCTTTGCCTCAAAGTGTACAAAACACAATAGCAGGGAGTATTATTTATTGCTTTTAATACTATTTTCAGAAAAAAAATTATCTGCGTTCTTCACCATCAAACTACATTTTTTGTTAAGTTTATTAATTATACAGAACTAATCTCCTAGTCAATAAAACCAACCACCTGAACTGCCAACAGTGGAAATCTACACTCCATGTAGCAATACATATGTATAAGCCCTACCATATACACACAGCCAAACCTTTTTCTAAGGAAAGAAAAATGATTATCAAGACTAAACAAGTATCATGCAAAACAAGTGGCTGCTGGGTGGCAGGCACATACCTGCTTCGACTTTTGTCCACAGGAAAGATTCTAATGGATTTATCGAAGCTGGCAGACACGAACTCCTTCCCGGTGGGGGAGTAGTCTACATCAAGCACTGCAGAGACGTGATCCATGTGCACCATCACAGGAGTGTCCAGGGCACGCATATCGAAGGTGTACAAGCTGTAAACAGTTTAAAGTATGACTCAATTTTCTAGAAGGAAGCCATATGCAGTATTAAAAGTCATTAGTGAAAATAAGAACAGTAGCTAAACAACTAACCTCTTGATAAGCAGTCTGCCTCTGAAAATTGGTTAGGCACAGAGAAAATTACCAACACTTCTTATTACCTGGTAGGTCACACCAAACAAAACAAAACACAAGCTAAGTGATGAGACAGCTTATTGGATAAAGGTGTGCACCACTGAGACTGGTGGGCCTGAGCAGAATCCCTGGAAACCACGTGGGAGGAGAGAGCCAACTCCCACAGCTTTCCTCTGACCTCCACACAAGGTCTATGTATTACATGTACACACACATCTCCACTAAACAATGTGGAAGGGAACAGAGAGCTGCCCTGCCCTGTGAGGACAGAAGTCGCAAACTGCTTTTTTAACAAATTATTTTGTCATTCTATGGAGGAAGAAAATAATAAATTTGTACAAATTCCAAGGAAATCAATCCATGTGGACAGAACTGTCTAATGTTCTGAGTTATGGCAATTCTTCAAACAGTTATCTATTCTAAACTTTTCTTACAGACAATAAAAACATAGCAATGAGTTAGTTTAAATGACTTGCTCACTTTCTACCATAATAATCAGCTGCTTTAGATCTGAATTTAAGTTTTAATTCAAAATTTTTATAATATTTAAAGAAAAACAAAGATACAAAACACAGAAAGCACAACAAGATCCTTTCCGTCTGAGACAGGCTCGATGTAGCCCTCACTGGGCTATGTACCCAAAATTTCCCCGAACTTCTCAAGCTTCTTGTCCCAGCTTCACCAGTGCTATGATGATTGGCATATACCATCATATCCACCAAGCATATCTTAAAAATAAGGACAATTATGAAAAACTAGCAGCCATCTCTTATAAGAGATATGTTTTGTTTTAAGGACTGTATATAATTCTTCTCAAGGGAAGAAATGAGAAATTCCAAGGAGGCTCTGAAAAAAGGTTATCTTGGCAAACAGCTAGTTCACAATGTACTTTAGAACTCTTAGCAGAGAGGCCACTATGCTGCAGCATTACTCTTGTCTTTCCTGCCTTTAATTGCAACACCACCATTTCATTTCAAAGCATCTATTACAGTTAAGCAAAGGCTTCCAGTGTGGTGGGGCTAATTAAGGAATCAACTCGCTTCATTTCAGTATAGGAAATCCTGAGAGAAAATTTCTGTCAGTGGCATGAAAGTACTCCTGAGTATGAGCCAACACTGCCATTTACTCTTTAAAATCTACACACTGGACACAGTGAAAAACTATTTATCTTTTATTTATGTGTATATTTGTGTTTGCTTCCTTATGTGTATGTGCACTACATATGTGCAGATGCCTTCAGAAGCCAGAAGAGGGCATCAGATCCCTGGAACCGGAGAACAGGGGATTGTGAGCTGCCCATAGCGGGTGCTGGGAACAGAACATGGGTCATCTGGAAGAAGATCAAGTCCTCTAAACTGCTGAGGCATCTCTCCTTGCCCTGGTAGACAAATTTTAAATACAGAAAATATCCAGGTCAAATGTAGAGAGACTCTCTTGTGTACTATATGGAAGCATCACCTGTCAATAAAAAGCTGTTGGCCTATTAGCTAAGGCAGGAAATAGGAGGTGGGAGTTCCAGCAGGGAGAGATAACTCTGAGATGGAGAGGGGAGATTTGGCCTGAATTCTATGGAAGACGAATGAAACTGAGAAGTAACCAGCCTTGTGGCAGAGTCGAATAAATGGGTAAAGTAAGTTATAAGCTGGTCAGGAAACAAGCCAAAGCTTATGGCTTGGTAGCATTTATTTATAAATAATAAAGATTCAGAATCATTATTTCTGGAACTGGGATTTGGAAGGAAAAGACCACAGTTACAGTCAAATCCAACAAGTTTGTACCTTCTCAAAAATTATATTAAGAACACATTTAAAACTAATAATAAATACAGCCGTTCAGTTGGTGGTGCATGCATTTAATCCCAGCACTTGGGTGGCAGAGGCAGGGGCATCTCTATGAGGCCAGCCTGGTCTACAAAGGGAGATCCAGGACAGCCACGGTTTGTCTTGAAAAACCTAATTAATTAATATCAAAATGCATTATAATATAGTAAGACTGACATAGAAGTTTCACTAGGTTAATCTCTCTGGTTATACATCTTACCTAACAACAACAGTAAAAAGATGAAATGAGACAACCAATGTTCAACTTTTCAATAAGAAGAGTAAAGCATTACATAACGAATCATAATATTTCACAGTTCAAAATAAGTCTGCTAAGCCAATTTTACAGGCACAGAAGATATATGCCAATATTAAGCTAAAAACGGAACTACCACTTTCTGTATGCTTTAATAATGACAGCAAACAATTTGACTATGTAAACATCACCTACATGAAGAGTCACAACTGTAAAGAAGATATTCTTTCTAACAAAACATGTAGGGCCAAGCATTCGTTGCTCTTGTTTGTTTGTTCTGAAATAATATCTTCCTATATAATCCAAGTTGACCTTGAACATACTATGTAACTCTGGGCAGCTCCAATTCGATCTTCCTGCCTTAAGCACGACCGTGCTAGGAAAGCAGGTAGTGCTGCACCACGCCTGCTGGTCTTGCCATCATTTAATGGCCTACAGAAGAGACCGTTCAATTTCCTCTGTTTGGTCAAGTGAACTATGAGGACTTTGCCGTAACTCTCCACTCAGGCATTACAACATGAAAGCAGCCATAACTAGTACATAAGCGAAAAAGCATGGTCATATTCATGAACTGTGCAAATAGGACTTCCCCAAAGATGTTAGTTTATTACTCATTGTCTAAGTTATTCTAAAATATGAGAAAATATTTTCCTAAAATTCTCTAATTTGGAAAATTATTTTTAGCAAAACAAGTAACAGCTTCCAATTTGCATATGAAAGCATACTTAGCAAGTGAAACATACTGTATTACCAAGGCAATGTGGCAGAGCCATTTTTGTTAGGAGGAAGGTTCTAGAAGGAGGGACACTTACTTATAATCTTCATTTGCTGCAGTAAAATTGAAAGCTTCCATAGGGTTCCAACAGATTGTATTTGTTCTCATATCCAGGATAACCTGAGAAAGAGAGGGTACATTATGACCACAAAATTAATATATATAAACTGAATAAATTTTCTACTTTTTTCTGATTTAAGCAAATACTTTTAATGCACAGTACACAATTCAGAGCAGTGGGAAAAAAAGTCAATGATTGTTTTCTGAGAACAAAGTGTAAGTACGAAGGACAGAACAATGCTTAACACCTGGCCCCTGATCCTCAAATGACTAACAATACAGTTAGAAAAGTGAGGCATACATTAAAAAGAAATTTTTTTAAAGATACAAATAATAAAGCAACAAACTACAACATAAAAAGTTAGGTGTAAAATTAATGGTGAGCTTAGGGTTAAAGTTCAGAAGGAATGTTTCACAAGGGAAGCAAGATCTGAAAGGACCTTTGATGACTGCTAACTTCTCGTGTTTCTCAATCCAAGGCATTGGTATTTGGGGAGGAGGAAAGAAAAAATCTATTTACTGTACAAAGCTTAGTTCTCAGGTACTTTCCCACTAACTGCTCCTTTCATATTTTCAAAACTGTACTTTCTTGGGGAGGAGGAGAACTACTATAAATAATAAAGAACAACAGTAGCCTAGCAGAATAAAATAATAATAATAAAACTGGGTGTGGTGGCACACGCCCTTAATCCCACACTAGGTGGTAGAGGCAGGCAGACCTCTGTCAGTTTGAGGTTAACCTGATCTACACAGTGAGATCCTGGACAGCCAGAGCTACATAATGAGAAAGGGGTCTTGAAAATAAATAAATAACAACAAAAAAACAAGATAAAATAGCAGTGTCCATTACTATGTACATGTGACAAGCCCCAATTAAGCACTGTTTCACTGTTTAAAACAAACAAATGGATGGAATAAAAACTGGGCTCAGATTATAAGTGTACTGAATGTCAAGTTATAATTTTTTTTCAATTTACAACTAATGTAACTCCACTAGAAACAGACTGCGTATGTAGATGTTTGCATTGTCAAACTATTATTTAGTAAATTAGAACTTCATGTCAGCATTCTGAATTCTAAACGATGAAATGCATCATACTTCATTTCCATAAATATACTGCAATAATATCATTTTAAAAAAGAAATACAGACAATGAAGTTTATATATCACACAAATGAATTTTATACTCTTAATGAATACGCTAATCTTTCTTCCTACTTTTGATACTATTGAATTTATCAACATATTACAAAATGTTTTGTTTTTTCATATTCTTCTGACAGTCTTATAGAGCCCAGACTAGTCTGTGTTTCAAGTATGACCTGATTCTCCTCTGTTTACCTATCAAATGCTAGGACTGCAAACCTGAATCACCACATCTAGCTGAAAAACAAAAACAACCAATTTATATGTGCACTGTGCCAATGGATTCATGGTGCATAAATGATAGATATATAGCCCTTCTTGTGCCCTAACAATACTACAAATGCTTGAGTTCAACTTCATACTCTGCTTAAAATGGTAGTCTATTCCATATGCAAACAATATTTCTCTCTCTTGAAAGTCAGTATAAGAATAGCTTTGATATTTTTTAAATATTTTTTTTATTTTTAAATAATTTTATACATTCACTTGTATCCCAGCTGTAGCCCTCTCCCTCTTTCCCTCCCAATCCTCCCCTCCCTCCCTCCTCTCCTCTCCTCCCTGCCCCCTTCCAAGTCCACTGAGAGGGGGTGTCCTCCTCTCCTTCCGTCTGGCCCTAGTTTATCAGGTATCTTCAGGATGGTTGCAATGTCCTTATCTGTGGCCTAGCAAGGCTGCTCATCTCTCAGGGGGGAGGGGAAGCTCATGAGTTCATGTCAGAAACAATTCCTGTCCCCCTTACTAGGGAACCCACTTGGATACTGAGCTACCATGGGCTATGTCTGAGCAGGGGTTGTAGGTTATATCCATGTATGGTCCTTGGTTGGATAAACAGTCTCACAGAAGGCTCCTGTGCTCAGATATATTTGGACCTTGTGGGGCTCCCTGTCCCCTCTAGGATATACTAATTCCTCCTTCCTTCATATGATTCCCTACACTCTGCCGAAGGTTTGGTTATGGGTCTCAGCATCTGCTTTGATACACTGCTAGGTAGAGTCTTTCAGGTGCCTTCTGTGGTAGGCTACTGTCCTGTTACTTGTTTTCTCCTATTTCCAATGTCCATCCCCTTTGTCTTTCTAGATGAGGAATGATCATCTTACCTCTGGACCTCTTTCTTGTTTATCTTCTTTAGGTGTACATATTTTAGTTTGTTTATCCTATCTTATAGGTCTATATAAGTGAGTATATACCATGTTTGTCTTTCTCCTTCTGGGATACTTCACTCAGAATGATCTTTTCTAGATCCCACCATTTGCCTGCACATTTCATGATTTCCTTGTTTTTGATTGCTGAGTATTACTGAATACACAGTATTCCATTGTGTAAAAATGCCACACTTTCTGTATCCATTCCTCTGTTGATGGACATCTGGGTTGTTTCCAGGTTCTGGCTATTACAAATAAAGCTGCTACAAACATGGTTGAGCCAATGTCCTTGTTGTGTACTTGAGCATCTTTTGGATATATGCCTAGGAGTGGTATAGCTGGATCTTGAGGTAGCACTATTCCTAATTATCTGAGTAGCTTTGATATTTAAGCCCTGAAATGACCATGGCGAATGAAATGACTACCGAAAAGATTCTCATCAACAAAATAGTGCTTGTCTAAGCAAAGTTAAACTAGCATCAGTACATAATTAAAATAGTTCATTACGTGAATGAGTTCTAAAACTGTTCTGAATAAACTCGTATGTCATCCGATAATCAAGTGTCCAGCTGCAGTTAGTACATATTAAGCAATGCAATGAAATATCTTTTATTTTAAAAGTTTCAAGTTAGCAAGTGCTACTTAAATGCCTAAAATGTACTAGCATTATCAAAGTCACAAAGGAATAGAGTCTAAAATCAATAGAGAGTTGGACGCTATTACCATCACTCTGGGTTAAAGAACAGCTCAGTGAAGAAAAACAGAACTGTGAAATACTGGTTTCATTTTTTTTTTTTCAGTCACTTGATATACAGACTACCTTATTTGTATAAAACAAAGACAAGAATAAAACCCACCTTTTTCAAAGGAGTAGCTTGCCGCATATCATACAGAACTATATTCCTATCAGAAGCACAACTTCCCAAGAGAGATGTCTAAAAATAAGTGTAACAATCACCAATTAAAAGTCAGCCTTAAAAGCAAATGATGTCTATTCAAAGCACAAACTACTTAATTATCTTTAATATTTATGTTAAACCCTCAGGATTAAAACCACTTAATCCGTTTTATGAGAATATCACCCATAATCTCAGTTAAGTCAAGTATTTTCATGGTTAAATTTCCATGCATGTGTTTTAAAATATAGTGTGTCCTATATTTATAGCAGAACAAATTTTACTTACCTGCCTGTTCTTCAACTTAAGACTTAGTTACTGCTTTTAACCATTATAAATAACACTTCAGTAAACATTTTCAGACATTTAAACTCTTCTTTTGAATTGTTTCCTTAACATAAAATTTCAGGAGTAGAATTAGTGAATCAAAAGTATAAACAATTTTGTGCCTTTTGACATTTAAGGCTAGTTATTTTTTAAAATTATAGCAATATCACTGTAATATGAGAATGTACCTTTTGTGACAACTTGGGAGGATTCAAACAGTTGTTTAAATGCTCTACATTACAGTATTTCCTAAAAACTCAAATTCTGCTTTATTAGAAGTTAAACATTTCCTTTTATTCATGAATGCTGTAGAAATCTGGCACGTTCTTCACCCAGCTGTGTGTGACGTGTGCACACGTGTGTGCACGCACGCACGCATATGCCTCAGCTATGCATGGCTTATGGGTACATTTTGCTGTGCATGCACATGTGAGTAAAGGCATGTGTGGAGATTAGAGGTCAATACTGGATGTCTTCCTCTACTACTCTCTACCTTATTCTTTGTAATGCGGTCCCTTACTGCACTGGAAGGTCAGCAATTTGGCTACACTGGCTGGCAGCAAGTTCTGGAAAATCTGCCTACCTCAGCTCTCCACAGCACTGAGGTTCAGACATGCACTCGGATATCCAGCTTTTACCTGAGTGCTGGAGAGCCAGACTCAAGTACTCATGCTTGCTTAGTGGGCACTTTATCCCGAGCCATCTACTGAGCCATGTGTTTACGTATCTTCCTTTTCCTTTTTCCTTCCTCCCTCCCTCCCTCCAACAGGAGCCTCTATCTCACTATGTTGTCCAGGATAGCCTCAAACTTGTGATCTTCCTGTCGTAAGTCTCCAAACTGCTTGGATCATAGGCATGTACCACCACACCTTGCCAAGTCAATTTTAAACACACAGACACAACTTTAAACAGCCTTGGTGTTGTGTGAAAATAAGCTATCATCCCACAGAGCCCTGATTCTACCCTGTGCATGGGGGGGTACGTAGGTGTGTTTGTGAGTGGACTTGCTTGGCCTGCCTATGGAAACTGGAAGTCAGCTGTGCTCTTCTCTCACTCTCCACATTATTTCTTTAGTGCATGCATGTGATCTCCATGGCTGTGGTCACCAGGAAACAACGTTACAGGTATGAGTTCTCTCCTTCTAACATATGGGTTCCAGGAATCAAACTCAGGCTTCAGGGTGAGTGCCTGGTGCCACTGGACTCAAAAGAACTGAAATTACAGACGGCCTTGAGCCACCATGTGTGTGCTGGGCACCCAACCCAGGTCTTCTACAAGACTATCAAGTACTCCGAACCACTAAGTTTTATCTCTTCTGCACCCCCCTCCCGAGCCTGAAGCTTGCCATTTTGGCTAGAAGAGCTGACCGGTGAATCCTGGAATACCTGTCTCCACCCCTAACACAGATTATAGGCACACCACCATGCTCAGCTTTTACATGGGTGCTGGAATCCAAATTCAGTCCACATGCTTATACAGCAGGCACTTTTACCCACTGAGCCACTTATCCAACTCCTGAGCCCACTCTCAGTAACATTACTCTTCATGCACGGTTCCAGGTACTGCAACTCTTGGCTTCTGCCTAATGCTACCTTCCTTCTGCAAACAGAGCAGCAAGAGTTATTTACTAAATAGCTCTATGGCCAGCTGACTCCTACTGTGTGCACACAGTTTAAATAAAACACCATAAGCTAATGTTAAATCCATGACCTGGGCTCCCTTCTTCTCAAACGTTTGTCTCAATTGCCGTTTCTGTGACCTCCCTTAGTAGCCCTTTAACCTCTTAACCTTTAGTGGCTTTTCATAATGTTACCTTTGTGTAACACCAGGGTCAATTTCTAAAACAAAGACTTTGATCTGAACATAGCAAAAAGTTCTACCTAGAATGAATGTAAACTATCACACTGCAAAATGTAATAACTCCGCAATAATTTCCGGCTTTACCAGAATTTTAGGCTTCAATATTTTAACAGAAAATTAATTATTAATGACTAGAGGAAGTAACTACACTCTACTTGCTCACAGCAATCTTTCCTGCCCTTTCCATTAACTTAATACAGGATAAAAGACATGCACATCGTTTGCTTTTATCACTAAGTCAATTCATAAGATTAATAATAAAAAACAAAAGCCAGTGGACAAATAGAGCTATTAAATAGGCAAGTTTGAAAAACAAGGTCAACAGGCCATGACCAGTAATTATGATTTTACAATTGGCCATCAGCTCTTCTGACCTGTTCATCAAAACAGGAAAATAAAATATTTGTCCCTTGAAAAAGTAGAATCATTATCTGTCTGTTTACTGTTGTTCTGATAGTGACAAACTGCTGTCTTGGAAATAGGTAACACTTCTTTAAAATGTTCATATGTATCATCACAATTTATGTTCATAATAAACCTATTAAGTACAATCAGAGATAGAATAAATCTCATTTAAAATAAGTACAGAGGATTATGACTTTGATAAGGTAGGGGGGAAGGCAGGCTTTAGCTCTGTCCCAAGTACACGAATTAACACATTATTTGTATCTGCAGCTTGCTCTTTTTAGTGTCTGTGGTCATGCTAGTAAAGCTGGCTTACCTGTTAAGACCAGACCTCACTTCCACTACCAAAGTGAATACAGGAGGAACAGAGTTCAGACGGAAATCCCAGACTAGGGATCAGCAAACTTTTCCCACGGAAAGCCAGCAAGAACGTATTTTGGGCTTTATGCGCCATGTGTTGCCCAGAGCAAGTATTCACCTTTCCTACCATGGCATAAAAGCAGCGGCAGACAGTACAGTGTGAGGGTCTGCTTGTGTTCCAGTAAGACTTTTCAATACGCAGTAGGATACACGGGCAGCCCTGCTCTAATCCTCATGCACAAGGGTATACACAGGCACATGCTAGCGCAGGGGAGCCTTGTCTGCTTGCCTCTTGGCAACACTTCAAGCCAGCACACTGTACTGCAGCACATCATGTCCCAATCATGAGTAATCATTATCCTCTGCCCATGTTGGGTCTCTGAGAATATAAAATCTGCATTTCAGGATTTTCTTCCACAGAAATTAACATGGTAACTTCCTTTTAACACTGAAATGGAAGAAAAAGCATCTTGACTGAGTTTTCTGGACACTGAGGGCCACTTATTGTTATGTATCTAGAAAAAGATCACAGAAAGGTCTGGAGTCAAGGACACACTAGCCTCCAGGTCAGCCTTTCTCTTCCTGACTTCACACACAAATAGCATGCAAGAGCTGATCTCCAAATCTGCATTTAGACCAGGAAGAAACGGGGAATAAATTCAGACTGCAAAGCAAAACCCCAAAACCTTATAACTGTAATTGTCATGCAGTCCAAGGAGTGGCCAAGCATATTATTATGAAGCATTAAGTACCCATATGACTGTGCTCAATGCTCATTCTCGTGGCCTCCAAGAGGGTTAAGAAACAGGAACATCAAAGTGCACTAGCACAATCTGATGGAACACGAGTGTGGAAGCACATGAAAGTCAAGGTAATGCAAGGCTTAGGCAAAAAGAAACAATTTGTAGACCAGTCTGTGCCACCCAAGATCTGTCTCAAAAACAAAACCAGGAAGAGGCAAGTATATACTTAATACTCCAACAAGCCGGTGAAATTTCACAGAACCCCGATATAACCCTGAAAACTCATCAAGTGCTAAAAAACCATTAAAATGTAGAAAATGTTTCCTAAACAGAACTAAAACTTCATGATAAACAATGGCAGAACATACATTTTAAAAAGAACATTACCTCAATAGGGTTAAACTTGACACTACTTATGCTGTCAAATCCCCAGTTCATTGAGCACATAGGGGTGGTTCTTTGTTCATCCCAAATGTCTACTTGCTGTCCACACGTGGCAAAGGCAGGGTCTTTCCAGTGATGATCAATGCCAGTGTACACTGTCTTCAAAAGCAAACAGAGTTTTACAGTTGCTCACTACTACTTTAAATCAGCATATTTTAAATGGTTTTTGTTTTGTTTTAAAAGAAATCCTTGCTATAATGAAACTTCTTTCCTCTTTTCCCAGTACCCTTTCTCCCAAACTGTGCAACCAAGTTTCCTACATTTGGAGAAGTCACAAGATTAGCATATCCAGAATATAAGCTTCACCTTGGAAAAAGACACCATGTTGATACGGTTGTCTTCCTGTGGTAAGTCAAAGAAATTGTTTGAAGCCCTTCATTAAAGGGCAAAAAGGTATACTAAAATGCTAAGATATTTCACAAAAACACATTTTTTTTTTGAATTCCTAACTTGTTAGCACCTGGAAAATTTTCCATCTTGTACACATATCCACACCTATCTCCCTCTAAAAATACTCTGAGCTTGTCGACACCTGAGGGAGCACCTAAATATAAACTAATACGTAATGAAATAAAGTAGTGAGCCTTTAAAATGCACGTATTTAAAGTTAAGCCAAACTTCAGAATTTTGCCTGCTTAATGTAAAAACATCAGCATTCATTACACAAAAACATGTGTAAGCCAACAGACTAAATCACACTTATGTTGTAACTGACCCTGTCTCACTTGGAGAACAATATGTGAGAAGTGTAAGAATATACAAGAAGCAGATACCACTCCATGTTTCTTTCAGAACTCTGAGCTTTGCATAAGATCTCTGATGATATAAACCAGACAGACACTAAGCAATTATTTTCCTAACATCTACTTTACAGTTTCTTCCATGCCTTCCTTTAAGAAATACTGTATGACTGGCAATGTCTAACATGGCCAGTATTAGCTAAAGAGAAATCAAACTCTACTACAATTAATACCACAGAGCTGTTCATATTCTCTAACTTCAAATAACTTTAATTACATAAAATGTTGCATTTAAACGTTGTTTTAGCAGGCCAATTATTAAAACTAATTACAAAAAAAGACAAAGAATTTTAACAGGATAAGAATTAATCAATGTATTTTTGTACCTTTCCTAATATTGTATGCAGTGGCTCCTCTTCTTCTCCATAGCCCGGTCCATCCATTTTCCACTGCTTCACAGTTTTGTCATCACCAACCTAGATACAGTTATTATATGATTTTAAAGACTAATAGTTGTAAACACATATATCAAATTGCAAATGTATCATTTCATATAGTAACACATGTACCCTTCTTTCATTATCATGCTTATTGATGCATTTATTTTCTACAACTTTATCATAACAAAGAATTCTAACAAACACATAAAACATATAAAATAAAAAACCCTCCTCCATTGCTGGTGGGAATGTAAACTTGTACAACCACTTTGGAAATCAATTTGGCACTTTCTCAGACAATTAGGAATAGTGCTTCCTCAAGATCCAGCTATACTACTTCTAGGTGTATATCCAAAAGATGCTCAAGTACACAACAGGGACATTTACTCAACCATGTTTGTAGTAGCTTTATTCATAATAGCCAGAATCTGGAAACAATCTAGATGTCCCTCAGTTGAGGAATGGATACAGAAATTGTGGTACATTTGCACAGTGGAATACCTCTCAGCTATTAGAAACAAGGAAATCACGAAATTTGCAGGCAAATGGTAGGAACTAGAAAGGATCATTATGAGTGAGGTATCCCAGAAGCAGAAAGACACACATGGTATGTACTTACTTATAAGTGGATATTAGACATATAATATAGGATAATCATACTAAAATCTGTACACCTAAAGAAGCTAAGCAAGAAGGAAGACCCTGGATAAGATGATCAAAACTCACTAAGAAAGGCAAATGGGATAGACATCGGAAGAGGGTGAAAACAAGGAACAAGACAGGAGCCTAGCCACAGAGGGACTCTGAAAGACTCTACCCAGCAGGGTATCAAAGCAGATGTTGACGGATAGCCAAACTTTGGGCAGAGTGCAGGGAATCTTTGGAGCTCCAAAAGGAGAGCAACAAAACCAAAAAATCTAGGCACAAGGGTCTTTTCTGAGACTGATTCTCCAACCAAAGACCATGCATGGCGATAACCTAGAATCCCTGCACAGATGTAGCCCATGGCAGCTCAGTCTCCCAAGTGGGTGTCCTAGTAATAGAACAGGGGCTGTCTCTGAGGTGGACTCAGTGGCCTGCTCTTTGATCACCTTCCCCTGAGGGGGAAGGACAGCCTTACCAGGCCACAGAGGAAGATAATGCAGCCAGTCCTGATGAAACCTGATAGGCTAGGGTCAGATGGAAAGGGAGGAGGACCTCCCCTATCAGTGGACTGGGGGAGGGGCATGAGAAGAGAAGAGGAAGGGAGGGCAATACTGGAAAGGGATGAGGGAGTGGGCTACAGCTGGGATACAAAGTGAATAAATTTTTATTAATAAAAAATTTAAAAGACAAAACAAAAAATTAAAAAATGAAACAAAACAGTATGAGTAAAGCAAAATGAAAAGAACAGAGCAAAGTTAGGTCATATAAGAATAGTATTTCAAATCAGAAAGAGAATATATTATAATAAAATGAGTATTAGAATATAAGATGAATCATTTAGAAAGTTTTGAGCCTGGCATGTTGGCACCCACCTATAATTTCAGCATGCAGAAGGTTACAGCAGGAGGATGGTGAGTTCAAGGCCCATATAGGCTCCATGGTGAGGTGGAGGGTAACTCACTATCCTATCTCAAAACAACAAGCATTGAGGAAGGGGGCTGGGCTGGAGAGGTAACTCAGAGGTTAAGAACTCTTGGTGCTCTGGCAGAGGTCTAGGTTTGGGTTTCCAGGATCCATATCAGGCGGCTCACAACTGCCTCTAACTGTAGAGGATCAAATGCCTTCTTCTGACCTTACCTGCACGCATGTGGTACATGTACATTATACTCAAGGTACACACAGAGACATAAAATAGTCTTTGTTTTTAAATCTCTTTTGCCAGTGTGGGGGCACATTTTAATCCCAGCTCTCAGGATGCAGAGGCAGGTGGATCTCTGTGAGTTTGAGGCCAGCCATGTCTACATAGTGAATTTCAGGCAAGTCAAGGCTACATAGTAAGACCCTGTCCCAAAACAAAACACAGAAAGCATTTACCCTGCAAACAAGTAGATCAATCCCTCGAACCCATGTAAGCACTGTGTGAGCATGGCAGCTGACTAGTAATTTCAGCCTCAGAATTCAGAATCAGGGGATCCCAAGAGCAAGATTGCTAGTAAGACTAGCCCTTTAGTCAGAACTATTGAGGAACATTCTTAGGATCGGAGGTTGATACTGAGGTCTCTAAACAATGCTAATTCTTACGAATACATATACATGCACACCACATACACACAAAGATGAACAAAATAAGTTTGAGCCAATCTGATGCCACATACAATAAATTTCAGATCATTTCAAATGTAAAAAAGAAAAGGAAAAAAAAAGATGTAAATGCTTTCGAGAAGGCTTTTTATACCATCTTAAAGTAGACAAAGCCCTTCTCTGTATGTCACACAACTCCAGAAACTATTAATTTCATGGCTTTCAAACTGAACTACATACAGACCTCCAGGGAAGTTCTTAACACCCCACAAGATAATTTTTTTTTCCCACTGTGCTAAAGTTACAGAGTTATGAAAACATAATGGTGTCACCTCAGCCAAAATCAAAGTGAGTCAAAAAATTGTGGCAATTTAGACTTGGATATCTGATGGCCATGTTTGTGACAAAATTCAACTTAGTATGCATAATATAATTAGGCTTATGATTAATAACACAAACCATGTATGTAGTACTACATAACAGTTAGTAGCCTTATCTGAAGAACTTGGGACCAAGTGCACTAGACTTTGGAGCACTCACACCTAGGAACCTGATGAGCTCCTTAGGAAGGAGACTCTAAGCCAAACTTCAGACCTATGATCTGAAGATAACTTCATACAATATTCTTAATACGTTGTGTATGAAGTAGTTTTATAGTCTTTCACTCTGGCATCATGCTGATGGGTCAAAAGAGTGTTCTGAATTTTAGATTTTTTTTAATTAGTCATGTTCAAAATGTACCATATTCCTGGTTTTAATTTAAAATGTAATTTCTATTAATACTTTACAGGCATTTACTTCTTCTGCCTGTTTCAAAGGTTATATTCTTGGAACAACATCTTCTCAGCCTCTTCCCTTGTAACTCCCAATCTAGAAGTAAAATGTTTCACCTTTTATAGCTTATATAAAAGTGAGACACTATAGTGTTCTTTTTGTGGCTGGCTTGTATCACACAGCATAACATCCATCTACACTGCTGCAAAAGACAGGATTTCCCCTTTTTCTTATGGTTCAGTAGTATTTTGCAACATCTACACACTAAAATTTCCTTATTTACTTGTTGATGGACACCTAAGTTATATATTGTAAAGAAGACTTTATTCATTTTGAATGCTTAAAAAAAGGCAACCCCCCCAATCATACAGTAAGTAGGGCTGAGAATCAAGTTTAGTGATAGAGACTTGTCTAGCATGCACAATACTGTTTGATCCCCAGCTCCACAAAAGGAGAAAAAAATGCTATGATATTATTACAACATCAATTCAGATATCCAGAGAAACACTAACTGGCTGAACAGAAGTCTTAGCTGGCAGCAGCTCTACCTGCTACCCAATTCCTTTTACCATATACAGTACATTCTCTGGTCATGCAGTTCTATCTGCTCTATGGCTACTAAATGCTTTCCTAGTTAAAGAGAGGCATTCTGCAGTGCCACATTCATTACATCTTTATGTTTTTATATTTTCCTCATACTGATGTCATACTAGAATCTCAATCATTAATTTTCTAAGTTCTGACTTTTCTTCTAAGTCCTAGAACTTCCTCTATAAAGGACAGTCAGCTTTACTCAAATAACCTGTATTGAGTCCAGTTCCTCACACCAGACCCTTCCCCCCCCCTCTAAACATGCTGACAGCTGCTGACTTCTCCTTTTCTATAGCATGAACGACTATCTTCCAGTGTACCTCTCAGTCATGAGAAGGGCACATCAAGCCTCCAAAATATTCACTCTGACCACTATTTTTTGTAGGTTTTATTCACTAGGTAACCCCAAATTATTGCTTATGCCAACACTGAGAATTGCCTATAAGCTTATGCCAACACTGAGAATTTCTTCAAAGCAATCATCTAAAAGTACAGCAGGGAATCTCTTGTTCACCTCTTATAAAACCATCAAAACTTGAACTAGTATTTACACATCAACGTTCATAACAAAATATGATATAATAGCAAAAAAGTGAAAACAAACTAAAAGTTCATTGATTAATGAATGGGTAAAAAATTGTGGTATATTATATGCATCAATGTTAATATTATACAGACTCAAAAAATCTCTAACATATGCTACATCACAATAACCTTGACTTCACCATGCTAACTGAGTAAGGTCAGGCAACTACACATACAAAAACTATATGATTCTATTTATACAGAGCATCTAAAATAGTTAACCAGAGCAACAGAAAGTACAACAGTTGTTACTACCTAGGCTGAGAGGGGAATATGGGAACTACTGCTTAATGAATATTGTTTTAGAATGGCAAATAAGGTCTGAAAGTGGATAATGATGGTAGCACAATGATACAAACATACTGAATGTCACTAAATTATATACACAAAAATGGTCAAAATGGCAAATATGCTATATATTTACTCTTCCCCCTGCACATATTTTTCAGTGATTCCTTGCTAACGAAGTACAAATTATTCATCTTAGCACTAAATGTTTCCCATAGAAAGTTACATAATTGTTCTATCATTGCCTGAATTCCCATTAACCACACCACTCAGTGCTCAGAATATTAGTTCAATGGTGTTAAGTACAGTAAGTATGAGTAAGGCTAGATTGCTTAAAGAAAACTTGGACTTTTCAAGGGTTAATATGTTCTTTTGTACTCACGAGCTTCAAAGGCCCTTGGAACAAATAAATGAGCTTGAAAATAATTTATGCAATTAGATCTTTCCTGTGAATGTCAAAGACTTAATGAGTTAACAGTACACTTACAGTAAAAAAAGAAGTCCCACAAAAGCGAGTGCATATTCCTCTTACAAAACCTTCATGTGCTTGTATTGTTCGGATACATTTTCGTTTAGTCAGGTTCCAAATTTTAACCTATGATAAAACAGAAATTTTAGTGAACTCTAAATGTAAAAATATTTTAGAAATCTCACATTAAAAAGGCTATGACTCACACTACCCAGGAGGAAAACCAAAATCCTTTGGATTACAATAATGCACTGCATATCTATAAATGTATCAACAAGCAGAAAATCCAACCTGTCAAATACTGCTGATGCTAAATTGTTTCAAAGTCTCTTCTCTTAGCAAAAAAGGAAATTAGTGTTCAACCATCAATAACAACTTCTATGAAAAATTCAAATACCTTTATTATAAACATGATACATTTATGTACTGTCAAATTGAACCTTACACCATTGAACTTTACCATTTTAAGATTAGATTTAAAAACTACTAAATGTTATGTCAGAGTTTAGGTTTAAGAATTAAACTTAAGTCAAACTGAGCATAGTCAAAAGGAAAGAAGTTTGCAATAGAATATGTTAAACAGTAAGATTTAAAGTGACACTTGCCTCTCCATCACATGCCCCAGAAAGGACAGTAGCCAGGCTCTTTGGATGCTTTGCCAGGCAATTGACTCCATCACGGTGACCATCCAGGGAAGCAAGGAATGGTTTTGCAAATACTCGTTCCAATTTGGTAGCATTTAAAGCTCTTACATATTCTCGTGGGACCTCAAAAGGATGTAAGGTAGGATCAAAGTTTCTTGGAACTGGAATAAGAATAATCTCTCTTAATAAAATAATTCACATTTACTATTTCCTGTGGAAAGCCCTAGCTAATCATGTAATGTATTACTCAATAAGCCTCTAATTAGGAATATTGCTTTCTGCCTAGCACGATGAAAGATACAAAAGTACACCAGTCACCTACAAACCTTTTCAAATTTATGGGAAAATCACGGAATATATAGTCCTGTATGAGTAGAATGTACACACACACACACACACACACACACACACACACACACACACACACACA
>NW_026596079.1:38597990-38823907 GCF_907164565.1 Psammomys obesus
ACACACACACACACACACACACACACACACACACACACACACACACAGATTTCTTTCTATATGTCCTGCCATATTCAACTGGGTTATGACTATAGCAGAATTTTAATTCAGAACATGGATCTCTGGCAAGAGATCACATCCAAAGACTTTCTAGGTCTGTGTGATCCAGCTGAAATGTAGAAATGCCAGGTGGTGGTGGTGCAGGCCTTTAATCCTAGCACCCAGAAGATAGAAGCAAGCAGACTTTCGAGTCCAAGACCAGCTTGGTACAAAGCAAGTTTCAGATAAAGAAAAGCTTAGGTCCAGGCGTGGTGGTCACACCTTTAATCCCAAATAATGAAGGTAAAATTAGTTTGTAGAAGGAAGATGTCACCTAATTGAGTGGCAGAAAAAGTGATGAATCAAAGAAAGATTTGACTGAACAGGATACGCCCAACTCTCACAAGAACAGAAAGGGAGACTATTTAAGAGCAGTGTACGAAGAAAAAGGAGTCAGTTTTACTCGGACTGTAATAGAGAGACAGGCTGCAGAAAGAGAACAAGTTAGACTCAGGTGAAGACCTAATGAGCCAAAGACTGAGAAGGAGCCAGAAGATTAAAACAGAGTGATAAGAGTGAGTGTGAGGCTAAGCTTAGCAATTCCGAGGCCAAGAAAGAAGCCAGTTTGAATCAGTGAGTTTGGAAAGGAGTTTGAGCCAGAACAGCTGAGTTGAACCATCCAGCCAGAGTTCAGAAAGAACTAGAAAGGGTGGGTTTATTCAACAGTAAGTCCCAGAGGCTGAAAACATTCTAAGCCTGGATAAGACTGTATAGAGATGCTAGACACATCCTGGACTAGGCCTAGGTTTAATCAGGTGAATAAAAGTTACTTTTACAGTGACCTTACATATTCTTCATTTGTACTGCTATTGTTCATTTGTACTCCTACCCCTAGCACAGTATTTGGAACAAAGCTATGATAAACTTGTTCAACTAAACTCTATGTTGCTTGTGCCAGATGCTCTATGGCGCTAAACACTGTGCTGACA
The DNA here is from genome assembly GCF_907164565.1 of Psammomys obesus. Lineage (NCBI taxonomy): Eukaryota > Metazoa > Chordata > Mammalia > Rodentia > Muridae > Psammomys > Psammomys obesus. The sequence continues at coordinate 38,599,019 of NW_026596079.1, forward strand.
TATACACACAACACTGTGATTTTAACTACATCCACTGCTACTATTTATTGAGCAGTTTACATTTGTTTACTTACTTGAAATGCATTGGCATAGTTCACTGAATTTCGGACACTACTCCAAATACCTTCTTAACTCACACAATCTTCATAGAACCCTACAGGTTACATCTATTGCTATTTTCAACTCTGTAATTGGTGAAACTGAGGCACAGAGAGGCTAAGTAACCCACTCATAGGCCATGTTCTTAACTAGTCTGCCAATAGGTTGTCTCATTCTAAGCCCATGTCTACCCAAACCTGACATGTACAGTAAATACACTTTCCGTTCAATTTCACCCTGCTGTCTTTGTTTTCTGACTCCCTACTAACGAACGGTATTATCATATCCAACATGCACTAAACCTTGGTCATTTCTGAATTCCATGTTCCATAGTCTCCAATCCTCAAGCTCAAACACTCATCCTCTCTGAAACAGTCATCCTTGCATCTGCTAACTTAGTGTCTGCCCTATTACCTTATACCTGGACTATTACATCACTCCTATTTGAATTGGCAACAGTTTAAACTGCTATCAGGTTAATCAAGCACTTGTCTTTCTCATATTCAAAATCTTTTAAAGGCTCCTTGCAGTAGTCAATAAACTTTTAGATTGTGTGTCTTATTGTAAAGATAGTTTTTGAGGTGGTATATTTAATACAAGCAGGTATTAAAGATGCTTAGTTTTTATTAAGATTGTTTCCAATTAAGCCTCAGGAGAAAATATTCAAGGCTTCCAAACATGTTTCTCAACATCTGGTTTTAGTGAACAAAGATTCACTGATTTCCCACAGTGCCATGTTAACGAGATGCTGGCATATAGCAATCAAGCTCTTGCTGGCATATTTTTCTGTGGTAATTCTCTAGAGCTGTCAATATTTATTTAGTACATTTACTTTTTGGTCATATCCATCAGGTTTACAAAAGCTTTTTTTGATATATGTTTAGAACTGCTCTATCTGATGTCAACAGCTGTTCCTACAATTAACTGATACTTTAATAGGTAAAAGAAGGTAGATCATGCTGTTACCAAGTATTCTCTTGTAGACAAAATACATCATCATTATAAACAACATGATCAGTATAAGAGTTTTTAAAAGTGAACACATTTCCAAGCACATATTTTCAAGAGAATCTCTGAACAGCACAAGACTTAAACAACAAAACAAAAACTTGACAAAACCTAATTTCCTTACTTATCATTAAAATGGACTTGGAAAAGCTGAAAATGGTACTATACACCTTTAATCCCAGTGCTCCAGAGGCACAGGCTGGTAGATCTCTAGAAGTTCGAGGCCAGTCAGGTCTATATAGATAATTCCAGGCTAGCCAGGGTTACAGGAAGTCCTGCCCCAAAACAAACAAACAAACAGGAAAAGGACTTGGAATAGATTATATACTTTCCACTGCTGGTGGGAATGTAAACTTGTACAACCACTCTGGAAAGCAATCTGGCGCTTTCTCAGACAACTAGGAATAGCGCTTCCTCAAGATCCAGCTATATCACTCCTAGGCATATACCCAAAAGATTCTCAAGTACACAATAAGGACATTTGCTCAACCATGTTTGTAGCAGCCTTATTTGTAATAGCCAGAAGCTGGAAACAACCCAGATGTCCCTTATTGGAGGAATGGATGCACAAATTGTGGTATATCTACACAATGGAATATTACTCAGCAATAAAAAAACAAGGAAATCATGACATTTGCAGGTAAATGGTGGGATCTGGAAAAGATCATCCTGAGTGAGGTATCCCAGAAGCAGAAAGATGCACACGGTATATACTCACTCATATAGACATATAATATAGGATAAACCTACTAAAATCTGTACACCTGAAGAAACTAATTAAGAGGGAGGACTCTTGCTAAAATGCTCAATTCCTATCCAGAAAGGCAAAGAGGCTGGACATCAGAAGAAGAAGAAAAGAGGGAACAAGTTAGGAGCCTGACATAGAGGACCTCTGAAAAGCTCTGTCCTGCAGACTATCAATGCAGATGCTGAGACTTATGGGCAACCTTTGGGCAGAGTGCAGGGAATCTTATAAAAGAAGTGGGAAAGAGTAAGATCTGGAGAGGACAGGAACTCCACAAGGAGAGCAACAGAATCAAAAAATCTGAGCACAGGGGTCTTTCCTGAGACTGCTATTCCAACCAAGGTCTATGCATGGAGATAACCTAAGACCCCTGCACAGATGTAGCCCATGGCAGTTCAGTATCCAAGTGGGTTCCATTGTAATAAGAACAGGGACTGTCTCTGACATGAACTGATTGGCCTGCTCTTTAATTACCTCCCCCTGAGGGGGAAACAGCATTACCAGGCCACAGAAGAAGACACTGTAGCTGCTCCTGATGAGACCTAATTGACTAGGATCAGAAGGAAGGAAAAGAAGTCCTCCCCGATCAGTGGACTTGGGGAGGGGCATGCATGCAGAGGGTGGAGGAAGGGAGGGATTGGGACGGGAGGAGGGAGGGAACCACGGGGGGGGGGGGGATATGCAAAGTGAATAAAGTGTAATTAATAAAGAAAAATAAAAATGAAAATCCTAAAAAAATTAAAAAGAAAGCATGTTAGTTATTCATAACTATAGAAAAATTTGATAATTTCAAAAATATTTAGTTCACAGTTAGGTTCTCCTAAGAACTTTGCCATAATAAAGTCAAGGTACTTCAGCAAGAACAAATATTTTTACAGTCTCTCCTTTCAGTCTATAAATTACTATACCCCACAACAAATATAAACTATAATATGCTACACTATTCTAAACGTAGAAGCAAGTTCTCTCTTGTCAACCCTACTCTTTCCAGGATATGCAGCAAACAGCTGAAATGAGGTGGTAAGGTCTTGTGCTGGGACTAAAGGCTTGAACCAAAGGGCTAGTTCAGCTTGTTTTTTAAGCTAGGAAATAAACACTGATGTTCTAATTAATGTTCTAAATGTTCTAATGGTGACGGATAGTCTAAATACCTACTTTTAGAAGTACAGAACTAAGTTCACACTCCTTTCTGGTCTTCGGTGCCTGGTCTCACTGTCTGATCTGCTTCAAGTACTTCCTGAAGCTCTCAGCTCAGACAGGTTTATTTCCTATCACCTAAAACTACCTTGCATTTCCTTTTATATAACACCCCTTCCATTAAGACTTAACTTTCATCTACACCTACCAAACCTTATACATCCCTTTAAAATATTCACTGTAAGTCTTCTGAATCACAATCATCGTATCCACTTCTAACTTCATTCACCTAGCCAAGGACAAACAAAATGACTAGCACTAATATAGCACCTTCTGAATATCATACACACTAGATACAATACTGTGTAACTCATATAAAACTACTTAGTCTGGTATTTACACATTACACAAAATTTACAAAAAAATGACACTAAATGGTAACAAATGTGTTTCTTGCTTTATATTTTATAGTACTCCAAAAGTTCTATTTTTTCATTTTGATTCTATTTTAACATTTCCTTATAATATAAAAATAGGGAGAAAAAAAGATGTTAATAACAAAAATGGCTGTATCTCCTAGCATTCACTAAGTCCAGACTGTCACCCACCCATTCTTTCACTTATTCATGCATTCAGACACTTATGAAGAAGCTATTTATGTGAGTCATTGTCTAAACACAGTATGCTTCTCCCCCTCTTTGCAAGCTCAGTCTGATGGAAAAGCCTGCTAACCAATATATAATCATGAGACAACGTGATAAGGACTACGTGATAAGGACTGACAGAAATTCAAAACTATGTACCGGACGCACAGAAGAGGATACTGCAATGCAAAGGGGCATGTGCAGAGTGTAAGTACGTAAAGACTATGGTTGAGAGAAAGCTTCCCACGTGTATGGCTCAAAGAGAAAGCCTGAATTGCACTCATATTGGCAAGGGCAATGCAAGCTACCTACCAGCAATGCACTTGATTGGTGAAAAAGGTGAAGAAAGACCCAATGATGTTCAAAGACTCAAAATAATATCAAATCCAAGTCACAAATCTATTTTGTATTAAAGAAATACCTTGTTAAAGCACCTTAGGGCAGGAACCATAAACCACATCTTGGGAATGTTCATACACACACAAACACACAACCTGTAGTTACCAAGAGTTACTATCACTTATTCTCATTCACTCTAAAGACATAATACTTCTTTTCTGTGCCTTAGTTATATCTACTATTCTCTTCAGTTAGAATGGCCTGTCCATACAAGATTGTTGCCAAAAACTCACTCATAAAGGGTCGGCATGCTAACGGGAAACAGAGCAGTAAAGAAAACTAAAACTCTCCAACTTCACCTTAACCATTCTCTCCTCAAACTCTCAAGAGCAGTCATGAGAAAACTGAGTCCTTTGAATCTCTTCCCATCTTTTCTCCTTTCCACATCCAGAAGTAGATAATCTGAAGTAGCAAAGTGCCCAAAGCGCAGCTAAGTTTTTTAAAAATTTGAATGTTGGGTGCTGGAGAGATGGCTCAGTGGTTAAGAGCACAGTCTGCTCTTCCAAAGAACCCGGGTTCAATTCCCAGCACCAACATGGCAGCTCACAACTGTCTGTAACTCCAGTTCCAAGGGATCTGACAACCTTCACTCCAATATACATAAAATAAAATTTAAAAAAAAAAAAACTTGAATGCTCAAACTCCACTTTCCAACAGCTAGAAACCTGAACACAGAGAAGGGCTGACAGAAGTAGAAAACGGGAAGCACTCTTCCTAGACTAACTACTCCGCTCGAGAGGAAAATTCTTCCACAGAACTTGAAGAGCTGTCATCTGCAACTAAGGAAAACACGAGCCACGAGGGTCGGCCTCCCGCCCCCTTTACGCTGAAAGCTGGCCAGATCCGAGGAGCTCGGGAAGGCGCGCTTTCCTCGGTTCCAGCTCGTCTCACCTCTTTGTATGTCCAGCTTGGTTTCGCGGACGTAGTTGTCGGGGTTCCGGCTCAGCATTTTCACCTTCATCTCGGCGGCTCTGGATATCAAACTCCACGAGCCTTCGGCCGAGTTCGGATTAACCCGGCCTCCACGCAGACACACGACTTCCGCCTTCCGTAGGCTGCTTCCTGTCACGTGGCTCTACTGTGTAGACGCCGGGTGGCTCAGCTGGACACTGCGGCGTTCCGTAGTCACTCCGGCTGGGGTCAGGAGAAGGCAGTCCGTCCGCAGTCGGGGGAGTCGGGTCTTGAGGGCGAGTGCGCCGGCAGGCGGGCGAGGCGGGGCCAGGCGGGAGGGGCGGGGCCAGGGGGCCAGGCGGGGCCAGGCGGGCGCGGCCAGGCGGGCGGGGCGGGGCGGGGCGGGGCCAGGCGGCTAGGCGCTGCTCGTTCTCCCACTCTCCGCTCTGTCCGCGAGTCTCAGGGCTCCGCAGTGACTTCCCGGGCTCCGGTTCCGGAAGTGGGCTCAACTCCTGCGGTTCCTGGCCCCGGGCCGCGACAGTCTCCACGGTGGCGGCCACTACATCTCGCCCCACGTCGGCAGCGCTCGGCGCCGTAGTGCCGACGAGCCCCGAGCCCATGACAGGCCAGGGCCAGTCCGCGGCCGGGTCGGCGGCGTGGAGCGGCATGTTCCGCCACGTCCGGTACGAGAACCTGGTGGCCGGCGTGAGCGGCGGGGTCTTGTCCAACCTGGCGCTGCACCCGCTGGACCTCGTGAAGATCCGCTTCGCTGGTAAGGGCCCGCCCACGCCCCGGGCGGCTTCCGTCGCTGTCAGCCCTGGCGAGGCACCGAACATCCGAGGGAGACCTCGGTCTCCTCAGCCTCTGTACTGCTGAGGAGGACCGCGACGGTGATGCTGTGTGCCCTGCGTTACCGGGCGCTATAGTTTAGCAAGCGGGTCCCGGCCTTCCCCGTGCCCCTAAGGGCCAGGGAGAGTGAGAGGAAAGGAGATTGGCACATTGACCCTCGAGCATGAGTCAGTCACATTTGCGGGTAATTTGAAGGCCTAGGTCAGCCACGTGTTTGGCTGTACAAAGTCAAACGAAAGTGCAAGCTCTGAAGCATTGTCCTCCACGGAGGGTAAGGACTAAGTTTGGAATAAAAATATCCTCGAAGGTTTCTTTAGTTCGGAGTATTTATAATATGCATTGTCCGGCGAAGGAAGGAGGAACTTTTACACACTAAATAACTGTATTTAAGTGTGAATTAAGTATATGGAAACTAACGCAGCATTTTAGGAATTAATGCCAGGTTGAGTTTGAAAGGTGATTTTTGGTAACTATTTAGAAACCACTTACAGTTATTTCAATTATTACAATCTAAATTCTTCCTTGAAAATTAAATCTTTAGAATTGGCTTCAGAGTATTCTAATTTTTTTAAGTTTACTTGATGTGTGCTTACTATTTGATGACACATATCAAGTGCTATGCAACCTAAGGAATACCAACAGTTTCTTGCTGTCAGAGAACTTAAAAATCATCATCATAAGTTATGTACAAGAATTCTACACAACAGAAAATCAAGAGTGAAGCAGAATAAATCCAAATACAAAATAAGAGTACAAATAGACTACATATAAAGAAAATTGGGATTAGAGAGATGGATGTGTACTTCCACAAAACCCATGTTGGGTTCCTAGTACCTGCTTTGAGCAGGTGGCTCACAACTGTCTATAATTCCAGCTTCAAGGAAGTTCGTGACCTCTGGCCTGTGCTAGCACCTGCACTCATACACACACATCCACATGGGGACACATATACGTAATATAAAATAACAATAGATATTAAAAAATACAGCTTGGCTTTTGTATCTCTAAAGTTTCCATGGATATTAAAGTTCTCTACAGGACTAATATTTTGGTAGCCAGAGATGAGACAAGAATACATTCTGTGGTAGAAAATAGGTGATACTTGTGGAGTGTGTCCAAGAAAAATACAAAGTCATAATTCTGTGGAGTTTAGTGTGCATTTATAAATGTTATCGTAGTTATTGATGTTGAAAAATAACTTGCATTGGTCATTACTAGGAATTTATTATTCCCCTCATGCAGGTGAAGATGGTAGGAGTTAAATTGCCCAAGTCACTAGATTGTAAATACCAATCTGAGATTTGAATCTCAGCAGTTTCTCTCTAAAACCATCCTGCATTTAACCACTCCCCACAGTACCTCTGTGAATTCCTGCTAACAGTGACTTGAACATGAATAGTTTTGGATTTCTTGAGATGTGGGTCTGTGTCTTGGTGTCCCTCCTCCACAGAACAGCCTCTAGGAGAAGAGGATTTGTTGGGACTTCTATTAAGAAATAGGATTGGAAGAGTTGGGTTTTGACAGTGCTACGAAGCTTACCAGGCGGAAAGGAAATTCTTGGTTCCTGAGAAGACTCATTGTCTTAAAGTGAAAAGAGTATTGGAAACTTGTAGGGCAGATAAGGAGGTTAGTGACAGAATCAGGGATTAAGATTAGATAGTAATTGAAGTCCTTCCCACCTGTGTACTGGTAAAGCCTGCAGTTTGACTGAATGGTGATAGGAAAGAGAAATTTAGGAAGATAAACAATAGAAAGTTGAGTTGTTTTCTTAGTTAAGGTTTTTATTTCTGTGATAAAACACCATGACCAAAAGCACTTTGGGAGCAAAAGGTTTGTTCTTTACATCTTTATAGTGTATCATCCAGGGAAGTCAGGTAGAAACAGAAGGCAGCAGCCTGAAAGAGGAGCTGATGCAGAGGCGGTGGAGGAGTGCTGCTTACTGGCTTGTTCTTATGGCCTGTTCACCTCCTTTTTTCTGCAACTCGAGACTACTTGAGGTGGGGGTGGAATGGAGGGCTGGCAACCTCACCTCCACACTTAGGTGTTGGTAATGTTTTTGTGGAATGTGTACAATTTGCCCTTCACTCACATGCTGATTTCTCTCCCCCATTGTCTGGTTTCAGTCCAGACACTGCATTGTGATCCTTATTGTAGGCATCACCTGTCTCAAGTTTGTGACTTGCTACCGTTTTGTTCTCTGTATTGCCAATAAAAACAACCAGCCAATGCTGAGCAATGGAGAGAATAGGGTGGGACATCCTGGTCCAGAGGGGAGGAGAAAGAATCAGGAGTGGGAGGAGAGATCTGAGAGGAGAGGACCTAGAAACATCAGGAGACATGAACTAGACTTAAGATATGACTAAAAAAAGCAAGTATAATGTGGGAAATCTGTATGGGAGGAAGCTAAGCGGGCTTGGAGGTTTAGGATGGAGTAACTATTACTCAGCATTGTGGTCTAGGTTAATTAAATAAATCCTAGTCTTTGTGGTGATTTGGATATACAGCTGGTTTAAGAATGACCACTGTTTAACTAAAAAAAAATCAATAAATCAATATTAAATATTAATAATCATCAACAACCTGGGGCTGGACCCACCCCCACCATTTATCAAGAAAATGCCCCACAAACTTGCCTACAGGCAATCTGGATGAAGGCATTTTCTCAATTGAGGTCTTCCCAAATTACTCTAGTTGTGCTGAGTTCACATAAAACCAACTGATGTAGGCATCAGTACTGAGTAATCCCTAGATTTTGTGCTTTCATATTAAAGCCCACTTAATAAAATTACTGTCTAGCAATGAGGAGGGAGGTTTGGTCCTGAATGTATGTGCTATAAGTTCAAACAGTTCATTGACTCCCAAGTAAACTGGAGTTCCAGTTCGGACAGTTTTAAAAAGAATAGAAATGTTACGTGAAAAAGGTGAAGGAACTAGTTGAGCTTCAAGTGGGAAGGGAGGTATTGTAAGTTGGTCCTAAGGAAAATTATAGGGATGACCAAGGAAAGTGGGTGCAAATAAACTAAGAGCCAACATGTGAAACAGTTTGTACTGGGTGGAAGGGTGACATAGCTTTTGAAGCCAGTATACTTGTTGCCGGTCTTCAAAATGAGTTTAAAATTAATGTCTTCTTTCTTGGCTCCTCCAATATACCAACTTTTTTCTTCAGTTACTGTCTTCTGGCATCTTTCAGTGTTACTACTGGGCCACTACAGTGATGTGAGATCGCTGCTTTTATGAAATTTATCTCTTTGACATTAAGGAGACCCTCATTCCAGTGTTCATCTCTTGTTTTCTCTGCCTTCAAATTGATTCTACTTGAGGACACCACAATTTTTTCTTTCATTCTTTTTTTTTTTTTGTGTGTGTGTGTGTGTGTGTATGTGTATGTTTGTAACAAATTTTTTATGTTACTAGTAGGACAGCTATTAAATTTCTCTCTCTGTCTTTTTAGTTAGGAAAGGAAAGGAGGAAGCCATTTCCTTTCTCAAAACATGTATGTGATTATTTTAGACAATTGAACACAGATTTGACAAAGATAATGCCTTGAGATCATAGCCAAACTTTTTTGTTGTTTTTTTAAGAAACTTTTTAGTTAGGTGAGCTGTAACAAAATACATACAGTCTGGCTTAAACAAAACAAAACAAAACAAAAAAAAAAGGATTATTTTCTCTTGGGGATTTAGGGACTAGAAGGGCCCCCAGGATTAAGGGGCTAGTCAGGTTGATTTCTAGTGAGAACCCATTCCTTGGCTTGCAAATAGCCTCTTAATCTTAATTTCCTCCATAAAGGCCCTATCTTCAGGTGTAGTCACATTGAGAACTACAGCTTTATATGAACTTTGGAGATAATACAGTTCACTCCTCAGCAGCCCCCACCTCAACCCTTCCTTCCAAACTAATATTTCTTCCTCCACCAGCCCAACTTTTGTGCCACCCAGATCTCTAATTTTCAGAATTGCTAGGTGTGGTGCAGCCTCTTTGTATTTGCTGTTAACCTCTCTAGCTATAAATCTCTCTTGCTTTCTGAAGACCAGTGCCTATTCATTCTTACCTATTATTCACACAGTTAATACTAAGATTAACTTCTCAAAACAGAAAAGCAAGCATTGGCTTATACCCAGGGTGGTTTGTTTTGCCTTTTGGCTCATAATTGAATTGCAAGCTTATTGAGCAAAAACTGGAAAGACGTCCAGAACAAAAAATCTGTACAGAATGAGAGGGGCAAAATCTAAGGGGCATCAAAGCATACATCAAAAACATGTATGCTACAAAACACTTCTCATAAGCAGATGACCCTGCTACCTGAAAGTTTGTATTTTGTATAAATCTTACAGAATTTAGGACATAGATGAAAATATATCCTTTACAAAGGAGGTTGCTGAAGCTCAGAGAGTATAAGACCATGTAGAGGAAATTAGATGTCCAACTCAGGCCTCTCACAAAGCCCAGTGCACTTTAATCTCATTTCGTAGTGTAATATTGACAGGTTAATGATGAAAGGAACTAACCTTTCCACCTTTGCATGACACTGGTAAACAGTAATCGTTCTTCTTTGCCAGGCCCATCCTATAAAGTAGTAGATGGGGGACAGAGAACTGGGCATGCTTTCATGTAAAAGACTTTCATGTGTGGACTTTTTGGGAGATACTTTTCACTATGTATTTTAAATTTACATGTATGCCCTTTAACCCCTATCGTTCCTTTTCTAACGGCTAATGATAAAGAAGTAATAGGAATCCACACAAATTGCTTTATAGGATATTCTTAATTTTTGTTTGTTTCATAGCAAAAACCATTGGTGTTTTGCATGCACATATGTCTGTATATGGGTGTTAGAACTGGAACTCCCAGAACTGGAGTTACAGAAAGTTATGAGCTGCCATGTGGATGCTGGGAATTGAACTCAGGTCCTCTGGAAGAGCAGCCAGTGCTCTTAACTGCTGGGCTATCTCTCCCGTCCCAAGGATATTCTTTAGAGAACTTTTTCGTAATAAAAAGATGGGCAGACCAAACAGAAGGAACAGGGCATACAAAAGAGGGCAGTGGTAGAAAAGAATGAAATAAAAACAGTATAATGGCCAAGAGGTGGTGGTGCACACCTTTAATCTCAGCACTCTGGAGGCAGAAGCAGTCATATCTCTGTGAGTTCCAGGCCAGCCTGGTCCCCATTGTGAATTCTAGGACAGCTAGGCTCCTTAGAGAAACCCTACAGGCTTAGATTTTTCATCAAACCTATTTTATTTAGGGTTCTTGAACAACTTTACCTTCTTTCCACACACACACACCCCCCACATGGGCTACAGACCTGCTGATTAGGGTTGATGGGTTTTCAGGGGATTACCAAACTCAGTGGTCACCATACCAGCAGTCCAGTCTGAAGGCCAACATGAAGCAGCAATAGCATTTAGATCAGGACAAGTCATCAAAAGCCGCAAGACTAGTTGATTGCCCCAAGGAGTTCTCTGGAATGTTTCTGTCTGCAAATTCAAGTGTCAAAGAATGAAAAATCAGTACAGCAATGTTGATCCAAAAAGTGATGTCTCACTGTGTGAAGGCCTCTATGTATCTCCTCTTCTCAGAGTCCACCCACTGATGTTCTCAGCTGGCTAAAGTCGCACCCCTCACACATGAGAGCTCATAGCAAAACATCACATGCTCTCTCACAAGCCAACCTCCAGCAAAACATCAAGTTGCCAGCTTGCAGAAAAACATCACATGACAAAACTGAGTCTTCAAGGGAACCAGAAACTTCCACTTCAGAACCCTGTCTCAAGCTACATATAAAAGCTCTGTGATGAAACCCATTTCTTGCTAAGCCTAAAACATGGATTAAAAGATGAGAACTCACATATCAGAGGAGAGTGAATGAAGAAGTGATAGAATGACTATGACATGGACAACAACCACGATTTTTTTTAGCATCTTATTTGTGGAAATCTAATAGCAAGGAGAAATGCTTGTAAATGCTAGAGTGGAGAAGAAAGGAGTATGCAAACTGATATAAAATAAAGTTGTTATTTTGTATTGTGAAATTTTATAATGTAGAACGTGGTTTTATAATCTGGTGTCATATGGATGATATGAAATATTTCCTATTATTGAGATACTTAATATTCCACTCCCAGGATTACGTGACTTCTTAAAACCATAAAGCACTTGTTGGTACTGCATTGTTTCATATCGTTTTTTTCTACAACCTGCCCACAGTCCTGTTAAGCTTTCTTCTTTCCCTCAAATTATCCTGTTTCAAATGTGGTTTTCATTTCCTGTAGAAACAAAGTAAAAACAAATGCCAAAGTTAGCCAGGCATAGTGACACTACACTTCAAAATGCTACTACTGCTTAAGAACAGATGGCAGCATTTTCTGAGATGTAGACAGAGCCAAGAGAGTTTTATGTGGTAGAAGAAAAAAGATTAAAAGAACTCGCTTTTTACTTAATAAAAAGCAAAGGAAGAGGGGTGGCGACTGGACCCCAGGTGGCACGAGCATTTCTGTAGATAGTTGTGCTATTTTTGTTGAGCTGTGGGACCGTAGAACAGGAACAGTTAGAAAAGAATGTTCAAGTGAAATACTTTGGGTACTTCTGTTCTGACTGAGGGGTGAGTGTGTGTGTGTGTGTGTTGGTAGAGAGAGAATATCAGAAGGCTGCCCTTCCTCCAGATCCCTTCCCTGTTGCCCTCAGATCTTGCTGGCATTCTTGATAGGCTTGAAGCAGCTGACTAGTTTCCTTTGGTTGTTGCTTGAATAGTATTTTTATTTTTATTTTATGTGTGTTTTTGCCTGAATGTATGTGTATGTAGCGGTTGCATGCCTGGTGCCTACAGAGTTCACAAGAGGGTGTCAGATCCCATGGAGCTGGAGTAACAGGTAGTTGTGAGCTACCATGTGAGTACTGAGAGTCACACCCAGGTCCTCTGCAAACCACTGAGCAGTTTCTCTAGACCCTGAGTAATATTTTCACATATTTGAGTTCATAAATATCTGTAACAAACATATAAGTGTTTTGGGTTATTTAAGGCCTACTTTCTGAAATATTAGAGATTTTAGTATGGTCTGGCTGAATACCTTGGAGGTTGATGGATGTACTAATTTAAAACAAATTTCTTTAGCTGAGGTTTTTCTCGTGAACTTAATTCCTGTACAGATCTTACTGTGTGCTGTGTCTATGTATGATTCATGAGCCAACACCTCTTCTCACCTGTGTATTCTTCAATGCAGTGAGTGATGGACTGGAAGTGAGACCAAAATATAATGGAATTTTACATTGCTTGACTACCATTTGGAAAGTTGATGGACTTCGAGGACTTTATCAAGGAGTAACCCCAAATGTGTGGGGTGCAGGTTTATCCTGGGGACTCTACTTTTTCTTGTGAGTAGATCTGGGGATTTTACAGTATTAAAGGGATCTTGTTTAATTATTTCTGCATATCACTTTTTTTTCACATGAGTGACTGATTTAATCAGTTTTTTAATTAAAAGATTTAGAATGCAAAGTAGCTTGTTAGTTTCCTGTCTGCCATTTGTGATCAGAGACATTTGACCCATAACAGAGTTGCTAACAGTAAGAAGATAATAAGATGAGATAGAGAAGCATCCTTACAGAATCTGTTTCTGTGCGATGAAGGCAGAAACGTTGAAGTATCAGGGTTCTGACACATCAGAGCTCTTTGTTTTAGTTAAAACCACTGCTTAGCTCTGCATGACTCAGACACACTATAACTTCTTCAGGAGTTCTGAGGTGCTGTGACCAGATTAGCAAAAGTAAATAAAGCAGTTGTTTACTAGGACTAGGCCTCAGCTAGCAGACAGAGGCAGTAATAATCTGAGACAGTTGAATAAAAGTTTCTTTTACATGTAAAGGAAAGTATTTAATCTATACAACTTCAATTTATATGCTCTTTGTGTGTGTGTGAGTGAGAGAGGGGTGGAAGATATTCCCAAGAGTATCTAAGGACAGGCTCTGTGAATTTTGTGATAAGAATTTCTTACAATAGAACATTGTAAGTAGAACATTGATAAAATATTATGGGTAAAGTTGGAAAAGTTTCTTCAACCAAAATCTTTCAAGAGGAAAGTGGAAGTTGGGCTGTGGTGATACACTTCTAATCCCAGCACTTGGTAGATAGGTGCACAAAGACTGGGAGTTCAAGGTCACCCTTTACTTATGGCGAGTGTAGAAGACCTGTGCAGAAAGATTATTAATATTTAATATTGGTTCATGCAATTAAGATGGTTGTTGTTCTTTAACCCGCTGTTAGACGAATAAAAACACAGAAACCTGTTAGATTTTTTAATAAGCCTTAATATGCCTGGGGCTGGGCAGATATTAGTCTTCCAAGCTATCTTGACTATTCCCCAGCCAAGAATCCCAAATACTTGCACATGTCTCCATTTGGGCTGCTTCTCTCCATCATGCCCGTCCTCAGAGCAAGCTCCTCCTGGCCATCTGCTTCTAGTTGATGCTAACCCATGGTGATGTGCTCCTTCTTCCTCCTTGCTCCTCTCTTCTGCAACTCTCTCTGTGGTCCTTCTCTGACTCCCAAAAGCCCACAAACCTTGGCTCCACCTACCTCTCTCCTTCCCACCCCAGGTGTAAGCAAATTTATTTGCCAGTCAGGGATAATTTGGGAGACAAGGTTCATACCGTGTCATTTTGGATAGTGAGGATTTGCTTGTAAGGATCTTGGGGAGCACACAATTAACATTTGAGTACATAGTGGCTCCAGATCAGCCCCAACAGACCTGCCTCAAGAAACAAAATAGGGAGTGGAGAGATGGCTCAGCTTGCTGATCTTCCAGTGAGCAGAGCTTGCTTCTCGCCCCACATTAAGCAGCTCAAAACAGCCTGTTATTGCAGCTGCAGCTGCTGTGGGCACACAGATGCACATGCATACGCATAATAAACATTTTGTTTACAAAACAACAAAAAGCAGGCCTGGTTTATCTTTCCTGCTCAGCACCAGTTAGTGCTGCTCTCTGCCGCACAGCACCCGAATCTCCACCTGCCACTCTTGTGGTTTTTATTCCTTATTGTGTCATCCCGCTCACTATCACTTTCCCCTTGTGTATTACTTTCCCTGTTTAAACCGCACCTGTCTCAGTGCCCAGGTCAAAGCTCCTTCTACACAGGGACTTCTGTGTGTGTGTTTGTGTTTCTGAATGCCTTATGTTCCCCTCTGTCCATCAGAAAGCTGAATGCCCTTCCTGAACATGTGTTTGTCTGTGCCCCTTCTTTGACTTTGTTTGCCTTCTTTCCAATGTCTGTATTGCCACAGCATCTTCATCTCCCATTTTCTTCTGTTGCTATTAATTGCTGAAGGTGTAATTAGTATATCTCACATCTCTATTGCTGGGTGTGTTCATTTATGGGGAGGGTGGTATGCTCACCATGAGCCATTTCTGCCTACCCTTAAATGAGTCGTAATCTGTGATTTCATTATATATTGACTTTTACTGTGGAGATCATGCTTTAAAATGGACTGCTGCTTTATGAGTCATGTTCAGACTAAACTTGTATGTTTAATTAAATTAAATTTGCTTGTATTTAATATTTTTAGTTACAGTGCCATCAAGTCCTATAAGACAGAGGGAAGAGCTGAACAGCTAGAACCAATAGAATACCTTGTCTCGGCTGCTGAAGCTGGTAAGGCTGCTTATAACATCAGCTTCCAAACAGAATTTCTTGGGTGAGGTGGGGGTGCTTGGGTATATTTGAGTAAAGATCTCCCTCTGGCCTTTTGCGTCCAGGCTTGATTTTTATTTTTATTCTTTAACTCCCCCCCCCCCCAGCTCCCTGTTGAATATTAGAAGCTCAGGGGTCCCTAGACTGTGATGATTTGGCTGAGGTGCAGAGGTGGCTCAGCACTTACGACGCTGGCTGCTCTTCAGAGGTCCTTGTTGGACTTCTAGCACCCACGTGGTGGCTCAGGCATCACATAGCTCCAGGCCAGGGGATCTGACACCCTCTTCTGGCCTCTGAGGGCGCTACACATACACATGGTGCACATGTGTACGTCATGTTCAGGGAAGACACTCATAAATGTAAAATAATATCTGAAAAATTATTCTGAGATGATTTGGATATGGTGTTTTCAAATTATATAACTTAGTAACTTTATTCTCTTGTTTCAGTATGTGTGCCACCAAGGAAAAACAATGAGGCCACAGTGTGCATAAAGCCTATTCTGATTCCTTGTGTAACTTGGTTTCTTCTTGCTTACAGAGTAGTCTTTTAAAGCAAAAACTGTCTTATTTTCATATACTTAGCTATATGCAGGACCCAAATCACTATAGAATTTGATGTTTATAAATGAGAAATTTGACCAGATTTATTTTTTGGTAGGGCAGGAGGTAGGTTTTTTTTAAAGATAGAATCATATATAATATGCCAGGGTGAGCCTTGAGATGATCTTCCCGACCCCACCTCCCAGCTGTTTCGTCACCACTTGTCACCAGCTGAAGTTTGTAGCGACATGTAAAGATTACAAAGGGTGCCATGTTGGACTGCCGGGGGAGTGACCGCTCCTGAGGGCTCTGAGGCAGGTTGTGGTGGGTCTGGGGTGGACACGTGTACATGAGCTTGAGAAGCCACACTTCTGCTTCCTCCTCCCTAAACCACAGCTCCTGCGGTAAATGCAACTCCTAAGGTCTCACCTCTGCCCACACTACAATATATAGGAGTCTGGATAGCTTTCTCTGTCCTTACAGGGAAACGAATTCACATTTTATCTCTTAGTTTACCTCTCACTGGCCACAGGAGAAACTTTTTTGGCTTATGTATTCTTTTTGACTCTTGGGCGGTGCCTCACATCCCACTGCCCCAAATACAGCCTCTTCATGGCTTATTCTCTAAGAAAACCTATGTATGCTCAGTTGATTGGAATATCATTGCCCTCATTTCCTTAATTAAATGTAATGTCCTACTATACCTAGTGGTTTTGTTGTTTTATTTTATTTTTGTTTTTAGACAGGGATTTACTGTGTATGCTGGGCTGTCAGAGTGATCTACTCACTCTGTAGATCAGGTTAGCCTTCAGCTCATAGAGATGTGCCTGCCTCAGCCTCCTGCATTCTGGGATTAAAGGTATACACCACCATACCTGGTTATACCTCAGATCTTGATCAAGTGGGCCTTCTTTATGCTTACTGCACATGTTCTTTATCTAATGAACTGTTTTTAATTTGGATTACATGAAGCAGTACCTCTTTGCTAATTAATCTTTAAATATGGTTTTAGGAGCCATGACACTCTGCATTACAAACCCATTTTGGGTGACAAAAACTCGCCTTATGTTGCAGTACGGTGGTGTTGTTAACCCTTCACAGAGACAATACAAAGGAATGTTTGATGCCCTTCTGAAGATATATAAATATGAAGGAGTGCGTGGATTGTACAAGGTAACAAGTTATCATGAATACAATTTGAATAACTGGGAATAGTAATTAATACTAGGTTTTATATTTGCGCTATTTTTGAGACAAAGTCTTGCTATATAGTTCAACTCTAAACCTTCTTATCTATGTCTATGTCTTTAGAATACTAAAGTAATAAGCATGTGCCCAGGCTAGCCTTCAACCCTAACCCTTTCTATCTATGACTATAGAATGCTGAAATGGTAAGCATGTGCCACCATACTGGATTCTTTTTTTTTTTTTCATACTGGATTCTTGTTGTCTTGTACATCAAAGAAGCGCCTTTGTTTCACTTCTCAATGACCTATAATTGGTCCTAAAAAGAAACCAAACTTGTGCAACAAACAACTGAATAAAACTGAAATCTTGATTATAATATTGAAATTGTACTTTAAGCTGTATCTTCCTGACTTTGATTTGAGAATGGTCTAAAACTTTGTCAGGTATCTATTTAGTGAATCTAGTGGCAGCAAGATCTGAACCTTTTTCTCTTGCCCTGATTTATCTTGCTGTTAGTTACTTTTGTGTCACTGTGGCCACAGTGAGAGAAACAGCTAGAGAAAGGGGGGGAACTTCATGGCTTGCCGTTTCAGAGGTGTGAGGCTCTGGTGGTAGACAGGCAGGGCAGCTCCATGCTTAGGAAACAGAGGCATGCTGGTGCTCCACTGGTCTCTCCTTTTCCACCTGAACGCTCCGGGTCTCCAGCTCACAGGAAGGGTGTCTGTGTCTAGGCTGTGTGTACACACCCACAGTCCATCTCCCCAGTCGTACTGACAGCGAGGTTTAACTGCCACAGCCCTTTCTCTTTCGTTTATCCTCACTAAATAGCTAAGTAGCTAGTTAGGTAGGTAGCTAGATGAGAATATAGATGTATAGATACTATACATCTGGATATATATAATGGGTGTGATGGTGTACGCCTTTAATCCCAGCACTCACTAGGGGAGGCAGAGGCAGGAGGATCTTCAAGTTCAAAGCCAACTACAGCGTGAGTTCTGAGACAGCCAGGACTTTACAGAGAAATCCTGTAAAGAGAGAGAAAAGGAGAGGGAGAAGGAGGGAAAGGAAAGAAAGAAAAAATATTATATTTAGACTGAAATAAATGTATTAAATTTTACTTTGTATTTAAAAAATTGTGTAATAGTTTAAAAATCACTAGCATATAAACTTGAGGTTTTAGATTACTTGTATGTGGGCAATTTTATTTGCAATTATATTATTCAGTTCTATAATTCCTTTCATGATTTCTTATTCTGTTCTTTTAGAATATCTGCACAATCCTTTGAAATATCACTAGTTTTATATTCTTTACTAAATTCAACCTATTCAAACCACAATTCTTGCTAGTATGGATCTTTTTTATGTTCATCTGTATACTGTTTTTAAAAAAACCAAAAAACCTATGAAAATCCAAACAGCTTTAAAAAAAGGTAGTACTATTTTTAAAACCTTGTTATGTGTATGTATTAAGTGTATATATTTTTAATTTATAATATATTAATATAGTAAATATTATTTATAATATAAATATAGTATATTTAATATACATGACTTACTAAGAGATTAAAATGTTATTTAGGTAAAACTTAGGTGAATTTACATAAAGAAATATAAAAATATTTTAAGTATATCATTGATTGAAAGCTGTTTAATTTTGTATTTCTTTATCATTCCATTTAGGGATTTGTCCCTGGGCTATTTGGAACATCACATGGTGCTCTTCAGTTTATGGCATATGAATTGCTAAAGTTGAAGTACAATGAACACATCAATAGATTACCAGAAGCCCAGCTGGTAAGATAATTCTTTTAAAGTAACATCATTTACTTTCATGGGCACTAAATATGTAGACATTTTTAAAAATATGTTTACTTTGACAATATTGCTATCATAATAAATATTATGTCACTAATTTAACTAACAGCTAAATATTTTATAAGCTGATGGCACAAATGTTAAACAGAACCCCATATTAAATAGTGTTAATTTTAATTTGTGTTAAAGAGGGAACAGTATTTTTTATATATTTATTTAGATTTTTTCTATGTAATTTTTACTTTTAAAGAAATCTTATTTATGTTCTCATTTTAGAGCACAGCAGAATATATCTCTGTTGCAGCACTATCCAAAATATTTGCTGTAGCAGCAACATACCCGTATCAGGTTGTGAGAGCCCGTCTTCAGGACCAGCATGTGTCTTATGGTGGTGTGATGGACGTGATCATAAAGACGTGGAGGTGAGAGAGTATAGGAGCATCAGAATTACTCATAAGTATGCCTAGATTATCCACTCTGTACTAGTTTTTGTAGGACTGGCCAGGGTGCTATGGAAAACACGAGGTTGGTTGTCCTTACTTTCCTGTTCACTACATTTGTCACAGTAAATAATGTCTCTAAAGCTTCATTTCTTCATTTGTAAAATTAGATTGTTTGGGCACACAGAGTTCTTATTTTAAAAATGTGAAACAGAAGTAAGGTGCTTTGAAAATTTATCAGCACAGAGTTAAGGCTCAGAATATTGGCATTGTAAATATGAAGTCAGACAGCTATTACATACATTTAACGAGGCATTTCTGTATCTACTAGAGGCCCCAGAATGTTACAAGTGCTGGTCTCTGTGAGGAAGCAGAAGGGGCTACATATGAGAAGAACGAAGTTATCGCACATAGACTTCCTTTGCATTTCTTTTAATTCTGAAGGGCCTGAAGGGACTGTTGAAATTTAGTTTACTTTAGGAAACACTGTTTGAACTGGGAGCAGAGTCTGTGTCTGACCTTTTGCCTGCTTTTGGTACTCTTTCCCCCTACTGGGCTTCCTTTGTCTAGCCTCAGCAGGAGAAGATGCACATCATCTTACTGCAAATTGATGTGCCAAGGCTAGTTGATATCCATGGAGGCCTCCCCTTTTCTGAGGAGAAAGGGAGGAGAAGGGGATGGGCAGGAGGAAAAGAGGGATGAGAAGCTGCAGTAGGGATATAAAGTAACTAAGTTAATTAATTATTTAAAAAAATAAATTTTGTTTGATAATCTGCATATTAACTTACTAACTTCCCTGTTTTCGGTATTAAGGAAGTAACAGTTTGTTTTATGTGACCTACATTTAGTTTTTTGTACATTTATGTCAGTTCTGAGATCACGGACATACCGGTTGCTAACAAGTATGTCTGTCAGAGACGCAGTCTTTGGGATATAGCTCCCACCAGCATGGTGCTTAGTGTCTAGTCCAGCCAGCTTCACAAAGACTTTAGACTTGTAACAACCCCTCCTGTCCCTCAGAGTACCAGGATGATAGGCCTGAACCACCTGGTTGCCATGAGAGATGGTCAAGTTAGATCTGTTAAGTCTCCAGCATTGTCATCGACTTAAAAACATCTGAATGCATTACTAAAAAAATGCAGTACTCTATCGTTCTATTTTGAGATGTCTTTACCCTCATTCTTCATCAGTTTATAAAAGACATATAAATGGCTCATAAATTATATTCCTTCAGGGCATCGCACACATGGTTTTAACCAATGTGTAAGTAGGGTGAGGCATGAGTGCTTACTCCGTGCTCAGTGCTAATGACCTGTTACTGTGTTCACACGGGCTACTTAGGAAACTAAGTGTGTGTCTATCTGTTCCTCCTTTAAAGGAAAGAAGGTGTCGGTGGATTTTACAAAGGAATTGCCCCCAATTTGATTAGAGTGACTCCAGCCTGCTGCATCACCTTTGTGGTTTATGAAAATGTTTCACACTTTTTAAATAACCTTAGAGAAAAGAAAGTAAGCTAAAAGAAGATTCCAGTATATCTTCTTGAAGCAGCAACATACTCCGTTGTGTTCAAAACAAAACTCAGAAGAACACTACAAAGCAACATAGCTCATAATCAACGTTTGTCTGTTGGAAGTCAAAGGACTGCCAAGCCATGGTGATGTTTTCTGCCCTCTGCTTCTGCATATGTGTGGAGCTTGGCTGCCTCTGTGTGGAGTGGATGCCATCAGCATAATGTTGAAACTGATAACCAGTGAAAATGTACAAGATCTTCCATTTCATTGTTCAAGTAGAAGTTAATTTGTAAATAATTTGATGAATATTCTTTCTGAACTCTCTTGCCTGGATTGGCTTTAAAACTGACCCATGTGCAGCAGCAAGGAACTGGCTTCTTACAAGAACAACTGTATTTCAAGGGTCAATTAAACTTGGGGACTTATAAAGAAGGGGTTATCCAAATCCCCATTTTGAATGGGGATATTTTTGTTAGAAAACAGTACAGGGCTTTAGCATTGATCTAATTGGACCACACCAACTACAGAGATTGGAGAAGTATGTATCTGTCTGAGAGATACCTAGTACCTTTTGCTGTTCCATTAATTATTGACAGTGTGATTCTGAACCCAGACCTTGTTTTTTGGCCATAAACTTGGTGTGTGGGTGGAGTGTGTAAGGTCCTTCAAATGTGATGCCCTGAAGGAATATAATTTCCAGGATGCTGTGAAGCCTTTCTTCAGCATGTGTGGTTACAGATCACTCAACAGAAATGCCTGGCCCACATCTCAGAGAGATGGAATGTTTCCTTTGAGTTTCTTGAAAAACTGAATAGAAATAAGCATTCTTTTTTTCCCTTAATTTTTAGATTTGTGGATCTAAATTCCAAATAAATGATTTGTCTACATTGGTTGCTCAAATTCAGGTTGAAATACAAATTACATGTTTGTGGCCATTACTGATTTGATTTATGTGTCGTTGTAGGTCTGCAGGTACTAAACCCAAAAGGATGCTAGACTAATACTATTCTGAAAAACTGTCAGTGCTATTGCACTATTTTTTTTGTAAATAAAACAAAGCTATATTTATAGGGTTCTTTGAAAACAAGCCTATTGTTTTATATTTTGGAAATGGCATTGCTCTTAAAATAAAAAAACAAAAGATAATTTATATTTACAGATATGGTGTTTATTACAATATCCTTTACCTTTATTTTTTAAGTATGTTTATTCAGCAAAAATGATATATTTTTAATCATGACAAACAGTAACAAATAGCAAGTTTTCAGCATTTCCATATTCCTGGCATGCAACTCAGATTCAGGAACAGTGAATCAGTATTCCCAGGAATTCTTGGAAATTTCAAAATTACTATTTTAAAGATAGTCCTAACTGTAACTACACTTTATTTGGATATCTCAAGTTCTTGTTATAGAATAAAATACACTGAGTTTAGTAGTTTAGGAGCTACACCCTACGGCAGTATTTAAACAATGAGAAACATAATTTAAAATTCAGATCTCTCAGTTAAGGAAATTTTAGAATGTTTTATAAATTATGCATTTCATAGTCCTGGATTTTACTATAATTTTCATGGGATTTGCCCAGATACTTGTGTCTGTATGGAGAGGCAAACTATGATATTAAAGTTTTAGCAGTGGAACAATCATTTAAGTCCTCCTGTGGGCCTCAACTTAATAAGACAGTTTCTTGTCCTCTGAGGCATTAAAGCTTGCGTAATAAATGTGTTACTACTGCTCTCAGTTGGTACATGAACTTCATACATGTAATACAGTGCCCTTAAGAGCTCTGTCGCTCATCAGCTACCAGTATGGAGGCACCTCTGCGTCAGGAGGACTGCTGGGCCCTGAAGGCATAGTAAGCACTAAAAGAAATACATATGCATAATATACTTGGGGGTATTTTATGCTATAAAAGAAAAGTTGCAGTGAGTGATATTGCCATGTTAGGAGAGCAAGAAAGACGGAGGCCCTGAAGCAGAAATTAAGCTGGCTGAAGGACAGCAGATTGAAGCTGGCTAAAGGACATTGCAGTGTGTTGACATCACAGGTTGGAGAACCAGGCTCCCTTCAGATGCTGGTTTTCTGGTTTTACTGTTTGACCTAAGACAAACAATTTCACTCCTATCTTATGTGCCTTTATCTGTAAAATGCTGTTAGACCAGTCGTTTGTAGTGAAGTGACAGAGAAAGAGCTCTAGGAAATTTGTAATGTAAAACCTGGCATGGTGGCACACACCTTTAATCCCAGCGCTCAGAAGAAGAGGCAATTAGATTTCTGAGTTTGAGGCCAGCTTGGTCTACATAGAGGAGAATAAATAATACAACCTTAGCCTGACACTGTGCTGGAGAATGCAATCCACTGGTGGCTCTCATGCCTTGTGACAGGCTCTTCTCCATCAGTGTACACTTTTGTGGCCTGATTATTTAAATTTTTTTTAAACCGTGTGTGTGTGTGTGTGTGTGTGTGTGTGTGTGTGTGTGTGTGTGTGTGATGTTTCCACCATGCCAACTGAAGAGTATGTTTGAGTTCAGGAGTCATCAGGGTTTATTTTTCTTGGGATATGGGCATTATTTTAAATAGAAAATAAAATTCTGGAGATAGCAATATTTATTCACTTTGGCAGCAAAGTCAATCCCTTACAAAATGGCAAGGAAGTAAAATGATTTGCTTAACCTTTGTGCTGTTTTCTGAAAACGTGTTAGATAACATATAGAAAGTATGCAAGGTTTTGGGTTAAAGTCTTACAGTTCTGAAGAATTAAAACAAAAAGCAGGCTCTGGATGTAACTGTAATGAATACATTCCTATTAATAGCTTCCGTTTCCCTTCCTTCTTGAAGAATGGCTTATGGAAAGCTACCCCATCCCTCCATTCAGCTTTGGATTTAGGTGCACCAGCCTCCTGTGCTGCAGCTGGATCCTGATGGGGAGCACCGGTCAGGGTATACATCTCTGTTTACAGTCGAGAATGGCTAGAAGCCAGCACACTTAAAGCAGTCAAATCAGAGTGGTTGAAAAAAAAGTTTTTTTTCTCAGTATCCTGGCATAGATTCTCTCCTTCCTGCTTTACACATGAAGATGCATGTAACTCAGTCCTCCTGAAAACCAATTTAGAATCCTGATTGGACAAAATAAGTGTTCAAATGGAGTCAGCATCAAGAATGTAACAAATCTATAAGAAGAAGTCATATTCTAAGTCATACTATATGGGATTCTGGATCAGTCAACCTTGGTAACAGGTAACTGTGGAGTTTTCATCTAGGTGAACAATACTTTTTTTTTTTAGGTTTCAATTTGGCTTTTCAATTACTACAGCTAAAACTTTCTAACTAACAATGCTAAAAACCACATGGTACTGGCATAGAAACAGACTGGTGGATCAATGGAATCAAATAGAAGACCCTGACATAAATCCACACACTTATGGACACCTGATTTTTGACAAAGATGCCAAATCCATTCAATGGAAAAAAGACAGCATCTTCAACAAATGGTGCTGGTCTAACTGGAAGTCTACATGTAGAAAAATGCAAATAGATCCATACTTATCACCATGCACAAAACTAAAGTCCAAGTGGATCAAAGACCTCAACATAAAACCAGACACACTAAACCACTTAGAAGAAAAAGTGGGGAATACCCTTGAACTCATTGGCACAGGAGACATCTTCCTGAACAGAACACCAGCAGCACAGGCTCTAAGAGCAACAATCAATAAATGGAACCTCATGAAACAGAAAAGCTTCTGTAAAGCAAAGACACTGTCCTCAGAACAAAACGACAACCTACAGATTGGGAAAGGATCTTTACCAACCCTATATCTGACAGAGGGCTAATATCCAGTATATATAAAGAACTAAAGAAGTTAAACAGCAAAAAATCAAGTAATCCAATTAAAAAATGGGGTACAGAGCTAAACAGAATTCTCTGCAGAGGAATATTGAATGGCAGAGAAACACTTAAAGAAATGCTCAACCTCATTAGCCATCAGGGAAATTCAAATCAAAATGACCCTAAGATTTCACCTTTCACCCATCAGAATGGCTAAGATCAAAAACTCAAGAGACAACACATGCTGGAGAGGTTGTGGAGAAAGGGGAACCCTCCTCCACTGCTGGTGGGAATGTAAACTTGTACAACCACTCTGGAAAGCAATCTGGCGCTTTCTCAGACAACTAGGAATAGCACTTCCTCAAGATCCAGCTATACCACTCCTAGGCATATAGCCAAAAGATTCTCAAGTACACAATAAGGACATTTGCTCAACCATGTTTGTAGCAGCCTTATTTGTAATAGCCAGAAGCTGGAAACAACCCAGATGCCCCTCAGTGGAGGAATGGATGCACAAATTGTGGTATATCTACACAATGGAATATTACTCAGCAATAAAAAACAAGGAAATCATGACATTTGCAGGTAAATGGTGAGATCTGGAAAAGATCATCCTGAGTGAGGTATCCCAGAAGCAGAAAGATGCACACGGTATATACTCACTCATATAGACATATAATATAGGATAAACCTACTAAAATCTGTACACCTAAAGAAACTAATTAAGAGGGAGGACTCTTGCTAAAATGCTCAGTTCCTATCCAGAAAGGCAAAGAGGCTGGACATCAGAAGAAGGAGAAAAGAGGGAACAAGTCAGGAACCTGACACAGAGGACCTCTGAAAGGCTCTGCCCTGCAGACTGTCAATGTAGATGCTGAGACTTATGGGCAACCTTTGGGCAGAGTGCAGGGAATCTTATAAAAGAAGTGGGAAAGAGTAAGATCTGGAGAGGACAGGAACTCCATAAGGAGAGCAACAGAATCAAAAATCTGAGCGCAGGGGTCTTTCCTGAGACTGATACTCCAACCAAGGACTATGCATGGAGATAACCTAAGACCCCTGCACAGATGTAGCCCATGGCAGTTCATTATCCAAGTGGGTTCCATTGTAATAGGAACAGGGACTGTCTCTGACATGAACTGCTCTTTAATTACCTCCCCCTGAGGGGGAAGCAGCATTACCAGGCCACAGAAGAAGACACTGTAGCTGCTCCTGATGAGACCTAATTGACTAGGATCAGAAGAAAGGAAAAGAAGACCTCCCCTATCAGTGGACTTGGTGAGGGGCATGCATGCAGAGGGTGGAGGAAGGGAGGGATTGGGACGGGAGGAGGGAGAGAACCACAGGGGGGGATACAAAGTGAATAAAGTGTAATTAATAAAGAAAAAAAAAGCTTCAATTTGGCTTTTCAATTACTTACTACAGCTAAAACTTTCTAAGTAATACAGAATTTGATGTTGACACTAAATTCTGTCGCTTTCCATACAGCTGTTGTGGTGGACCCATGCTTCTCTGAATATTGTTGCAACCTTTATGAAGAGTATCCACTTGGGCATCTCAGTGTGATGATACCCACTCTCTAAAATCATTGTAGTGACTGAGGAAACAGCTTAGCCCCTCCCACAGTATGTTTGTCCTTGTTCTTAAGAGGGTTCACAGAGGTAGACATTGGCAGGAGACACCAATGTCTTCAAAGAGATCCATCCCCGTGTCCCTCCAACAACCTTCCCTACTTGTTCCCTTTGACCATCCAGCCACTAGTGACTGTCTTAAAGTGACACAGACCTATTATAAATAAGTTATTTTTTGTTATGAGCTAGTCAGAGAAGACCCTAGCTATGTGACCTAGGTATTTGTAATATATTTTGAGTCTCAGGAGTCATTATTCTTGGAGCTTAGGGCCAGGAGGACTACAAAGCAGTCTTGGATTTTATTCTGTGGGCCAATATGCAAACTTACCTATAAAGTAGGTTCATTTTTTTCTTCAGCTGTTCAATGAACATTCCAGGAAACCATGGTATAACCTGTAGAGGAGCCAGCAACGCAATAGGAGTTTGTCTGAGGCTGCCTGAGCCACCGGCTCATGTATCCTATTTGTAGTTCTGGACTTCTCATGCTCTGTCTCTCCACCCTTCTGTGATTGCTTTCCTACACACAGCCTCAGAGACGTGTCCATACTGAGGTCACGGTGACAAACTCAGGCCACATGGGTCACATGATGTTTCTACAAGAGCTCATCACAGTAAGCCAGATGCTGTCTTTATAAAATAGCCAGTAAAAGACATAATTTCCCTTCAAATCCTACAAGTCCTGTCTTTGGCTCTCCTACTGGTACTTGCTAAAATTGCCATTGAATGTTTCTGTTTGCCATAAACACTCATAGTTATTGGGTCTGCTGAACTGAAATTACCAAGTGTTATTTCTGCTGCTGCCTGAATTGGCGGGATCTCCTTCAAAACTGGCAGCATAAGGGTGACTGTATATACGGGTTAAAGTCTCACATTCAGATGTTACATACTGCCACTAAAACTCAAGAATGGCTACAAGTGGTATGTTGTTATGGGTTTTTTAATGTTGTTGGTTTATTTGGTTTTTTTTTTTTTTTTTGAGGTTTTTTTGTTTGTTTTTCAAACAAATAAAATAAAATGTTGCTGGCTGACTTGGAACTTGCTTTGTAGACCAGGCTGGCCTGGAACTCACAGAGATCCTCCTGCCTCTGCCTTGGCCTCCCGAGTGCTGGGGTTAAGGCATGTGATACCATGCCCAGGCTGTGATGTTTTTGTTTTATGATTGCAAAAATGTCTTTCTAACAATTTGTCTTTCCCTCTTGGAGAACACTCACCAACACAGTGCAAACTAATAACCTCTCAGCCATGTCAGTGAAGTCGTTGGCTCCTGTATCTTTGTGGCAGTTACTTATCTCTTCCCTTCCAGTTGAATCTGTGAACTGCACATGTTCTTCATCCACCTTCTATTGGGCTCTGGTATTTTGTTTATTCCTAGGACCTCTACACAAATGAGGGAGAGGAACACATCGGCTGTGATAGGACTACCCCATAGTGGAAAGGCAAGAAATAAGGAAGCCCAGATTTTTAGTGTTGTTAGCTTTTAGATTGTGTTCTATTTCAAGATACATTGTGCTATCAGTGAATGAAGCTGGGGGAGGAGAGCTTCCAGCTGCTGTACCACATAGCTGGTTGTTATAAAACTGAAACCTTGTCAACAGCTGGATAGTATTCCAGCTGGATAGTATTCCACACTGTTGGCCTTCCCTTTTTTCATTAACTTCTGTCATTGGCTTGATGGCGTTCTCCGTTTTAGATTTTTTTTTTTTACTTCTATTCACTAAATTTCCTCAACCTGAAATTTTCTCTCTTGCATTTGTCTATTTTCTCTCTTTGCAATGTGATGTCATCTCATAGCTTTAATTTTCACATCTTGTTTTTCTCAGACAGTCTTGCTATACACCCACTGTACTGGATGGTTTTGGGTCAACTTGACACAAGCTGAAGTCATCAGAAAGGAGGGAACCTCATTTGAGAAAATGTCTCCATAAGATCAGGCTGTAGGCAAGTCTGTAGGGCATTTTCTTAATCAGTGATCAATTCAGAGAGCTTAGCCCATGCTGGGTGGTGCCATCCCTGGGCTGGTGGTCCTAGGTTCTATGCTAAAGCAGGCACAGTAAGCCATGATTCACAAGCCAGTAAGCAGCATTCCTTGTTGTTTACTATTCCTTGTTATTTACTGTTGATATATCTTTTAGTTACGCAGTGGTTATTCCTAAACCATTTGTATACCCAAACCACCACAAAGACTGGGATTTATTTAATTAACCTAGAGCACAATGTTGGGCAATAGTTATTCTATCCTAAACCTCCAAGCCCACATAGTTTCAGATTTCACCCATTATACTAGCTTTTAGTCATATCTGTTGGTATAATGTTCTTTTGGAATGTATACAATTTACCCTTGTTCATTCAAATGATGATCCCCCCCCCCCCACTATCTGGTTTCAATCCAGACGTTGCATTGTGATGCTTATTCTAAGCATCAGCTTTCAAAAGTGTGTAAACATGCCACCATTTGTTCTCTATATTGTCAATTAAACAACCAGCCCCAATGCTGAGCAATGGAGGGGATAGGGTGGGCCATCCTGGTCCGGAGAGGGGAGGGAGGAAGCAGGGGAAGAAGAGAATCCACAGAAGAGGTCTTGGAACCACATGGAGAGATGGGACTGAACCTTAGATATGACTAAAAGCAAGAATAATGGGTAAAATCTGAATGATAGGAAACTATGGAGGTTGGGAGGTTTGGGATGGAGTAATCATTGCCCAGCATTGTGCTCTAGGTTAATTAAATAAATCCCAGTCTCTGTGTGATGATTTGGGTATAAGCTGGTTTAGGACTAACTGCTGCCTAACTAAAAGATAAGTAAATAGTAAATAATAATAACCGACAACACATCCATCTCTCTATGTGGTTCTAAGATCTCCCCTCCAGAGTCTCTCTCCTCCCTCTTCTCCCCGGACTCATTTCCTTCTCTCCCCTCTACGGACCAGGATGTTCCACCCTAAACTCTCAGCATTGGGGCTGGTTGTGTAATTGACAATATAGAGAACAAATGTTTACACAAACTTGAGACAGGTGATGCTTACAATAAGCATCACAATGCAATGTCCGGATTGAAACCAGATAGTCAGGTAGAGAAATTAGCATTTGAATGAACAAGGGTAAATTGTATACATTCCACAAGAACACACTTCCCTGGCCTCTGCCTGTTTAAAGCCACTCTCTTGTTCCCAGATCTGCTCCTGACCTCATTTCTACTTCTCCCAGGGTCCCAAGTCTGAAACCTTGAAGTGATTCTTGATCTTCCTATAGCCCATGTTCTCATATCCTGTTTGAAATCTTTAAATCTTGGATATGTTTAAATCCTCTGTTTTATTGCTTATCAATAAAGTCATACTTTAGTAATTGTCTTTGAAAGTTGTGTATGTATATTATATTATTATAATATACATAATATAAAGTTTCCATTTTGTATGATTTGGTGGCATTTAATGTACTCAGTGTCATGTGACCATCACCACTGTATCACTCCAGAATGTTTTCATTACTGCACGCGCACACACACAATCCTATACTGCTGAGTAATCATTCTCTCCTAGCAAACACCAATCTGCTGCATGCAGCTTTTTGTCTGGCTCCTCACACTTAGTAAAGGGGTGTTTTTATGTTCATCCGTATTATAAGCATTAAGTGTGTGAATAATTCTTTTTATGACTGGATAATGTACATGACATTCATATGTATGTACATTCTACTTGTTCATTTTGTTCTTAGTTGATGGATGAGTGGAAGTTTCTGGTTTTTTTGAGTATGTTTTTTGTTTTGGTCCCAAGTGTGGGATGTGGGCGTGCACCCCCGCCCCTTGGAAAACAGGCCCCTGAAGAAAACAGCCCCTGTGAAAAGCAGAGTGAAGCTTGTCAGCTGAAAGCTACCTCTATTGAGGGCTGTGGTTTCTGTGAGCTAGAAAACATCCTTGTGTGGACTCTTGAGAAGGGATAAATAGAAGCCCACGGACAGTGAGACAGCACTTCCATTGCTACCCTTTGCAACGGCTGGGTTTGGATCTTTCGCTGGTCTTCATGGAAAAAAACACTCCACAGAGGCTCTCCTGCTGCTTTGAGGAGACCTGCTGCTCTGGCAGACTTGTGTCCTTCGGTCGGAGCGTGGAGTTGCTGCTTCTACTGAATTGGCCAATCGTTTGGTGGCTAATGCTCTGCTGTTTGACTAGACTGCTGGTGTCCCCAAAGAACCCATTGAGCTTTTTCAGCAGGAAGTAGAAAAAAGAGGTCTGTAGCCCCTTTTCCTACTAATCTCCTACCTAAGGTGGGGGTGTGGGAAGGGAGGGAGAGGTGTTTAAGAACCTTAAATAAAGTAGGTGTTTGAAAAATCTAAGCCTACAGATGGATATTTGGGTTGTTTCCACTTTTCACCATTTTGAGTAGAGCTGTGGTAAGCATTCATGTTTAAGTTTTTGTCTATACACCTTTTCTTTTGAATATGTACATAGGAGTATAAAGGCTGAGTCAAATCTACCTGTAACCTAGTGAAGAGCCACCAAACTCCTTTCTGTAAACACTACACATTGCCACCAGCTCCCTACTGAAGTTTGACTTTGTCCACATCCTTCTTACACCATTTCTGTTTTTAATTAGACCTTCTAATGGGTCTGAAGTGTTAACCATGTTGTTTTAAGTTGAATATAGCTAATGACTAGTGGCACCAAGAATCTTTCCACGAATTTGTGGGGCTGCTTCAGAGAAATACCTATTCTCTTTTAGAGATATGTCACGAGCGCTTGATTATGTCGGAGGACTTTAACCGAGACACCACAAAGGGCAGCAAGGTATTGATAAAAGCCAACACCAGAATGATTTTTGAATGTTGCTCTAATCATACTAATCACACAGATATCTAAGAGTTGTATAGCACATTATACATCCTATGGGGAATACAACCTGGCCGCAGGTACGGGCTCAGACACTTTGCCTCTGGTGTCGGGTGTCTTCTAGGTCCCGGAACTTCGAAGTTCCAGCTGGACCTCAGACGTGTCTTCTGATGACTTGACAGGCCTCGGAGCTTCTCTGCTCTGGCCAGGCCTCAGATGCAAAGGAAGATGGGTTGCTCTGGAGCCGCCTTCCAGGGCCAGTCTGGTAAGGTGGTCCTTTCAGAACCAGTTTGTTAAGGTGGTCTGGGCTTTTCAAACAGCCGTTTGGGAATTGGCTGTTTAATGGCGGTCTCTCGGTGTACTCACCAAAGAGTCTGGCCTGCCGCACTTGAGTGGGCTCGGGCTGCATTTTTATACACTTTTTGGGGGCATCGCTTGGCTTATCGTTTTTTCACATGCACGCACACACACGTCAGCTGCCTTAAGAGCGTTCTTAGTTACTATTACTACGAATATCTTCTTATCTATCCTTGACAGCTCTGCTGTCTTACAAGCTCTCAATGTCTTAGTGGCATTGCCCAGTCACTGTCACCAAAAATGTCTCTTAACTTTGCTCCTGACAGCTTTGCTGTCTTACAGGCTCAATACAAATACCTATTTCTTTTTGTTCCTTATGTCATCTTACTTAAATTCTCTTTTCCTGATCTGGTAGCTCTCTGTTACCCTAGGATAACTGGTGTTTTTTTTTTTTACCACCACGGTGTTTTCTCAGCCTCCTTTGCCAACTTACCCTCTTACAGTTCCTATAACATGCATATCAGTCCCTGAATATTGTTTTAAAGAAAGAAAATCCCAAATGTTTGATTTTACTAATGAAGACTCATGAGCCAGATTCTGGGAGCAAAGCCTACTAGCTCAAAGAGGCAGAGAAAGCACCCAGCTGACCTTCCTACCCAGCTGACATCCCAGAAGGAAAAAGCCTGTTCTCCATACTGTCTTAAATACACTGCAGCTCAGTGTCCCTCCTTTCTACTTCCTGTGCCTCTCTCTATCCATTCTCTGGGCTTCCTTCCTCTCATTCTGTGTGTTCCCCTCTCCCCCATGGTCACTTCTTGTCACATGCTTGCTTGCTCTGCCTCTTGATATACGGTTAACTTTATTTAATCTTGTTTACAGAAAGCTCTTCAGTTAAAGATGTGCAACTATGGCTGAGCAACACCACTAATACTAGTTTACAGTAAACAGAAAATTCTAGGATCTAGACTGAGCTACAGCACAACTAGAAACAGGTTTTTCCAGTACACAATCTTGGGGTTCACTGGGTAATCAAATATCCTGGAACACCTGAACATCATCTATTTCTTATCCAAGAGCCTTCACTTAATGTTCTTGTTCTTGCTCAAAATGTTTTTAATCCTTTTTTTTTTTTTTTTGTCTTAGGGTTACTATTGTTTTAATGAAACACCATGACCAAAAGCAAGTTGAGAAGCTTACATATCCAGAGTCACAGGCTACTTAGGGAAACCAAGGCAGGAACTCACACAGGGCAGAAGCCTGGAGATAGGAGCTGATGCAGAGACCATGGAGGGGTGCTGCTTACTGGCTTGCTCCTCAAGGCCTGCTCAGCCTGCTTCCTAATAGAACCCAGGACCACCAGTGGAGGGGTGTCCCCACCCACAATGCCCTGGGCCCTCCCCCATCGATCAGTAATTAAGAAAATGCTCTACAGGCTCACAGCCTGATCATATGGAGGTGTTTTCTCAATTGAGGCTTCCTGCTCTCTAGCTTGCGTCAAGTTAACATAAAACTGGACAGCACACCCTTCTTTGGTCAAAAATTTTACCTATGTTAATTAATGCCTGTCTTTAATATTGTTCTGTCTAGACTGCCTCATTTCTCCCCAGCTTATTTTGAAATTGACTCCAGACATGATCTATTAGTTACTTTTCTCGTTGTTGCTGTGATACAATTCCACAGACATGGAAAAGTTTAAGAGTTTATTTTGGCTTATAGTTCCAGAGGGCAAGATGTCCCAATGCTGGGGACGCTGTAGCAGGAACAGGAATTGAGAGATCATGTCTCAACTACACATAAGAAGCAAAACCAAACTGGACCTGGATTGAATTTATAAGCTCTCAATCTTGCCCCCCGCAGTGACATGCTTCCTCCAGCAAGACTCCACATCCTAAGGTCTGGAATTTCTTCCAACAATACCACCAGCTGGGGACCAGGTTTTCAAATACATGAGCGGGGGGGGGGGGGGGGGCGTTCTCATTCAGACCACAACACACAGATTCACATTATCTTCAATGTTTCAGTATCTCTAAAGACTGAGCACTATTTTAAATTAACTCTAATAACAGCATACCTAAAAAGTATTTATGCTATCAGTGTTTAGATGTCAACTATCTTAAGGAAAACTTGACCTGGTGTTGTGCTTATAGTTTTCTTGAATCAGTGTCTGAGTACAAACTTTGCAGTAGGTTGATATGAACTTATGCCTCTTTTACTATTTTTCTTTCTCTTTATTGCAGTTTGTTGAAGAAATCAAATTGTCTCTCAAGCCTCCTATAGTCTGTATTTTGCTTTTTATATCTCTATTGCTGTATCTTTTATCCCCTGTGTTTTTATCAATAATAGTCATATCTACATGCTAACTTGAATCCATGTTTGACCACTGTAAAAAGTTCTTCTATCTGGTGTCCTATGACTTTCTTAGGAGGTACTTAGTCTGGTCTCTCTTTGGGGGATGCTGTAAGCCATAAATCCACTTATAGATACCCTAATTTATAAAGGGTTGAAGAAGGGTCGTAGTCTAACGTTAGTATTCTTTATTTGTTAAGTATTAATATACAATACTTTTACAATAATATACCACCTTTATATTTAAAGACGTGACTTTGTATACTTTTTGTTACATTTATTTATTTACTTATTTTGTGTACATGTATGTATGTGGGGGTACATGTGTGCCATGGTGAATGTGTAGAGCTCAAAGGACAACTTTCAGAAGTTGGTTTTGCCTCCACGTTGTGGGTCCTGGAGACTGAACTGACATCATCAGCCTCGGTGGCAAACACGTTTGTACGATGGGCCTCCTCACTGGACTCTACATACTTTTAAAAAGAGTAATTATTTCATTCATAAATGATTTGGTTACTCAGAAGCATAATTCATAGAAAGAAGGCAGACTCTATTTTCCAGTTTTCAATGAAAGTTTATTTGTTGACATCCCACAATTTCACCAATGAATTTTTATTTTAGCATATCATGAACTCACGTGTGTTATCTTACTATATCATGTTGGTTGATATGTTTCAAACTATTACAGCTATTATGTTTATTGATACTCATGTCATCTTTGCCAGTAGGAAAGCTGCCCCCTTGGGTCCTTTTGATACATCTTTCACAGTTGTCCTGTTTTCCAAAGTAAGGTGTACATTTCCTGCCCAAGAGCTAAAATCACTCATTTTTTACACAGCCTTCCTATTTTAGCTGTCACAGTCTGAGGATCACTGAGCTGGCCATTGTTCCTAGGCCTGTGTTGAAAATAAAACATGAGTTCCTGCTGGCATTGCCAACTGAAGCTTAGAGCTTCATCTTCCTCACTCTTACCCTGACTCTGGTGAATGCTTTCTGATCACCTTGATTCAAGGAATTACTTCCACTCTGCACTATACCACATCATTCAACTGTCTCATTTTTGTGTATATCTTATCCTTTCTACAAAATGGTAAGCAGTGTAAGGACAGAGCCATGTGCTTTTACTTTTTGAAACATTAAAATAAAAATTCCTAAAATAATGTTCCATTCCTGACATGTAAATAGCCTTATGCCTCATATCCCTCAAGATGCATACTCATGTTATACATATGCTAAGATTTCATAAACTGTCAAATGAACACTTAAAATTTAGATTTATGTTTAACTTCTCATATGTTAAGTATTGGAAATTGAAGCTCAGTGGCAAAATCTTCAGTTTAAAAATACTAAATTTGCCAGTCATGGTGGTACACACCTTCAGTCACTTGGGAGGTATAGATAAGCAAATCTCTGATTTTGAGGATAGCCTGGTCTACAATTCTAATTTCGGACAGCCACGAATTTCAGCCTACACAAACAAACAAACAAACAAAGAATACTAAGGTTGTTTGAAGCATTTTATTTAATACATATAAAATAATTCTGTACAACTCTTACAAAAACATAACTTTTGTATGCGTTAAAATGTTGATGACTGGAAATACTAAGGACCATAACGACATTCCAATATATAGATTCAAAGAAAAGAAACATGAAAAAAGTAATCAATGAAGAAAAAAATCCTGAAATCACCTTTTGTTGAAATAAAATGGATATTTCTAGATTTTAAAGTGTGAGATCACACTTTGGTCTGTAAACATATTTAACTGCGCTTTTTCGTTCAGCTAGGTACATAAAGTGACATTTTAACTGTCGTTTAAATGAACCATTCAAAGGCTTGATTCTTAGAATAAAGGAGGTAGGGCGTGAAAACCTCAGAGGCTTTATTTTGGTAGTTCTTCAATTATGATGCGAGACACGGAGTTCCATCCAGTAGAAGCGTCTCCTTTGGGGTAGTCGGAACAAGTGCCCACCCAGATGGCCACATCTACCAGTCCAGCGCCAATCCCTTCGCAGAGTCC
The DNA here is from genome assembly GCF_907164565.1 of Psammomys obesus. Lineage (NCBI taxonomy): Eukaryota > Metazoa > Chordata > Mammalia > Rodentia > Muridae > Psammomys > Psammomys obesus. The sequence continues at coordinate 38,634,920 of NW_026596079.1, forward strand.
TTCCACTGCAACAGAGCCAATCACAGCTCTTTAAAAAGCAGAACCATCATGCTGCATTCACTGCAGGAACTAAGGTTTACAATTCTGTTTATCCTCGATGAGGATTTCATAATAAAGGTCTCTTTGCTTAGTAGGTACATATACATTAGCTCAGCAGGCAGTGTTCTCAAACCAGAGTGTGCTTAATTACTTAAAACCAGTTACAGTTTACCCAAGCATACAGAAAGCCTACACTTTCAGCTTTGGAAGAGGCCTGAACCAGAGCCTGAATCAACATGTGCAAGTCTTTTTAAAGAGAGTTCTTTTCAGCACTGCTCCGTAGATCTGATGTTATTTAAACATAGGATAGGACTTTTATATGACTTATTTATATGAGCTAAGAACTTCTAGCTTAATCTTAGAAGACCTTCAGTGTGTGAATCCATTTTACACAGATTCCTTTTTCATTTTGCAAAACAATTATACCGAGGTGTGTCTGTATGCACACATGCATCTATGTATGGAGAATGCATGTGTCTGTGTGGTGTCTGGCTGTATGTGTGGGCGCGTGTGCACATGTGAAGGTTAGGGGACAACTTACTACAGAAGTTGGTCTCCTTCCACCCTGTGGGTCTCAGGGGCCAAACCCAGGTCATCTGGGGTAAGCATCTTCTATGCTAAACCGTCTCACTGACCCTTTAATAGAATTATTGTAATTGAAAAGAAGCTCTATTTTGTGTTCTGTTTTGTTTTGATGCTGTGCCCTTCACATGTCCTCTGGGCACACTCACATACTAACACACTTCTTGCGGTTCATCTTACCAAAATTCTTCACTCACATCTAAAGACAGATTTCACTGTTGGCCACTAACACAGGCAGAGAGATGCATTACCTTTGATGTCTACACAGAATGAGAAGGGATGCTGGAGCTGGCAGATCCTTAAAGAAAATGATTCTTGGCATACAAGTAGTGCAGTGGCTGTTCAGCTTTCCCACTTGAGGTTCATGTGCTCCGGTGCCCTGGCACGTTTCACCGTAGGGGACGTCAGTGTAGGCCAACTGAGTCCCCCGGAATACAGAACTGAAGCTATCTGCCCTCACTGGCTGCAACATCTGTCAAAGCAACTGCTGTCAGAATATGGGGACCTGCCACTGGTTCAGACCTCTTCTATAGCTGGAATAGGTAAGCAGTGCGACCAGGACTTCATTAAGGCTGGTATTAAGGCTGCAGTCCATACTATGCTAACTGAAAATGCAAGCCAGCAATATTCAAGTTGCCCCAAGGCCTGGACCCTTAGAGCCTAGAAACATGTCCACTTGGTCCTGAAGCCAACAGACTGCAGACAAGTGTGGGGCTGGCATCAGCCTCACTTTGAGGCAAACACTTAATGCCCTTTAACAGTCAAATCCCCACTGACTCAGTCTTCCTGGGGGAGCAGCACCCAGGGCAGGCATTTTTTTTTCAAGGTTCCCAGGTGAGCCCATTGTGCAGCCAAGGTTCAGAACCAAAGCCTCTGCTCTACGGAGTCACTGGCTGGTTTGCCAGTCTAACTTGTCATTGACTTTCAGTTTTGGGCACATCATCACAACCAGCACTTTTGTTGTTACTTGTTTTGTTTTTAAGATGCAGTTTCTGGAGGCTTCCACCTGAGACTCTGAGTCACCTGGTCAGAAATGGCACCCCAGTGTAGGTACCCTTGGAAAAAAGATCTGTCAACAATTGTGAACTGCAGACCGGGGTGGAGAGTCATATACTATAAGCTTCTAGAGGTCAGTGTATAACAGACTAGTTTCCCAGCGAGAGAGGAAATCAAACACCCCCATAGGCAGCTCTGTGGCGCATTCTGCAACGCCACAGTTGTACATACCAGAGGAAGTACGATGGATATTAATAGTTGAATTTAATTCAGGGCTTCCTTGGTCCAGATAGATGATGGCTTCAATGGGAAGAGGCCCTGAGCATTCAGCTCCGTTAAATGTAAAGTACCAGCGCTGACAGCATGCGTTTCTGCATTTCAGCCGAAGGGAGCCACTGAACAGAACTCGCAGAGCACTGTTGGAGCGCATCTTGGTGAATGTGCACTCCTGCAGCAATGGGAAACAGCTGAACATTTTCATTTTAATTAAATATTTTCATTTTAATTCAACCATCAAGTTATGGAGGCTAAGCCAGAGCAATGGAACAGTCTGGAATCCGGGGAAGGTCTATGAGACTCCATTGATCAATAACTCAAAGAGAGGTACCCTATCTCGTATGTTTTTATTTGATAGTTCATGGTGTCTAGGGAAAGCAGCCCACCAGTGTCACATGTTTAAATAACAGGCAGAATCTGAATAAAATACTTTGTATTAAAACAAAAAAATACAAAAGAGAAATGATCTCTGTCACCAAAAATGTGAAAAGCCTGTCACAGGGCTGGGCTGTGGTGGCACACACCTTTAATCCCAGCACTCCAGAGGCAGAGACGGGGGATCTCTGTGAGTTTGAGGCAAGCCTGGTCTACAGAGTGAGTTCCAGGATAGCCAAGGCTAAAACAGAACAACTCTGTCTCAAAACAAAACAAAACAAAACAAAACAAAACAAAACAAAACAAAACAAAACAAAACCAAAGCCTGTCATACAAAAATCAAGACTTTCCTTACCGCAATTTTCCCAAGATCTATGCCATAGTTGAGTGAGCTCCACGAGCACTGCTTGTAGTTTGGGGTCCAGGACTCCTCGAAGCTTTCCCGTAAGCACTCCCCCTTCTCTCCTTTGAATCCATCCCGACCAGGGATCCCAGGTGTGCCAGGAATGCCGTTGGCCCCAGGGCTCCCATCCCTACCCGGAACGCCTGCGGGTCCTTGTAGGCACATTCCATTATACTACAGAGCCAAAGAAAGAGGGAAAAGGCATCATTACTGAAGATGCAAACTCAGTACACGGGACAGGGTGTCACTCAGGGGTGGGGCTCTTGCCTAGCATGCACAAGGCTCAGGGTTTGATCCCCAGGACAAAATAAGTAAATAAGAGAACACATTCTCTGTGTAGCCTTGGCTGTCGTGGAACTATTAGATCAGGCTGGCCTCAAACTCACAGAGATGTGCCTGCCCCTGCCTCCCAAGCGCTAGGATTAAAGGGGCGTGCCACCACTGCCTGGCCAATAAGCCATATATTATCAAGGGTTCCATACATGCACTTTTACATTGCTATACTGTTTTTTTTTTTTTTTTTTTTTTTTTTGATTTCTTTTTTTTGTTTTTGCTGTCCTTTACTTGCTTTGTATTCCTGATTGGCTTTGAACTCAGAGATCTGCCTGCCTCTACTTCCTGAGTTCTGGGATTAAATGTGCTCCACCACAATTGTATAGAGGTCTTGCCTCTATATAATTTTTTTTTTCCAAGATAGGGTTTCTCTGTGTAGCCTTGGCTATCCTGGACTCACTTGTAGACCAGGCTGGTCTCGAACTCACAGAGATCTGCTTGCCTCTGCCTCCCCTGGTGTTGGGATCACAGGTAGGAGCCACTGTGCCTGGCTATACAAACATTTTAATGCTCAGCTTTTGTGTGTTTATTTCTATTTTTAAATAAATATTAATATAATGACAATAGTTATCCATATAGATTTTTTTCTTTTGAATGATTTCCTTAAGATAATTGCTAGGGAAATAACCATGAACTAAAGCCTTAGTGCAGTAATTATCTTGTATTGCAGTATAAGTTGGGCAGACAAATGCTCTGCTTCTCCTGTGTTTGTGCAGAGGAGGAGGCACTGTGCAGAACTATTCCAGCTCACTTTGTCTTCCCAAGAGGAGTCTGTGGCCCATTTCATGGGACCACTTGTCCTCAACAAGTATGTAATAATTTACCAAGCTGGAATTCTGTAAGTGCTGGGATTCTGTTTTATTGTTTGTTTCTATATGTTGTAGCATTTAAATGCATGGATTCTAGAGCCGTTTCCTTTTTCTTTTAAATACTAGCCTCGCCCCTTCTTGGATATGTGAGACCAGGTCATTTACTCAGCCTGTCTCCTTACATATAAAATGGGGATAAGAGTATACATTCTTGCTCTGAAGTTAGTGGTTGGTAGCACATGCCTGGAATTCCTGCTCTTGGGAAACAGGCCCAAGGGTCCAGAGTTCAGGATCCTCCTGACATAGCAAAATTTGAGGACAGATGGGACACACGAGACCACATCTCAAACACACACACACACACACACACACACACACACACACACACACACTCACACACTCACATGCACCCACACACACCTGTGCCTGCTTATTCACACTGCAGTAACAGGGATTGAACTCAAAACCTCATGCACATTAGGCAAGTGTTCTACCATTGACCTACAGTGGTGATATTTTGAGCTTTGTCAATTCATGTGCCTACCCTTGAATTAGTTCTCATAGAAACAGGGGTGTCCCTTAACTCGAACTTGCAAAACGCAATACATTCCAGTTAAATTTTTTACTTTAACATTTCACTTATTGATGTAAATTTCTCTAGTATTATCTGATATTGTTAAATTCCTTTCTGTCAATATGTTACATAGAACAAGCTCGTGTTTTCGCGATTTAAAATGCTAGTCCCAATAGATCACGTCAGTGAAAGTCAACAAAGAAGTTGTTGGAAGTTCAAATTTCCTCTCCCAACTCCCCATTTCTCTTACTGGCCACCAGGGGGCAGAAGTCAGTGGCAGCGTGAAAGGAATGCTTTGAAAGCGCCTATACAAAGTTGCTTTATAGAATCTGTGGAAACCTTCCCAAGTGACTGTGTGGACTTTTTCTGTCACCAAGACCAAATCCAATCTGCAGGATGCAACTGAACCTGGCTGCACAGTATGCTTTTCCAAGCTGGGTTAGAGTTGTGGGAAACCACAGGTACTGTAAAATCGTTAGAGGGAAAATATTAGCTTTATGGGGAAAACGTCTGTTTTATGTATCTTAACTACACACTCATAAAATGCAAACCGCACATGCGCCACATTCCTGAGGCACAATTTTTAAACAACTTAGATACTTAAAATAGAACTGTAGCTCCAACATAGTGTGCTTTTGCGTAGTAAAATTATACATCAGCAGAAAACAACAGAAACAGAAAAACCCAAAACCCCACCACCGCTCTGTGAAACAGCAGGGATTCCCCCCCCCCCCCCCCCCCCCCCCCCCCCCCCCCCAGTGCTTTTGACTCCAATTTAGAATTCGCTGTAAGGAGCTTGGTTTGTTAGCTCAGCTTAGAATGTCAGCCTAAGAAATTAGAATCTTTTTTAAAAAATCAGTAATCCTCTTCAGTAATGCCCAGCAGCGCCTCACAGCCACGTAGATTCAAGGACTGAAGTTTATGGTGTGCAAGGACTACAGATCTGCCAATGGCTGGTTCTTGCATGGGACAGAAAAACTCTCTGCCCTCCACTAGGTTTGTTGACTTTTAGAGGGAAAGGTTTTATGCAAACAGACTTTCCCACAGATTAGCTTGGGATCTTTGCTTTCCTGGAAGCGCTTTCTTTCCCCTGAGCGGCGTTAGTGTTCACAGCTCGTCACAGGCTGAAGATCGGACTGCACATCTGCTTTAAACAGAACATGCAAAACTGGGTCCTTGGGAGTTCTGCTACTGGGGCCCTTCACTTTTCCCTCCCAGCTTCAAGCCCTCTGAGCCTGTCCTGGCCCAAGCTGTGGTCTCCAAGGAGTAAATTGTAGTTCATACTCCCCAGGAAGATGATCCAAAGTGACTCATAATCCTCAAGTTACGAGAAGCTGGACAAATGCTTCGTGGGGGTTGTTAGTCTTTCCTCGAAGCAAACGTGGCCACCAGTCCCAGCAAAGGACACGCTGCGAGCCTTGGCCCAGGCCCAGAAGACCAGCTGGTCTAGGGTCTTCCTCGGGCCTGCTTTTGAAATCAACCAAGTGCCTCGGTCTACTCCAGCTGCAGCCGCCACGTTCCCCACCTCTGCCAAGGGTGGCGCCCGCCGAGGCCAGAAATTTCTGGGAGACTGCATGGACTCGGGACACCCCACCCGACCGCGTCGTCGCGCCTGTGCGACGACCTCGCATTACGGTCTCCCGCGGCGCTGCGAGAACTCCACGTCAGGCATGCCCGGGGCCTTCCCCGCACACGCTCAGACAGGGGGACGCCGAGGCTCTCCGGACCCGAAGCTCGCCGCCCTGCGCGCACCCTCCCGTCAGCACCACCAACAGCTGCCCGGACGCCCTCCCCGGCCTGCGTGGCCGGGTCCTCTCCTCCGGCACCGGGGTCGGGACCCGCTCGCACTCACCAGGTCTACCACCTCCCTCTGCCGGATCAGCGCTTTTTGCTTCACCTTGGGGTTCTCAGAGGCGCTGGACGGCGCGGGCAGCAGCAGCAGCAGCAGCACAAGGGAGAGGCCGAGCAGCCGCGGCCGGGAGGCGGCGCGGCCCGCGGGGAGCATGGTGCGCGGCGGCGGCGGCGGCGGAGCGCGGAGCGGGAGGTGGGTGGTCCGCGGGAGCCCGGCCCCGGTGGCGTCTGGCCTGGCTCGGCAGCCCGCCGCAGCAAGGCGCCTTTCGCTGGGCGCCGCCCTCCCTCCGCCCCTCCCGCCCCCTGGACACCCGGAGCTCGCACACTGCAATAGGCCAGGGTCCCCGGCTCTGGACCGCCCTCCTCCGCATCTCCCCCGCACAGACCCCGCCGGGGGCTGCCCAGAGCTAAGACAGGCGGGGTGACTGTGGTGAGGGCGAGCGGAGGTGGCACTCCTGAGTTTCTTAGAGACCCAGGAATCACCCTCGAGTTCTTTCACCACTAGCAAAACTTTGGCTCACTTTTAAAGAAATGAGGTTTGGGGGTTATTAGAGGAGAGAGCCGTAACTTAACAGCCTTTAAGAGTCCTATGACCCAAATGATCGATCAGGTTTGGGTAAGTGCTTCTAAGCTCCAAGGTGCACAGTTTCGCTCACATAGCCCCTTGGCAGTCCTGTGGGGGAGGATGCTGACTGGCGTTTGCTATAGGTGAAGAACTGAGGCTCATGGGAAATAACCAACAGTGCTGGAAGTTCACCTCTCCACAGTAGAGCAGCGTTTTTAAAAGCTCCATCGGACTCCAGCCAGGGAAGCAGCCCCTAGCCCCATCAGGCCCTCCCCGACAGGTAGGCGACCTCCTTCATTCCTCCAGTCCAATCCCTAGTTTCATCCCCACCTGCAGCGGCTCCCACCACCCTCTCTGGTGTATCCCACAGGTCTTCCCCTCCTAACCTCCCCCATTCCTTGCCTAGACCTATCCTGTCTGCTTCGCGAGCTCCGGAACCCGCAGGCCACACTGGGCAGTAAGCCAGGTAGGCCCCCTCCACTCCTCCAAATGGAACCCCTCGGTCTCACCCCGCACTGCAGCCTCCCTTTCTCTTCTGCACCCATCTCGAGGGAATCTTGGAGACTTCTCCCACCAAACCTTCTTCCCCAGCTCACCCTTTCCCACCAGCACACACTCCCTGGGAACTCACCCACTCCTGCCAGGGAAGCAAATAAGGTAGCTATGGACTCACCTCTAACTTCCTCCAAGTTCAGCTCCCAGCCGCAGCCTCAGCTCTGGAGCAGCCCTTTTACTGTGGCCTCTCCTCACTCTCTGCCCCCATTTCCAAGAGACTAAGCAGAACCTAGTGGAACACCTTGCTTTTCTAAGCCCCTCCACGCCCAGCCCTTCCCCATTCTTGTCAGCCCAATACCCAGAAATACATTTTACTGGAACCCCCAATTCCCACTTCTATCAGGATCCCACAAGACTTTTCCTACAGGCAACACACAGCTGCCAACATTCTTAAAACCGGGGAGGGAGTGGGGCGGGGAACACCCAGAATTACAGTCTTTCCCATCCCAGGTGCCTAAAGGATAGTGTAAAAACAATCAATGAGAGCCAGGACACTATGTCAGGACACTATTAGAACCACAGCAGGCCCTGAATATTCCAACCTAGCTGAAGCACAGCCTATATGCATTATGATAGAGGTCCTTAAAGAGAAAAGGAATAAATCCCTTAAGGAAATCTATGAAAACACAAAGAAACAGTGGAAAGAAATAATAAAAATATTTGAGACCTGAAAAGAAAACTCAAACTGAGGGACACCTTAAACTGAAAAATAGAGGAACTTGAACAATAACCACAGAGGCAAGCTTCACCAACAGAATTCAAGAGATAGAAAAGAGAATCTCAGACACTGAAGACACGGTAGGAGAAATGGATAAGTTGGTCAAAGAAAATCTTAAATCTACAAAACTCCTGGTTCAAAACATCCAGGAAATCTGGGATACTAGAAAGAGACCAAATCTAAGAACAATAAGAACAGAGGAAGGAGAAAAAATACAGGTCAAAGGCACAGAAAATATTTTCAACAAAATGATAGAAGAATTTTCCTAATGTAAAAAAGAGGCCTATCAAAGTACAAAAAGCATACAGAACACTAAACAGACTGAACCAGAAAAGAAAGTCCCCTTAGCACATAAAAATCAAAACACTAAATGTACAGAAATAATAGAGAATATTAAAAGCTGCAAGAAAGCCTAATATTTTTAACAACAAAAATAAAAATAAACACCCCAAAACTGAACATTACATTTTTTATAGTAATATAAAAGTGCATTTATCAAGCCAAGACCCTTGATAAAACTTGTGACTATGGGCTGGGCCGTGATTGTACACACTTTTAATCCCAGAACTTGGGAGGCAGAGGTAAGTGGATCTCTGTGAGTTCATGGCCTGCCTTGTCTATAAAGCAACTTACAGGGCACCCAGGACTACAGAGAATCCCTGTCACAAAACCAAACAAAACCATTAAAAAAAAAAAAAAAAAAAAAAAAAGCTGTAGAGGAAAACGCCGATCTATTAGAATTATACCTGACTTCTCAATGGAGACCCTAAAAGCCAGAAGGGCCTAGACAGATGTGCTGCAGACTTTAGAGACCACAGATGCCAGCCCAGACTACTATACCAGCAAAACTTTTATTCACCATAAATGGAGACAAGAAGACACCCCATGATAAAACCAAAGTTAAGCAACATCTGTTTTCAAATCCAGCTCCCCACAAAGTACTAGAAGGTGAACTCCAACCCAAAGAGGTTAACTACATCCAAGAAAACACAGGAAATAAATACACGTAGGTCCAGGAATCGCTGAAAGGAGACTTCAGACTCGGGTAGTCTGCAAAAGCAAGGAGCGTTTATTCTGCAGGAATTGCCAGCATGCTCGGCCATCATTCCATAGAATGACAACCTTGAAAGGAGCATGCAGACTTAATTTAAAGACAGGGGATTTCCCCTAGTGTGATTAGGTAACCTGTTCACTGATTGGTTGGTCCTGATCTAGAGAAGGGGGGGGTGTCTTTTTGGTTTTGCAGTTGGGGGCTTGATGGAACAGCCAGGTAACAAGGTGTGACCAGGTAACAAAGAGTGCTAACAGAAAGTGCCCAGGTAACAGTATCATTATGACTCGCTGAACAAAGCCTTTCCAACTAACCTTTAATTTGATTGATCAAGTGCTTGGGGATTTTTCAAGGTGGTTACTAAATTATTGTTTCTGATTTTCCAGGAGGTTGTTGAGCTATTATATCTTGTTTCCATGGACTGTAGTTTTGTTTTCTGAATAAATAAATAAATAAATAATAAATAAATAAATAAATAGAACATCATGCCTGTTTGGTCTGAGGCCACTTTTGAAGCCTGTCATGGACTCAGACTGGCTTATTAAAACCATTCCCCTCAATTTCTAGACGAAGTCACAGGAGGGTGAGCACACATACACCGCCACCACCTACAAAACAAACTGGTGTGGCCACTTTAAAATGACAAAATAGGCTTCAAGCAAAAACTAATCAGAAGAGATAGTGAAGGACAGTACATACTCATCAAAGAAAAAATGCCCCAAGAGGATTTCATTTTATAACTTCACGTCGCAATTTTTAACATCCGTGCTCCAAACACAAGAGCACTGAAGTTTATAAAAGAAACATTTGTACAATTTAAATCACATATTGACACTCACACTCTGATAGTGGGAAACTATCAGAGAGTACCAAACTCTCACCAATGGACAGATCAAGCAGACAAAAACTAAACAGAGAAATACTGCAGCTAGCCGAAGTTATAAATAAAATGGACCTAACAGATATTTACAGAACATTTCACCCAAACACAAAAGAATACACCTTCTTCTTGGCACCTCATGGAACTGTCTCCAAAACTGACTCAGACACAAAGTCTCAACAGATACAAAAAAATTGAAAAAACAGCCTGCATCCTATCTGACCACCACAGATTAAAGCTGGATTTTAACAACAGAAACAACAGAGAGCTTACAAAGTCATAGAAATGCAACAACCCTCTACTCAACAAAAAATATGTCCAGACAAATTAAGAAAGAAATCAAAGACTTTCTGGAGTTTAATGAAAATGAATACACAGCATATCCAAACTTAAGGGACACAATGAAAACAGTCTAAAGGAAAACAGTCTAAAGGGCAAGTTCATAGCATTATGTGCCTACATAAAAAATTGAAGAGATCTCATACCAGCAACTTAACAGCACACCTCAAAACTCTAGAACAAAAAAAGAAAATCAAAACAAACAAACAAACAAAAAAAAAGAAACCATACACAAAAGAGTAGGCAGCAATAAATAATCAAACTCATGGCTGAAATCATAAAATATAAACAAAAAATATAAACAAAAACAATTAAAAAGATCAATGAAACAAAGAGTTGGTTCCTTGAGAAAATTAAAAAGATTGACAAATCCTTATCTAATTAACTAAAAGAAGATGATAAATCCAAACTAACAAAATTAGAAGTGGAATGAGACATGATAGCAGACATCAAGGAAATCTAGAGAATCTTAAAGGCATACTATAAAAATCTGTACTCACCAAATTGGAAGATATAAAAGAAATAGATAATTTTCTCAATAGGTACCACTTACCAAAGTTAAATAAAGATCTGATAAGCAATTAAAACAGACTTATAAACACTACTGAAATAGAAGTAGTCATTAAAAGTCTCCAAACAAAACAAAAGCCCAGGGCCAATTGGTTTTGGTGCAGAATTCTACCAGACTTTTAAACAAGTCTTAATGCCAATACTCCTCAAATTATTCTACAAAATAGAAACAGAAGGGATATTGCCTAATTCATTATATGAGGCTATAATTACCATGATGGAAAAAACACATAAAGATCCAACAAAGGAAGAATTAGCAATTACCCTTATGAACATACGTGGAAAAATACTCAATAAAACACTTGCAAACTGAATCCAAGAACACATCAAAAAGAAAATTCACTATAATTAAGTAAACTTCATCCCACAAATTCAGGGATGATTCAACACACATAAATGTATAAATGTAATAAATGATAAATGTAAATACATAAATGATAAATGTAACCCACCACATAAACAGACTGATAGATAAAAAAAAAAAAATACAAGATTATCTCTTTAGATGGTGAAAAGGCCTTTGAAAAAAAAATCCAAATCTCCTTCATGATAAAAGTCCTAGAGAAACTATGGATACAAGGGAAACCCCTCAACATAATAAAGGCAGTTTACAGCAAGCCCACAACCAATATAATTTAAACGAAGAGAGACTCAAAGCAGTTCCTCTAAAATTAGGAACAAGGCAGTGTTGTCCACTCTCTCCATATCTATTCAACCCAGTGCTTGAAGGTTTTAGCTAGAGCAATAAGACAACTGAAAAAGATCAAGGAGATACAAATTGGAAAGGAAAAAGTCAAAGTCCCTTTATTTGCAGATGATATGATAGTGTACATAAGTGACCAGAAAGCATCCACCAAGAAACTCCTGCAGGTGAGAAACCCTTCCAGCAAGTAGGCTGGATACAAAGTTAATTCACAAAAATAAGTAGCCTGCCTATATACACATGACAAAGTCTGAAAAAGATATCAGGGAAACAACACCTTTCACAATAGGCTCAAATGATAAAATATCTTGGAGTAACTAACCAAGCAAGTGAAAGACCTGTATGATTAAAAACTTCAAAGAAATTAAAGAAGATATCAGAAGATGGAAAGGTCTCCCATGCTCATGAATTCGATAGCCACATTTAGTCATCTTTGTAAAGATTTTAAATGTTTAATAAGACCTAGTTCCTACAGTTATAAGCCTAAAATTTTAGATTTCTTTTCTTTGGGTGCAGGGAGTTGAATACAGGGCCTAACTATGCTACACCCTCTCTGTCTATAGGCCACAGCTTCAGCGCCTTGGTCTATTGAATTTATAAAAAGCCCCGGGGCACTTTAAAATTAAAAAGAAAAAATCCTTTTTACTACATTTTAAAGTTTTTCTTGGTAATCATCAGGTGTAATAATGTAAATGTAGCTTAAAATGTGTAGAATAATCTATTCACCTTGGTTTCTGATTAGGGCTGAGTTTTAGGACAATTAAATCTTGTTAATGTATGAGCCAGTGGAACCTAAGGCTTCTGTGTTGACCTTAAAAAGCTTAAGAGAAATTTGATTTTTTTCAATTTAAATATTTAAGGGCTAGGGCTGAAGCTCTGTGGCAAAGCCCTTGCCCAGGTCTGTGTGAGGCCTTGGGTTCAACCTTCAGTACTGTGAAGAGAAAATAATATTTAAGTAGTTTAAAGCAGCTGAAGAGTGTACTTTTTCCATACTCACATAGTACTCAGTCGCTAACAAACAACAGCAAACTCTACTGGAAGATTAGGGCAGGAAGCGAGGGGGTTAGAATTATTTAATACAGTTCATCTATGGCTTAACTTCTAATACAGCACACTGAAACAAAGAATTCCAGCACTGAATTTTAAAGATGACCTAACTCAATCCACATATCTTACGGCTGCAATGCATAACTGAGAGCAACTCATACTGTTAGAGGTAATTTTAATATATTTAACTTTCATCCCCATTTTCACAGCAATGGAACAGAGCAATTATATTACATAGCCATTATATATGGGATAGAAGATGAAAACTATGTAGACCCTGGCTAGGTTCTAATCCAGCCACTTAGTTAACAAGCTACGTAAAATGTATTTGAAGCTTGATTTTGTCAAATAAAAATCACAATAGTGTCATCTTCATAGAACTGCATAAAGAGAGTGCTTTTAGCAGATATTAGCAGAATATCTGATTCTTAAACAGAATTCATAGCATGCTTGTGGTGGTCTGAATGAAAATGACCCCATTAGGCTCATGGGGAGTGCCACTATTGGGAGTGTGGCCTTGTTGGAGGAGGTGCAGCATTGGTGGAGGAAGTGTGTCACTGGGGATGGGCTTTTAGGTCTCAGCTGTTCAAACCATGCCTAGTGTGGCTCTCTCCCTGCTGGTCCAGATGCAAACCTCTCAGCTCCTTCTCCAGCACCGTGTCTGCCCACTGTCATTATGGCAGAAAGCATGGTGGCAATCAGTTCAAGTTGATGGAAAATTATAGAATCTAAATTATTGGTGAAAGATGATCCAACATCCCTGACCTACAATTATGCTAAGTGTAGTCCACATTCGTCCTTTTTTAAACTTTCTAGGTGTTTATAGAACTGGATCCTGACATTCACGGCAGGGCTTCAGGGCAAACACTGTGAGACTTGGAAGAATGGCATTTCATTCACTCTGTAGCACGCTTTCAACTTGGGTAGTCTTTCATTTACTGTCCGATTTCCTTCCTTATTAAATAACCCGAAGCTGTGCCCATTTCCCCTTTCTTCATTATGCTCCATGTACAGGAGGACTTTTTTTTTTTTTATAATCAGCATCCTGTGAACATCCTGAACAGACTCTGCATTGTCAGAATTCCTCAGAAAATAGTTCACTGTGGAGATCTGGGCTGAAAATGGTCAAGATTAAAGGCATTTCTGGGCAGTTCAGATGGCTCTGCAGCCTGTGTGTCTCTCAGGGTACAAAGAACTGCCTGTTTTGTAATAAAAGGAAGCCAAAGTAAGCAGGATTTTTGGAATTATGTTCCTAAACATTTAGGTTTATGAAAAAAATCCAGTTCTTCCATTTCCCACCATAAACTGATGGCTCTCACTGCCAACAGTTAAACTGTGTGTGGGTGGTTTTGTTTTGTGTTTTATTGTTGTTGTGTGTGTGTTTGTTTGTTTGTTATTCTTCCTTCAGCTCCCTAAGCCTGATAGATGGATTTGCTTTTTTGGCATAAAGTCCAGATATTGTGGTGGAAATTTTACAAAAACAAAACAAAACAAAACAAAAAAAACCCCAAAAGACTCACAATATTAATTGCTCTCATGTTGCCAGGTTTTTAGCAAATGACAGAACAAACTGAATAAGATGCAACTCTTCAAAAAAACTGTCTAATGCAGAAGGCTAAATAGTGCAAAAATGAAATTGACTGGTGACGAGGAAAAAGAAAGATGAAGAGGCTTACATATAAAACAATGAATGTGCAGGTGTGGAGGCACACACCTTTATCCCAGCACTCAGGAGGCAGAGGCACGTGGGTCACTGTGAGTTCAAGGCCAGCCTGGTCTACACAGCAAGTCCAGGAGAGCCAAGGCTACACAGACAAACCCTGTCTTGAAAAAAAAAACAAAACAAACAAACAAACAAATGAACAAACAAATAAATGTGACTGTTTAAAAAAAAAGCATAACAAAATAATTTATTGTCAAGGATGACACAGAAGTTTGCTATATGACTTACTAACTACTGTATGGATAATTAATTCTAAATAAATTTCTTTCCTATAGTCTTTGCAAAAGTTTGAAAATAACCACTTAGCAATATTATTAGACATTATAACTGGGTGGCATTATCAAAATTATTAGAGAAACTTTACTGCCTCTTTTTTTTAATTCTCAACTAAATTCATGATACATATGTTTATGGATACTGTTGACCCTCTAATTTCTTTAATGCTAAAGAAGCATGCTTTGACATGGGTAGCCCAGAGCCAGAAAAGATATTAATTCAGTGCCCAAGCTGCTTGCACTAAAGCCAGAAAAAGACAAGGTGTGACTCTGTAGGGAAGAGGAAGTGAGCTCTTGGGTTTGAATGAGCCAACTTCCTTGAAACCCAAGCTATACTATCTCCTCTGCGTCCTTGCCTTTATCCTTTGTCCCCAGTATCTCCCTGACTGTCACCAAACATGAAACAACCCTGTTAAATACTCCCTTTCAAAACTGACAAAATTCTTCCCAGAGTCCTCTTGGTAGACTTCCCCACTGTCTCACTAGTCAAGACTGTCTCACATGTTTCTTGTCAAAACAAATCACTGAGCAAGTACTTTTCTAAGGACATAGCCTTCTGGAAAATGGTGAATACTCAGGTTCTTCTAGGAAAGAAGGGCCTGTCTTGGTAGTTAGTTATTGGGCAGTGTCTCGGAGTGTCTGCCATAGAACGCAATCTTACTCGGGTGGGTGCTTATCTTATCAGTTCCCTCTTCCTGTAGCCAAGGAAGTGTGTTGTTTTCATAATCTCCCTGTTAATTTCACAAAGTGCCATTCGTCCATAACCTCAATACCTAGCTCTTTTCGAACCAGCAGTTTCTCCCATGCACAGTCAGTCAGAAATTCCAGTTTGTTCTTAGGGGGCATGGCTGAGCTATTCCTGATCACAATGGGATGGTCCAGAAAAGGCCTTTTTGTGTGAAAGTTTTATGCAAAGTCCCAAAAGCTTGCACATATTTCTTTGCTCACCTCGGAGGTCACGTCTGTAAAATGTTTGTTTTACACTTGCCAGGGGATTTTAGTCTCAGTGGAGTGTCTGCTTCTCCTTTGGGGATGACAGTTGAGGACCAAATTTATTAAAAAAAAAGTCTTGAGTGACTCTAGAAAACATCACCTACGAGCTGGATTTTCTGGTCAGCCTCTTTTCCACCAAGTTCTGTTATCTCTTGATGGTGCCCCAGGCATAATATTGGCTGTCCCCCATTACTCATCATGCTCTCCAAGTTCATGGGTTTTAGTCTCTTGGCAGAAAGTTAATTTTTAGACATTTAATTTGCAAAGTGCTGTTACTGATTCCTTGTCTGCCTCTATTACAATAAAGGTGAATGCACTTCTGGTTGGTGCTGTTTGCTTCCATGTTTGATTTTGAATGAAAAAAAAAAACAAGTCTGAGTTCTTTAGTGAATCTCTGCTAACATAGTCTTCCTCTGATTTTTCCTCCTTCAAGCATTGTAATATTATGTTGCAGCTCCTATTCTGCTTGCTACAATTCCTCACACCAGTAAAAGCAAAATGAGTAAGGAGCTTGTAAGTTTATATATTCCTCAAGAATACCTTAGCAGTTTATCTAATTTTCACAAAATAACTTTCAAGTGTGTATGTACAGAAAATTGGGGTTTTGGTTAGCATAAAAAAGTTTTATGCTAAATACTCAGAAGGAATGTCATAATTTTCCAATGTGCTTTGTAGTGTTTTATTTTTATTGCCATCTCTACTGTTCCCAAACACTGCTAAGATGCTGCATATTATATCTTCCATATTGCTCAAAATATCTAGAACAATGAGCCGACATGCAGACGCTGGACAATCAGCATCAGACTGAATGAAATTGCAGCCCTGTCTAGCCATCATGGCAGACATGTTGTGATGCCTTTGTCTAAACCCTTAGAATGGGCAACACTAGGAGTGGACCCCGGTGTAAACCACAGGCTTCGGGTGAATAGGTTCACCAGTGGCCACAAATACAGCACTCTGGTGGGGATTTTGATGGTGCAAAGAGCTTCGTGTGTTTGAGAGATGGGGCATGTGAGGAAGCTTTGCAGCTTTCACTGATTTTTCTCTCTGTAAATCTAAAACTGCTCTAAAACATAAAGCCAATTTTAAAAATGGATCTGACTGGATACTGGGACCTATGCCAATGGCTCTTTCTTAGGTACCCATACATGGTCATATTTTGGGCAGGGTAGTGGATGAAACCAAGGGCCTTATGAATATGAAGAAGCATTTTCCCACTGAGCTGAATCCTCAGACTTAGGTCATGTTTTTAACAAACACCCCCTAGAACTGCCATTGAGCCACTGCAAAATTCACTTCAGCTGTGGCAATTCTCCAATCTCCAAATGGTCACAAGGGGTTCTTCTCTAAGGTACCAAAAAGAATGGACAGGACATAGGGGAAAAAATTTCAATCTTGTGTCCTCAAGGCTCAGTATGTCTGGTTGGTCTTCTTACCAGATATCATGCTGGGGAAGCCATAGGCTCATCCCTGACTAATCCACCACTCTCCCCTCAGGCTGACAGCAGAACTGCCCGAGACCTCATACCTAAGGTTGTGCGCACAAAGCATATTTCCCCAGCCGGATTGTAACTGTCACTTTCTCTGCTACTCCTCTCCATCAGCGGCTCCCAGATGTCCTGGCTCCACGTAAATCCCACTGTGCCATCTTAATTTAGTTTTACTTTTTACATGTGTGTGTGTTTGAATGTGGCAAGCATGTGCACATGATACAATGTGTCAGTGTTCTCCTTCCACAGGTGAGTTCAAGGGGTCAAACTCAAAATGCTAGCTTGGCAAGTACTTCCATGGACTTAAATGTCTCACCTGCTGTCTCCACCAGTAATCAGCCTGAAGCATAAAAGAGCTAAAATTTGGGCTTACGTAGAGGGACCGATGCACTCACTGCTAGTTGAAGGCATCACAGGGTCTGATATACAGTCTTAGAATATTTCAGTAAACAATGATTATCTTTCGCGTGACAGCCCTATGTATTGGGGTATAAGCATCACTTCCAAGGAGGTGATTGATTAGTAAATTGATGTGTATGCTTCTAGCGATAATAATATATACTCAGGGCCGGGAGGTGGCTCAGCGGTAAAATGTCCGAGTTCAGATCCCCAGCACCACCACCACCAAAAAGCCAAGCACAGTAGAGTGTGTGCCACTGCGGGGTTGGAGGGGTTGGGGGTGAGGACAGGTTCACCCTAGGAGTTCACTGGCCAGCCAACCGAGCAGAATCAGTGAGCTGCAGGGTTAGTGAGCGACCCTGCCTCCATAAATAAATGAATAAATGGAATGACGGAGTAAGCCGCCCAACGTCTACCTCTGCCTCCACACACGCTTACACATGTACACCTGCATGCACACATACAGACACAGACACACAGGGAAAATGAACATAACTTCAAATAATAAGACGATTTAGTTCTTCTTGAAAGGGACTTCAGAAAGAAGGAGGATCTAGAGTTGGGTAACTAATCCAGTGATTCAAGCACATCACCAAGGCCTCGATTTTGCTTCTTCCTGCTGTGAGAGCCTCAGGGTCCCAGCTTGGTCTCCATGCAGTCATGTTCCCTTGGTGACATCTGGTCCAGATGTCTCTGCGGGGTGCAACACCTAGACCTCAGCCTACGGATTGTCATCCCTTTGGGGGTGAATAATCCTTCCACAGGGGTCTCCTAAGACCATCACAAAACACAGAGATTTACATTACAAGTCATAACAGTAGCAAATTACAATCATGAAGGATTAAAAAAATAATTTTATGGTTGGGATCACCACAACATGAGGAGCTGTATTGATGGGTGGCAGCGTTAGGAAGCTTGAGAGCAAGGGCTCTAAAGGAAGGAGATGAATACCTCTGATGTGACCTCCTTCCCAGAGCCATTTCCTCTCAGTGACCAGAAGCTGATCAAACATTCAACCAAATATAAGGTTGAACCAGGCAAATATGACAACTACAATAGACTAAAGCAAACCAACAAGCAATTTGTACGACACTTTTTCTACCCAGACTAGAACTGCTTGAGATCAGGGCTACACAATGAACAGAAAGATGGGGATGGACACTGAATTGGTAACAGAAGGTTTTGGCTGAGCACACAGATGTGTTAACATAACTGTTACTTTTGTCAGAACTCTGGATATGGCTCAAGCAGAAGACATCTATGTGGACATTTGACAGAAAGGTGCTCAATGGGCCAATACAACCTTTTGACCCTAATCAACTCCCACCTCGTTCTAGGCCACTCATTCTTTGTGCACACAGTTGTAGCTGGTTTCTTTGACTTGGCATAATGTTTCTGAGGTCCACTCATCACCATAGGACTTTGTAACCCCAAGTAAAATTCTAAAACTGATGGCCATTTAGCTGAGGTCACACATCTTAAGGTGGACACATGTATCAGCTCCTTTCCAGAGGGGTGGATTTGGCCAGAGGAGCCGAGAGAACCCGAAGTGCTAGAGCACTGTGGCTCTGTACTGCTCAGGGACAAGCTGGTAGTGCACCCGGGACCAGCCCCTCTCTGTCCAGCTGAAGGAAGAGGTCCAGACATACGGAGTTCCTAAGGCTATCACCACGACCCCTTTTGTTCTGACATTGTTAAACATTATGCTAGAAGTAAGAAAGCAAATCACACCATGGGCCACCTCAAGAATATTTCTACCCTCTTATCTGGCAGAGACTTGGACATAGGCGCTGAGGGAGGGAGGCAGGCAGGCAGGCAGGGAGGCGCCTCTCGTGTCTGAGCCTAACAGCATGCATTATTAGCAAATTCTTGGACTTGGGGTTAGAAATCAGGTCCAGCATAATCCCGCTTTTCCTTTGGAGTTATAATAACTTTAGACTTCAGCACATCCAGAACTATGAACTAAACACCTAATTCCTCAGTGTATTTAACTCATGTGGCTATGAGTCACTTAATATGTTCAGCAGATAGCCGAGTTTCCAAGCTCCATGTCCAAAGGAAGGGTTTTAATTATTGTTCTTAGTGATTTGCTCATGTCTGCATACCAAGAGTCAGGCTTGGCTGACCGAAGTCATCTTGAAATATTTAACTTAGAATTCAGTGTAGACTGAGACATGCCAAATATTTCTAAGCTTTCTATCTAGAGACACAGGTCACTTGTCAAAGTTAAGTTTTAAACCAAGCTACAGTAGGAGGAAAGATCAACTACATCAATGTGCATCATGTCCCAGAAAGAAATAAGCTGTGATTGCTGAAAAATGAGGGATGGGGAAAAAAGAACATTTTTATCTAGTGAATATTGAGAATTCTAGAATGACAGTAAAATCCTAAATATCATCACGCCGATTATCTTCACATCTGGGCATACACAGAGATATGCAATGAGCCTTGATATAATAGCAGTGTCAAATCCAGCACATAATAGAAGCTTGCTAAACTTACACATATGTAAACATAGTGAACTTACTCTGCCATTTTCTGGGGACTGCTCACACCATGCTGGTATCTACAGCTACTTGGTTCTTCTGGCTTATGTTTGTCCTTGGAGGCTTTTAAAGTGAGATAGTCAAATTTCTTCCCATTCCTTTTCTTTTAATTGCCAATTCTTCCTGTATTCTTATCTCTTGCATGCACAAATTCTCTGTATACTTGTTGAGTGGAGACTATGTATATGCTGTTCTTGAGCATGCTGTGAGCATTTAGGCCTTAAAAAACCCAGGAGCTCCCTCATCCCATGGAAAACACCCTTGGAGAGCCAGGTGTATACACAGAAAGAGCAATTGTCTAGCATGCCTGAAGCCCACATTCCATTTTTAGTACTTTAACTACAACAAAAAAACACCTTTGGAGCTTATGATGTCTGGATTTAGGGGTGTTTGGCTAGGAAGTAGGTACTGTAAAACAGTAATGATTAAGTCAGTAGCAGCCCTTAGTCCCAGCACCAGAAAGGTGCAGGCAGGCTGATCTCTGAGCTAAAATCCAGCTTGGGCTCTATAGTGAGTTCTTGGTTAGCTAGAGCTATATAGTAAAAAACTGAGTACCATGCATGGAGATAAACTGGAACCCCTGCACAGATGTAGCCTACAGCAGTTCAGTGTCCAAGTGGGTTCCATAGTAATGGGAACAGGGTCTGTCTCTGACATAATCTGATTGGCCTGCTCTTTGATCACTTCCCCCTGAGGGGAAGCAGCCTTACCAGGCCACAGAAGAAGACAATGCAGCCACTCCTGAGGAGACCTAAAAGACTAGGATCAGAAGGAAGGAAAGGAAGAACTCCTCTATCAGTGGACTTGGGGAGGGGCATGCGTGGAGAAGAGGGAGAGAAGGTGGGATTGGGAGGGGAGGAGACTGGGTTTATGGGGGGATACAAAGTGAATAAAGCATAATTAATAAAAATTAAAATAAAAAATATTTAAAAAATTGCTTCAAAACATCAACAAAAAAGGATGGTGATGTTTAAATAGACACATTTTCATTATCCATTTGTCAGTTGATGGCCATCTAGACTGGTTCCATTTCCTGGCTATTGTGAATAGGGAAGCAGCGAATGTGAAGGAACAGCTGTCTATATGCATGCTACTGGAGAAGAAACCTAACCACCAATCTCACCTAGCTAGGAACACTTGCTATGATAATAACAGGCATGCCCATTGGGGAACAGTAACACAAACATCACTCTCTGCTTGGGTAAGTTCTACTCCAAGTTGACATCCATACCTAACACCACTGCCAGGCCACAGATCTGTTACTAGATGCCCCAGGCTCCAGGGGAGGACTTACCACCATTATTCTGCTAATGGACATAGCATTAAACTGACTCCCAATGGCCTATGGTTACACTCGTTAATGCACCTATGAACCCTCCTTAGAGAAGGTGCTATTCGCAGTAGATGCTATCAACATAGAGGCCCATAACTGGCTGAGGCTGAAATAAGAGGGGAGATTGTTTAGCCCTAAATAGGACATATATATCACACACTTTCTCCCGAATCGTGTACAAGAGAGAGCAGAAAGAGTGGAAGAGACACAGGCATAGACGGCCACAAGGAACCAGCGCCTTCTGAACAGCACAGGGCAGCACCACAGTGACTGTGAGAGCATGCTCGGGATCTGGGCAACCTCAAGCCAGCCCAAAGTGCAGCGCGGAGAGGCAAGAAGTCCACGCCCAGCCAAGCAACTGCTGGGACCTGACAGCAGCTGGGGAGGGGGCATCTCCTTTGAGAGTATGTCAACGTATGTCACCCATGCTCTAGCGCAAGGCCACACCATACAAGAATGCCTGCATTTCATGAGCGTCCAGAGAAAAAGACACAAAGTTGGGTAGGTTTGGAAGGGCTGGATCTGGGAGGAGCCAGATCAAACCAAATACAATAAAACACATGACACAAATCCTCAAAGAAGTAAGATGATTTTTTTTGAGGACAAAGAGTTCTACTCTTTCCAATAAGTCTAGGAGAATGAAGACGTGGCACCCGGCGTAGGTGTGTCTTGCATGTGTGAACCACTAGGTTCAGTCCCTGGCCCTACATAAACAGAGTATGGTGGCACAGGTCTGTCACCGCAGCACTGGGAGGACGGAGGACCAGAAACTAAGGGCAGCCTCAGCTACACAGCAAATCTGAGGCACGTCTGGGCTTTGTGAGTCTCTGCTTCATGCGATATTAATAATAATGTCTGTCTTATGAACACTTTCATGTTCACTTTTCTTTCAAATAAATGAGCTAAACTGTTGGAGACCCTGGCAGTTGGACATTTATCAGACTCCTTTCTTGCACCTGGTGTTCCTGGCTGCCTTGGGTAGGGTGATGTTGTCCAAGAAGCCCCTGTACTGGCAACCGACTGGCAGCCGTCACGGCATCCCTGCTGCTTTAATAATTTCATGGGTGGAAACTTCACTCCAGCTGCAGGGAACACGGGAGTGCAGCTGTTGGGAAAGCACAAGCTTCTGGTTGAGGAGGTCTCGCGCCGGTTTGGGGCTTTAGTCTGCATTAGAGACAGAAAACTTGGTGTCAGTCAGGACCCCCCAGTACCCCAGCCTGCGGTGGTTATTCAAGACCCCACCTGACTGCTTCAGAACGTCTAACAGCAGCCCTCCACAATGTCAGGGACAGAGAAGGGCAGTCCAGCACAAAGCATGTGATTAATGGAAGGCTTTCGACTGGTGGGGTTGGAAGTGAGCCTAGGGCAGGCTGGGACTGGTGGATTTCTTATCCAAGCACAGATGTACCACACCCTTCTTCTGGTGATAGAAACAGGCTATTTGCCCCTCTCTTAGAGTTAGTCTGGGAGGCTTCTCTCCTGTGCACTAACATTGTCCCCCCGGCCCCACATCTTGTCGAGTGTTTTAACGTTAGGCCCTGCACAGGTTTCTCCTGGGCCTGACTGTGGTCTTGCCTGTGAGTGGAGTGGGCTGAGGTGACTGCAGGACGAGGGGACAGAATCATGGGCTTTCAGAATCATGAGTGGGAGTAGCAACAAGGAGGCAGCTGAGGAGTGCCAGAGAGCCACTAGGTCCTCAACTTCCTAACGCTGTGACCCCCAACACAAAACCATTTCTTCGTTACCTCCTAACTGTACTATTGGCACTGGTAAAAACTCTTATTCAGAGTTCTGCTGTTCAGGATATCTGCTAGGTGAGTTCCAGAGGGAGTGCGACCCCCAGGTTGAGAACCACTGCGCTGGGGGGTGAGTGCCCCAGCAGTCCAGTTCAGGGCTGTAACACTCAAGAGGAGGCCAAGCGCCTCAGCACCCTCGACTCAGAGCAGTGACTCAGAGCAGTGAGCGTAGGCGATGAGCCTTGAGCACCCAGAGCCTAAGCTCCTGGCTTTGAAGGCCTGGAAAGTCTCTTCCCAGGGCTCGGAGCTAAGAGCTTCTTAATCTTGCTGGGCCCGTCAGCGCTGCCTCTCTCTGTGGTTTCAATCCAGACAGAGCAAAAAAGTCTTCAGACAGGCGCTTGTGGCACAGGAGTCTGAGGGACTGTGACAAAGAGGTAGTTGAGGAAACACAGTCCTGCTGTTTAGTTTCTTTACCTCCTATTTGCCCAGAGCCGCCCCGGGTGACAGCTTTAGAAGCAGCTATTCTTTTCCCAGAGAGCCCGTCCCAGCTGTGGGAGTGTGTAAGACATGCCAAGTGCCAGCGAGGGTTTGCTAGCGATCCACTCTGTTTGGCAGACCATGAACATTTTCATGTGGGCAGCTAGCAGGGCAGAACCAGTGGGGCCTGGTGATGTTCCTGGCTAGAGTTCGGAGTTTACTCAGACTTGGACATGTTGTGATGTGGAAACAACACATCTGTAATCCCAGCACTGGAGAGGCAGAGGCAGGAGGATTACCACAAGTTCAAGGCCAGCCAGGTTTGTGTAATGAGGTTCTATCTCAAAAAATAATAATTTAAACACTACATTATATAATAGTATGTAATACTACACTTACATTATATAAATGTGTGGGGTTTAATAGAATCTTCACATAGGTATGTTAAAATTCAGTGTAATTTAAAAATAAGTAGGAAACACATAAAGCACACACACACACACACACATATATATATATACACATATATGTGTGTGTGTATATATATATGTTTATGAAATACTTTATTTGGAAAACCTTTAAAAGGATATTTGAACCAAAACTTTAAGTAGGTTCACCCTTACTTCCTTTTTTTGGTAGAAAATTAGAAGTTTTCTGCAAAGTATTTTCTAGTCTGTTTTTCTTCGGTCAACAGAAAATGAAAACCTCGGACTTGGCCCCCAGCTTTCCCCACCTCGGCAGCATTTTTCCATCCCCACCGCGCGTCTCCCAGCCCAGCACACTGAGCGTCTCCCAGCCACATCTCAATTCTTTTGCAGCTGCCCTAGCAGACCTCCTCCTCTAGCAACGATTCCCATGAATGTCACTGTCCCACTTCGAGCTGCCAACCAGCGCCAGCGCCGAGGGCTCTGATCAGTTCTGATGAGCCTTTGAACTTTTCCTCGTTCTCTTTATGGATGAACTGTTGCTGAGAGTTGATAGCAGTTTGATTCCTCTGCACACGACAGAGCACGTGGCTGTTGCTAAGGGCTTTGCCTTCTGGAATCAAAGTCTTCGACTGTGGGCAGTGAGCTACTGAAGATTGTGCTTTCCAAGCAGAAAGGGCCCAGCAGGGCTCCCTGTGGCTATAACAAATTACACCTTTCATTTCCTGGTGGCGTGTCCACTAACTGTGGCCTTGGCAGTGCTGAGCTTTTCTAGAGTGGACACACCCAGCACTGCCACATTTGAGGGATGAAACTAAGGCAGCAGGAAAACTGACTTTGATGATGGCTGGAAATTCCAAACTGGTTTTGGTCTGGTTTGATCTGGAAAGTTTAGGCAAGATTTCTTCAGAACCATGAGTAGTGTAACAGTTACGGGTTCCCATGGGCTCTCTGGGTCCTTATGAAGTCATTGTGTTCTGTGCAATTCTGTGGGATCTCAGAGACTACCTCATCACATCTTGAATGCTTTTGAGTATAGTTGCACACTGTTCATGCAAACTCTATTGCTGCAAATGTAAATCCAATGGTCTTATTCATTTTTTAAAAAGATTTATTTATTAACTATATATACAGTGTTCTGTCTGCATGTATACCAGCATGCCAGAAGAGGGCACCAGATCTTACTATAGATAGTTGTGAGCCACCATGTGGTTGCTGGGAATTCAGCCAGGACCTTTGGAAGAGCAGCCAGTGCTCTTAACCTCTGAGCATTCTCTCTAGCCCAGTCTTATGCATTTTAAGCTGAATTTCTTTAACCAGCACAGATCAGGGAGCAGCAGGTAAGAGTTCACTCCTCCCCATCTACTGGCCTACTACAGCCAGCAACAGTGGCCAGGTTTGCCCAGGGCCTTCTGTGCTCCACTTCCCCTGCATGCCACACACCCCAGTTCCTGGCCTGTGCCATTTCCTGGGACCCACCCTGATCTGTGGCCCGAGACCAGCACGGATCAGAGACCAGCAGGTAAGAGTACCCCCCTCCCCCACTGTCCTGCCACAGCCTGCCAGCAACAGTGGCCAGGTCTACCTGGGGCCCTCTGTGCTCTTACCTCCTTTTCGTGCCCCACACCCCAGTTCCCAGGCCTGCGCCATTTCCCGGGACCCACCTCAATCTGAGGCACTGGAGACCAGCAGGCATCAGGGAACAGTAGGAAAACCCGAGGACTGAAGCCATCTGTGATCATGAGCTCTACCTACAACCCCAGAGACCTATTACCACCAGAGAACACCAGGCCTGCTAATAACAGAGTCAACCACATGGCTAGAGGTCAGCGTAAGAACACAAGTGACAAAACCCAGGGCCACATGACACCACCAAAACCCAGCTATCCTACCACAGCAAGCCCTGAGGATCCTATTACACCAGAAGCACAAGAAACAGAGCTTAAATCTGAGGTTATGAAAATGATGGAGGCCTTAAAATGAGAAAATAAACACCTTAAAGAACTGCAGGAAAATACAACCAAACAGATGAAGAAATTGAATAAATCCCTTAAAAAAATACAAGAAAATACAACCAAATGGGAGGAAATGAATAGACTATCCAGGACCTAAAAATGGAAATAGAAGCAATAAAGAAAACACAATCTGAGGCAATCCTGGAGATGAAAAACCTAGGAAAGAGAACAGGAACTACAGACATAAGCATCAATAACAGAATCCAAGAGATGGACGAGAGAATCTCAGGTGGAGAAGACATGATTGAAGAAATCGATATATCAGTCAAAGAAAATGTTAAATCTTAAAAGTTCCTGACCTTGTATTCTATCAGACCACCATGGATTAAAACTAGACTTCAACAACAGAAACAACAGAATGCCTACAAACTCATGGAAACTGAACAACTCTCTACTTAATGACCACTGGGTCAGGGAGGAAACAAAGAAAGAAATTAAAGACTTTCTAGAAATAAAAATGAAGGCACAACATACCCAAATTTATGGGACACAATAAAGCAGTGCTAAGAGGAAAGTTCGTAGTGCTAAGTGCCTTCTTTAAAAAATGTGTAGAGAGCTCATACTAGCAACTTAACAGCTTACCTGAAAGCTCTAGAAAAAAAAATGAACCAAACACACCCAAGAGGAGTCAATGGCAGGAAATAATCAAACTCAAGGCTGAAATCAATAACCTAGAGAATACAGAGAATCAATAAAACCAAGAGCTGTTTTTTTTTTTTTTTGAGAAAAATCAACAAGATAGACAAAACCTTAGCCAAACTAATTTAAAGACAGACAGACAGACAGAGAAACAGACAGAGAATCAAAATTAATAAAATCAGAAATGAAAAGGAAGATATAACAACTGACACCGAGGAGATCCAAAGAATCGTTAGCTCATACTGCAAACACCTGTGTGCCATAAACTGGAAAATCTAAATAAAATGGATGATTTTCTTGATAGATACCACTTACCAAAGTTAAATCAAGATCAGGTTAAGAACTGAAATAAACCTACAACCCCTAACAAAATAGAAGCAGTCATCAAAAGTCTCCCAACCAAAAAGAGCCCTGGGCCAGATGGTTTTAGCACAGAAGTCTAACGGACTTTCAAAGAACTAATAACAATACTTCTCAAACTATTCCACAAAATAGAAGGAAGATTGCCAAACTCATTCTATGAGGCCACAGTCACCATGATACTTAAACTACACAGAGACCCCAAAAAAGAAAGTGAATTTCAGACTAATCTCCCTTATGAACATTGATGCAAAAATACTCAATAAAACACTTGCAAACTGAATCCAGGAACAGATTAAAAATACCATCCACCATGATCAAGTCGGTGTCATCCAGGTATGCAGGGGTGGATCAATACACAAAAATCCATCAATGTGATCCACCATCTAAACAAAATGAAGGAGAAAAAAACCACATGATCCTTTCATTAGATGTTGAAAAGGCCTATGACAAAATCCAACACCCCTTCATGTTTAAAGTTGTGGAGAGATCAGGGATTCAAGGCACATACCTAAACACAATAAAGGCAATATACAGCAAGCCAATTGCCAACATCAAGTTAAATGAAGAGAAACTTAAAGCGTTTCCACTAAAATCAGGGACAAGGCAAGGCTGCCCAGTCAGACAATATATCTCTTCAATATTGTACTTGAAGTTTTAGCTGGAGCAATAAGACAAGTAAAGGAGATCAAGGGGATAAAAATTGGAAGAAAAAAAGTCAAAGTTTTGCTATTCACAGATGATATGATAGTATACATAATTGGCCCTCAAGATTCTACCAGAGAACTCCTACGGCTGATAAGCACCTTCAGCAAAATGGTTGGATACAAAATTAACTCAAAAAAGTCAGTTGCCCTCCTGTAACCAAGCAACAAAAGGGCTGAGAAAGAAATTAGGAAAACAACACCCTTCACAATAGCCACAAATAATATAAAATATCTTGGTGTAACTCTAACCAAGCAAGTGAAAGACCTATATGACAAGAACTTCAAGTCTTTGAGGAAAGAAACTGAAGAAGATGTTAGAAGATGGAAAGATCTTCCATGCTCATGGATCGATAGGATTAACATAGTAAAAATGGCCATCCTGCCAACCGTCATCTACAGATTCAATGCAATTTCCATCAAAATTCCAACACAACTCTTTGCAACCTACAAAGAGCAACCATTAACTTCATATGGAAAAATAAAAGACCCAGGATAGCAATTCTGTACAATAAAAGAACTTCTGGTGCTATCATCATTCTGATCTGAAGCTATATATACTACAGAGCAATAGCAATAAAAACTGCATGGTATTGGCATAGAAACAGACAGGTTGATCAATGGAAACAAATTGAAGACCCAGAAATAAACCCACACTCCTATGGGCACTTGATTTTTGACAGAAGCCAAAATCATATAATGGAAAAAGAAAGCATCTTCAACAAATGGTGCTGGTCTAATTTGATGTCTACATGCAGAAAAATTCAAATAGACCTGTATTAATCACCCTGCACAAAACTCAAGTCCAAGTGGATCAAAGACCTTGACATAAAAACAGAAACTCTAAATCTATTAGAAGATAATGTTTGGAAAAGTTTGGAACTCATTGGCATAGGAGACAACTTCCTGAACAGAACACCAACAGCACAGGCTCTTAGAGCAACAATTAATAAACAGGATCTCATGAAACTGAGAAACTTCTGTAAGTCAAAGGACGCTGTCAATAGAACAAAACGGCAGTCTACAGATTGGGAAAAGATCTTTACCAACCCTACATCAGACAGAGGGCTAATATCTAAAATATACAAAGAACTTAAATGTCAACAAATCAAATAATCCAATAAAAAATGGGGTAAAGAACTAAACCGAGAATTCACAACAGAGGAATCGCAAATGGCTGAGAAACACTTAAAGAAATGTTCAATATCCTTAGCCATCAGAGAAATGCAAATCAAAATGACTCTAAGATTCCATCTTACACAGTCAGAATGGCTAAGATCAAAGACTCAAGTAACAACACATTCTGGCAAGGATGTGGAGGAAGAGGAACCCTCCTCCATTGCTGGTGTTAGTGCAACCTCTCTGGAAATCAATTTGGTGCTTTCTCAGAAAATTAGGAACAGTTGTAACTCAAGACCCAGCTATATTACTCCTGGGCATATACCCAAAAGATGCTCCCCCATACAACAAGGACATTTGTTCAACCATGTTCATAGCAGCTTTATTCGTAATAGCCAGAACCTGGAAACAACCCAGATGTCCCTCAACTGAGGAATGGGTACAGAAATTGTGGTACATCTACACAATGGAATACTACTCAGCAATTAAAAACAAGGAAATCACGAGATTTGCAGGCAAATGGATGGAACTAGAAAATATCATCCTAAGTGAGTAACACAGAAACAAAAAGACACACATGGTATATACTCACTTATAAATGAATGTTAGACCAATAGTACAGGATAACCATAATACAATCCACAGACCCAAAGAAGCTAAGTAACAAGGAGGAAGTAAGGGAGGGTGCTGGAATGTCACTCAGAGGGGAAATAGAATAGACAGCAGAAGTGGATGAAGAGAGGGAACTGGGAAGGAAATAGAATGGGGAGGGGAAACAGCTGGGAATCAGATGTGGGGAGAACAGGGGGTGGGAGGTGAGAAGGCTGGGAACAAGAAGGGAAACTGAGGCGGCATCTCTTTGTCAGGCTGGAGACCTGTGACAGGGTAGGCTCCTCAGAAGATATGGGTGTGACTCCAGCTGAGAATCCTAACAGGGGATGAAGCCTGAAGTGAGCACCTCCTAGCCAGGCAGGCCTAGAGGAAGAAAGGGAACAACAACTCACCTACAAAACCTGTGATCCAAAAATTACCCTGCCTACAAGAAGTGCCTACAAGAAGAGGGAGCAGAGACTGAGGGAAAGTCCAACCAATGACTGGCCCAGCCTGGGATCCACCCAAGGTAGAGAGCTAGTCCCTGACACTATTAATGATACTCTGCTATGCTTCTAGACAGGGGACTAACTTGACAGTCATCTGGGAGGCTCCAGCTAGCAGCGGATCAAGACAGAAGCTGCGACTTGCAGCCAAGCATGGGGCGGAGCTCCAGGGTCCTGTGAAGTGTTGGGGAAAAGATGGAAGGACATGGAGGGGACAGGAACCTCACAAGAAGACCAACAGAGACAGCTAACCCAGGCCCATAGGGGCTTACTGAGACTGAGACATCAACTATGGAGCATGCATGGTCTGGACCTAGGCCCCTGCACATATGTGGCCAATGGGTGGCTTGGTCTTCATATGGGTAGCCTGGCAAGTGGAGGTGGCAGAGGCGGGGGGCTGTTTCTAACATGGACTCTATTACCTACTTTTAGATCACTTCCCCCTGGCAGCACTGCCTTGCCTGGCCTCAGGGTATGAGGATATGCTCAGGCTAGTCCTGATCTGACTTGATGTGCTGGAGAATTTTGATGTAGGGGTGAGGAGCTTCCCTTTTCTGGGAGAAAGGAAGAGGGGAACAAGAAAGGGAGGAAAAAGGAGACTGAAGGAGAGGAAGGAGGGCACCGTTGGGATATAAATAAATTGAAATAAAAAAAAAGGAAATGCTATATAATCCATTTATGTATTTAATATATATGGGTATTTTTCATGGATCTCCATGTACCTTGTACATTCCTGGTGCTTGTGGAGGCCTAAAAAGGGTGTCAGATCTCTCCTGGGATGGTTGAAAGCCATCATGTGGATTATGGGAACCAAACCTGGATCTTCTGGAAGGCCAACCAGTACTCTTATGCTATTTAAGTCCTAAAAAAAAAAAAAAAAGTCACTTTTTTTCTAAGTTAATGGGTCCTGTGTGAGTTAGAGTGACTTCATAAAACACATAGATACACGGTTGTTTTCTTTCAAATTAAATGATACTTTTGAGGTTTTGACAAAGTACTCAAAATGAGTACTTTTAAATGCAAGTACGAAGCCAAGGATGAGTGGATGTGTATGCTGACTCTCAACAATACTCAAATTGTCGTCCATTAGATGATGCGCTGTGATGGAGGAAGGTGACTGAGAGAACTGAAGGATGTCTGCATTAATAGACTCACCAAGAACATCGCAGCACCATATTGAGGAGCTGGCTGGTGGCTCACCAAACCTGCTTCTCGCTGACAAGCATGCACCTTCAACACATTTTCAGCTTCTCTTGCTACAGGTATGGATTTGTGCCCATGTCTGGTAAATGAAGTGAATGTATTGCCCTCCCTCCGGGGGAAAGATGAAAGTGCGGTAGATGGGGGTGGTAGGCAGAGGGCAGGAGAAAACACCTGTGCCTGTCAGCTGAACAATGAGTTTCTTTTATTTATTATTTATTTTTTATTACACTTTATTCACTTTGTATCCCCCCATAAGCCCCTCCCTTTTCCTCCCAGTCCCACCCTCCCTCCCCCTTCTTCACACATGCCCCTCCCCAAGTCCACTGATAGGGGAGGTCCTCTTCTCCTTTCTTCTGATCTTAGTCTATCAGATCACATCCAGAGTGGCTGCACTGTCATCTTCTGTGGCCTGGTAAGGCTGCTCCCCCTCAGGAGGAGGTGATCAAAGAGCAGGCTAATCAGATTATGTCAGAGGCAGTCCCTGTTCCCATCCTATGTAACCCACTTGGACACTGAACTATCATGGGCTACATCTGTGCAGGGGTTCTAGGTTATCTCCATGCATGGTACTTGGTTGGAGTATGAGTCTCTGGGAAGACCCCCGAATAATGAGTTTCTTATACTCCTAAGATTTGGGGGCTTATTAGCTGTGGCAGCTAGTTTAAGGTTAACTAATACTGGCAGAATAACACATTTAGTAACATTTTATACCCATCATTAGTTTTTTGGAAAAAAACCTGTAAGCTAGATTATGGTTTTAAAAATTTATTATTTGGTCACTCATGCCTGATTATAGAATAGACACTTCTTTCTTTTTGAGACAGGCTCTCTCTACATAGCCCTGGCTGTCCTAGAACTCACTGTGTAGACCAGGCTGGACTTGAACTTATAGAGATCGGCCTGCCTCTGCCTTTGGAGTGCTGTGATTAAAAGCATGTGGCTTCTCCATGCCTGGCCTGATAGGCACTCTTTTAAAAAATTATACATTTATGTGTTTTGTGTGTATGAATATTCTGCCTGTGTGTGTGTGGGCACCACAGCACAGAACAAAGTGTCAGACTCCCTGGAACTAAAGTTAGGGATGGTTGTGGGTGCTGGGAATCAAAGCTAGGTCCCTCTAAGAACAAGTGCTCTTAACTGCTGAACCATTTCTCCAGCGCCTAGGGTTTGTGGAAGGCCAAGCGTGGTGGTGTGGGCCTACCATCCCAGCACTGAGGAGGTGCAGGCAGGACTGTGATCCCGAGGCCGGCCTGGAGTACACAGAAAACGTAGGCCAGCTCAGGTCAGTGACCCTGTCTCGAAATGAATCCACAGGGAATAAACAGTAACCCTCTTCCTCCAAAAGATTTTCATTTGCTTCTGCCTGTGCATGAGGCTCCTACCGCAGAGCTACCTTAACCCAGGACCGGAGTCTGAGCTTCTTCTACCCCACCCAAATAACATGAATTGCGCTTGTCTTCAGGCTGTGGAGGTCACAGTTCTAATGTTCTGGCAGGTACTGGTCCTTTTCTCCATGTCACAGCTTCAGTCCCTGAGGTTCCTTCCATAGCACTCTGCTTCTGAACGGCTTCACATCAGCAAATAGTCCTAGACAGAAGCTGCTGCAAGCTCTGTGGGTGGCCACGGGATTCCTCTCCTCCCACAGGTCACGCTGACAAAAACCCCTCATTGCTTCATTAGCTGTTTAGAATCTGGAAGGCAGTATGGCTGCCCTGCACTGCTTCATGGGGGAGGTTTGTTCAAACGACCCAATCCATGGTGGGAGCAGACACACAGGCCCTGGCTCCCTTTGCCTTATCCAGCAGGCCTCCTACAGCAATAACACAATTACAGAAAATATGGCTACATAATGTGAAGAAACTGTGACAAAATGCAAATATCTTCATTGTCTTCTTCTTTAGGTAAAAAGAATTTTCTGATTTATTACTTATGCCTTCATTAATCTGAAAAAAATTACATTATTTCTTGGGTCAGTACTAAATATCTAGCACATAATACAATCTTCTATACAAAGAAAATTTTATTGATGAAAAGATCACACAAAAAGTTCTTGTGTACAAAGTCTTGTGTACATATGTGGAAAAACTAGTATTTACAACATTTTCCATACAGTACATAATTCTCATTTTAAACTTTAACAGAAGGTCCAACAGACCCAAAGTATCCAAGAAAAGTTTGCTCAAGAAATAATACTTAATGAGTAACAAAATTAAGAAATTCCTTAGTATTTTTAAGTGTGTTGTTCAAACCACATTTGTTTATTGGGACGTTTTCCATATCTGTTTGACTACTATCGTTAGCACACTTTCTCTTGCAGTCTAGCTGCAGATGAAAATTTTGCACAGCACCTGAGAAAGATAGGATACAATGTGTATGTAGTATTTTGAAAATATTTTTTAAGTTTAAAGTTTACAAAAGCATGAAAGCTGGGTGTGGTGGCTCAAGCCTTTAACCCCAGCACTGAGGGGGAGATGAGTGGGTGCACAGTAGGGCAGATCTCTGTGATCTGCCTGCTCTACTAGTGAGTGCCAGGACAGCTGGAGAGAGCTACACAGTGAGACCTTGTCTCGGGATCTGAACTAAAGTAGGTACGAGCAACGATCAACGGCCATAATTCCATCTTGAGTGGTAATGTAACACTCGGGGGGAAAGGGAGTCAACAGCATGGCTTAACTTATGGAAAGCTAACATCTCATCTCATTTAAAAGCACAAAGGATGAGGGCATACAATCAGGAAGGGGCTGTGTCAGCACGGGCCTCCCCTCAGAGACCTACAAAACTCACATGAATGCTAAGGCACAAGTGGCTATGAGTTGAACGGTCCCTGCAAACCTTTCAGTGTGACACCTATTCTATACCGTAAAGAGGCTGTTTTACAAGTTGTTTAAAAATTCAGTGTAACAGCTACCACAAACTAGTTAAAATATTAGAAGAACATCATAAAAATATCTGAATCAATTTTCTAGGATTTTCCAAAAAAGTTCAAATACATAAGTATATTTTCAAATATATATATATAAAGGTACAATGATAAGTTTTAAATACTTCAGCAAAAAAAATTCCTGGTTCTATATCAAAAGAGTGAAACTGCATAGAATATCTTAAAATACTTCAATGAAAGAACCCTCATAAATAGAAGGAAGATTCCTCTAACGTCCTTCCCAGCCCCACATTTAAAAAATATTATCAACCAGGACATTTCTGTTTTTTTTTTTCAGGTATAAATGCATTGTATTATTATTGAAATCTGTTTTTCCCTCCAGTATAACAGCAGACAAAAGCCAGGCCGTGGTGGGCTACACCTTTAATCTCAGCACTCAGGAGTGGAGGCAGGCAGATCTGTTTAGTTCGAGGCCATCCTGGTCTACACTGTGTGTTCCAGGACAGCCAGGGCTACACAGAGAAACCCTATTTCAAAACACAAAAATCAAAGCCAAACCAAAAACAGTAGACAGAGCTGGATTAAGTGCAAATTAAGAATGTAGGAGTAAATTTCTGTTTTGCAGCACGGGGAGGTGAGCAGCGCCCAAGTATTCCAGGTGGGTGTGCCACTGAGCGGCTCTCCCTGCTCAACAGTGGTTTTCCTACAGCAAATGCATCGGTCACCTCCAGGGTAATGTACATTTGCTTCCAGGGTAATGAGATGGCATTTTCTTCAAGTGTCGGAATGGCTGCCAGCACCCTGCTCTTTCCTCACTCCAGAAGCTGAGCGGACAAGCAGAGACGTGGAACCTGTGAGGCTGCTCGGCCCTGGAGAACTGGGGGCCTGCCAACTGCTGCACTTCACCATGCCCACTTCAACACCACTCTTTGGACTGACCCTGGAAAACAAGAAGGTTGACACGCATATACACAGAAGCACAAAGAGGATGTCAGTCATCCTGACTGCTGCTCATCTGCCCTATTTGCTCCATCACAAGATAATCCACTAAAGCTCGTGGGTAACACTCCAAAATACAACCTGTGCTGACTTCAGCCACTTTACTGAGAGCTAGTCCTGCAAGGCCGAGCATGGCATCTCACAGGGAACACAATCACTAGGGCAGATTCCTGCTCCCAGTTTCCTGAGTCCTCATCAGTGCTGAGATGCCATTCTTTGCTAGGTGCAGTGGTACACTCTTTTAGTCCCAGGCAGAGGCAGTCATATCTTTGAGATTGAGGCCAGCCTGGTCTAGAGAGCAAGTTCTATGACAGCCAGGACCAGGAATACAAAGATGACCAAGACCTCAGTCAGATCCAGCGAGGATAAGAACATCGAGCTAGTTATAACCAGGCATATGGAAGCATTACACAAACAGTGTACTCAACCCAGTTTGAAAGGGCTAGGCAGTACAACCTTGAGAGCTGCTACCGTCAGCTGTCAACATTCTAAGAAAACAAACAAAGAAATAGAAAACCAAACCAAACCAAACCAAATCCCTGTGCTTTGGACACTTTTGACCACTGGGGGAAAATCCATATATTCTTTCATGTTCAGAAACTGAAAAAAATTTATAATCATCTTGTATAAAATTTCACATTTAGCCATAATGATGTAATGTACTGTTTCATTTCCTTGAGATGTTTCTTTCTTGTGACTGTTAGAGCCGAGGATAGCCTTGAGCTTGTAAGAAACCCAGGTCAACCTCAAATTCATGCTCCTCATAACTCCAGATGCCCAGTGCTGGGATTACAGGCATGTACCACCACGCTTAGCTGCAGTGTATGATGATAGTTTGGCCTGTATTCAGATGCATTTGAAACACTTACCTAAATGTCAAATATCATTACAATCATCATAAGAAACAAATATCACTTTCCAACTTGAATATCATATATTAAGACTTTTCTTAAATCTAAGAATTAAACAATTAAGTAGTATGTTTATTAGTTGAAACCAAACTTCCTTAGATTAAAAGTATCTCATCATGAAATGCTTTTGTTCTAGGTATGGTATGTGCCAATAAAAGATGAACAGTGCTCTCAAATCACGGCAATTTCAGATAACAGAGTTAGTCTCACCTTCCTTCACTTGGAGCTCCTTCCGATACACTGCTTTTTTCCTTCACACTGCCTGCTCGGCTCTTCCTGTCATTCTGTTCCCCAGAGAGCTTGGAGCTGGATGCTGCTGGGAAAGTGGGGTCTCCACAGTCCTGTTCCTTTGCTCGGGGCGTGTTGGCTCTCTCCGCTCTCACCTCTTTCATGGATGCCTCTGGGGAGGTTTGGATTTCTGTTGATGTTTCTTGTCCTAAGTAATCATGGTCAGCAATTGCCATGGCAGATGTGCCGTGATTTGTGGCCACTCCTGTGCTAGTTCCCATGGACTTGGAAATGACCTTCAGCTTATGTGAGCCTGGTTTGCAATGCTTCTTTTTGTGTTTCACTTTCGAATTGTGCTTCAAGAAAAACTCACAGGACTCTTGCAGCACTCTTCGGCTTTCACTGATGGGGCTGCAGGAAAACCCAAGCAGAGGATTTGCTCAATACATCTTAGGTGTTACAACTGGGATCTTTGCCCCATTTTCATTAGTGAGAAGTTCTGTGTGCTTGTATTATGTATAAACTATGAGGTGCCTACGTAGTGAAGTCTCTGCTGAAAATACCTTCTGTGCTTTTGCTAAGAGCAGCAGCACACTGCTAAAAAATTAAACAGTTAAAAATCAAAGCTTGAAGGCACAGAAATACAAACCAGCATAACGCGACTATGCTAAATATAGGGTAAACCAGAAGGAATAGGACACTGTCTTCGTTCTAAGATTAAAGTTGACAACTTATAGTGAATTCAGTATGAGAGCCAGGCGTGGTGGTTCACACCTGTAAATCCTAGCACTCAGGAAAGCAGGGGCAGGCAGATCACTGTGAGTTTGAGACCAGGACAACCAAGGCTACACAGAGAAACCCTGTCTCAAGAAAACAACAACAAATTTAGTATGGGAACATAAATATGAGATACACACAGAGTAAGTAAGGCATAGGTTCGGAATTAAAATAGTGTGGAGACAGCATTTTGCTATACAAGTGAGCCTCAAATTTGCCATCTTTCTGTCTCACCCTCGGGCCATGAAGTAGGGGCCTACAAGGAGGCCCTGCTTGTCCAGCTACGACATTTGTACCACAAAGAGTTCAGTAATCAAATCAATGGGAAATTAAATATAAATATGTATACAACACATTAAATACACTATATAAAAATAACCAAAATGAGCTATTTACTCATAAGTATGTATTGATATTACAGGTTATTCTACTGAATTGTTATCATTCTAGGTAAAAACATTGATATTTTGATCTGTTTACTTTAAAACACTCTTAAGATAAGCAGTCAGCTCTTACTCTCGCTTGCGGTTTCGTTTAAAGAACCCGGCCCATTCAGTGCACGTCTTTTTGCTTCCAACCCAGAAGACCGCAGAGATACCAACAATTAATGTCATCAGATATTTTATCATAAATAAAGCCAATTCTGGTCGAGCTTTTGGGTTTGCCTACAAAACAAAACAAACACTGACATACTTAAAGAAAAATCTGCACTGTCAAAGTAAAGGTTGAACAAATAAATTTTCAGTCTGTTTTACTGCGAAAGGTTTGAAATAAATACTATGACAAACAACATTTTAAGTTCAATACATTTTTATGAAGTTCTGAACAAGGAACTTTTATGTATATCAAAATATGGCTCTCAACAGAGAAAAATGCTTATGACCGATTTTTCAGAATCTTGGCATGACTTCTTGTATTTTTCCTCTCCCACTGGTAGATTGGGCTCTGATAATACTTGAAATATTTGTCCGTAAGTATTTACCAATTTTCCTTCACTATAGTTTACAATACATTTAGGGGCTGAAAAGATGGTTCAGCAGTTCAAAGCACTAGCTGCTTTTGGATGCTGGGACCCAGATTCAGGTCCCAGCACCTACACTGAGGGTCACAACCATGTGTAACTCCAATCCCAGGTGATCTGAAGTCCTCTTCTGTCCTTCATGACACCAAGCATACATGTGATATACACACACATATACTCATATGCATTAAAAAGTCAAAATTAAAAACAACCAAAGTCATATTTTCTAGCCCTTCTGCATTAATACACATAATATTATATTTTTGTTTAGTGTACCACAAAACAAACATTATTTAGATATAAAGGTGTAGAAATTTCATAAACTAAAATCACTATTTTAATCTATTTTTAAAATAATATTTTCAAATGCTATTGTAAGTGTTCAAGCATACACGGATTACCCAGATGCACTGTCCTTCTTTTTGCACTAATTAATGCCTGAGACCCACCCACATCAGTACAGACAGAGCCTTGCTTTTTGAGGGGTTGTTCCTTTGTGAGTTCTAACTTACTCAACTAGCCCCTATTTAAACATATGGAGATTACTTCCCACCAAGTTCCAAATGCAAGTACTGCTGCAGCGTTCATCTTTATATTATTTAAAGTGATTCTTCACAAGGAGCTAACTAGGCAGGGAGGTGAGGACAGAGAGAGAAAGGGAGGGAAACAAAAAGGAAAGTCATCAAATCCCACTGAGCTATACCCCCAGCCAGATGAAACCGATTTTCCTCTAATCGGCGTGTGACTTCAACCTTGGCAGCTCCCCACCCCGAGCTCCTGTAGAGGACACTGCGCACTGCTAACACTTACTTTACTTTATGCTCCACTGGTATTGTATCTGCATGTGTGTCTGTGTGTCAGAGGCCATGGAACTGGAGTTACAGACAGATGTGAGCTACCAGGTGGGTACTGGGAATTGAACCCAGATCCTCTGGAAGAACAGCCAGTGCTCTTAACCTCTGAGCTATCTCTCTAGCCTCTAAAATTTATTTTTAAAAACCAAGTTTTAAAATATTCAACTGAAATGCTTTGAGAAATTATATATTCTCATAAACTTACAATTTTAATTTTAAAAATGGCACCTTATCCTAATCATAAGCATCAGAGACACATGAAATGCATTTTCAATTGTATGTTCTTGCTCAGTGAAGAATAACAGGATGGGTTGGGTAAAAATCAAATTCTATTTTTAGAAGCATACACTGCACTAAAGGTTAAACCCAAACATAGAGTTTCCCTACTAATTGAAGAGGTGAAAAACAAATGAACAAAACCCTCTCCAATTCGGTAGAATATACTTTTTCTTTTCTCCCTATGATGAGGCCTGTTCTTTGTAATTGGTAATCTGCTTTTAAAACCCAAATTAAATGTTTCAACTTAATGTTTAAAATAATTACAGGAGACTTGCTGTATTGTAGCTACAGCTACTGCTTGAAGAATGAGCTCTGGGACAGTCACCCAGCCTGACTATGTCTCCTAGGTTTTCTCACCCTGAAGTCTCACTTCATGAGCATGGCTGATACAGGTACATTTCCAGGACTGTGAAAAGTGAAGAGCGGCACACTCCTACCTGGTAAGGACACGGGATGCGGTATTGCTGACAATGATCGGAGAACCAGGTGACCTCCCAGGCGACCCTGTTCACTAGCTCATAGACATAGCAACCAAGAAGGGTCACTAATGGCACAAGATACAGGCCACTGAAAACTCCAATTCGAATCATAAATTTCTTTAGTTTCTCTTGGTTTCGGCCATCATGCTGTATGACTTGTCGAACGTGATTTAAGGAAATGATGCCAGCTAAAAGGAGTGACAGTCCAACAAACACACAGAGGCACAGAGGCAAAAGGACGAAGTAGCGGGAAGCATCCAGATCATAAAGGCCAATGAAGCACACCCCACTAATGTTGTCCCCCTCAACTTTGTTCATAGCCAGGAGCAAGACAGTCAGAAAGCCAGGCATTCCCCAGGCAACAGCGTGGAACCACACGGCTTTCTGTTCAATGGCTTCACAACTCCACTTTCTTCCCGCAGCTAAGAACCAGGTGATGGTGAGAATTACCCACCATACAGTGCCGGCCATTGTGAAAAAATACAAAAACATAAATAGCACACTGCAAGTCTTATTCTTTGACCCCAGAACGACCGTGTCCCCGAGCTCCAGCTTCTCATCTGCCTTATGACAAGCTGTGCTATTGCCCAACAAAAACCCAATGAAGTACATAAGAGACACAATGCTGTAACACACAGAGTAATAGATAATCGGTCTCTCTGGGTATCTGAATCGTCTGACGTCAATTAAGAAAGTAAGAAATGTGAACAGAGTTGCACAAAGACAAAATATTGAAACTATTCCTATGAAACTTTTGGCAAAGTCTAGTTCATCACTTTTAAAATACATGTTGGGGCATGGAGGGGCACACTGGTCAATTCCCAGAAATCTATAGCCTTGGTCCCCGGAAGTCCTAAGGTGCTTTGGACACCAAAATCCAATGTCTCTTGGGACTTGTTCTGTTTTCCTCTGAGGACCAAAGAGTTCTGTGTGTGGATCAGGAGTTACAGGAACAGTGTCATCACAGTACGGCAATCTGTAAAGTTCACAAAAAGTCAGGATATGAAGTCATCCATTTAAAATTTTTAAATGATATTTTCATTAATTATTTGAGGATTCTGTATATCCATAGAATGGATTTTGATCATATTCACCTCCCCTTCCCCAAACTCCTCTCATATCCACCCCTACTTTGTTTTATTTTATGCTTTCCAAGTATAAACCACAGCCTTGTTATATTCAGTTGATGGAAGAGTTGGATAAACTGTTCATGAAGCATCAGCTAACCTAAATATATCAGCAAGAAGACAGGAAACCACGAAAATATACTTCCTTGAAAAATAATTAGTCATGTCATAATTTATACATTTTCTGCTTTTAAGATTAATATTTCAGAGAATGTATAATTTACCTCATTTTGTAATCTCCAGACAAAGTACTAGCTTGCCTAATTATGTGCATGAAATATAAATCCCAAGGAAATTGGATTTTCTTTATTACCAGGTGCAGGGACTGAGTGTGAGAGTCCACCCCAACTGGACAATTGCTCTTCTCACTGAGCGCCAACCCCACCCTTTCTTTTTTTAATGTACACAGCAATGCCTGGCTGATGATGTGACCATGATCCAATGACTAAGAAGAGCATCTTCCCTACAGTGACAAGGTAAATCTCACACTCTTGTTTGTTTTTCTGGGTAGCCTTGGCTGGCCTGGACTTGCTTTGTAGACCAGACTGGCCTTGAACTCAGAGATCCGCCTGCCTCCACCCTCCTGGGATCACAGGTGTGCGGCATGATGCCTGCAAAGCTCACACTCTTAAAGTAAGTACAGGACAACCATCAAGACATAGGAAGAGGACCAGTTTGGCTCACATCACTGGTCTGATTGGCTGTTTGCCTCCTTTGTGAACAAATTTGAGCAACACACAGATATTTATCTTCTGGCCAGAACTTTATCACTGAATTGAGTTTGTATACTCCAGTATTATTCTGAAAGGTATACATGATTTAAAAATAATGAGAACACATTCAAAATATAACAGGCTGAGATTAAAAATATAGTGGTGGCTCAATGGTTAAGAGCACTGGCTCCTGTTCCAGAAGAGCTGAGTTTGAGTCCCAGCACCTTCATGACCTTTACCAGCTTTCTGTAATGACAGGTCCAGAGGATCAGACGCCTCTTCCGGCCTCTCTGGGCATTGCGTACACATGCGGTACAGACATACACGTAGGCAAAACAGTCACACATATTTCAGTAAAATATTTTTTAAGTTGAGAGAGAGAGAGAAACACAGAGAGAGAGACACAGAGACAGAGAGAAAGAGAGAGAATGAACAAGGGCGGGGTATGCTGTCATACACCTTGATCCCAGCATTAAGGAGGCAGAGGCAGGCTGTTCTCTGTAAACTGGAGACCAGCCTGGTCTACATAGTGAGTTCAAGGTCAGGCAGGGCTACATAGTGACAGCCTGTCTCAAAACAAAGACGGAAAGATAGAAATATATTCCTCTAAAATGAATACTCACAATCTTTCAGCTTTATTAAAATAAAAGGTCACATCATTCTGTTCTAATTAGTATCTTTTTTAAATACAGACAGTCAGGACTCCTTTCAGATCTTATTTCCTTTT
This sequence comes from Psammomys obesus, assembly GCF_907164565.1. Taxonomy (NCBI): domain Eukaryota; kingdom Metazoa; phylum Chordata; class Mammalia; order Rodentia; family Muridae; genus Psammomys; species Psammomys obesus. The sequence goes on from NW_026596079.1 coordinate 38,677,116, forward strand.
CTTTCTTCTCAGAAGCATGAATGACCAGAAAGTCAGTTTTTATTCTCCTCAAGTATTTAAGGGTATTTTGCTGTGCTGTTTACTAGCCATAACCTTATACAGTAGTTTCACAGGTTCTGAACTTTACGTAAATGGCATCGGACTGTAACTTCTCATTCTGCATGCAACATTAGTTTTTCAGCTTAATAATGATAGGTGTCAGTCAGCTGCAACCATTTCATCAACTGTACAGGAGTAGTTTAGTGTGTAAGTACATTATAACTTGCTGGTGGTTCTTCTGTGAAGAACATTCAGATATTTTCTACTTTAAAGAATGAGGGGCTCTGACATGAACTGACTGGCCTGCTCTTTAAGTACCTCCCCCTGAGGGGGAAGCAGCATTACCAGGCCACAGAAGAAGACAACGCAGCAGCCGCTCCTGATGAGATCTGATAGACTAGGAACAGAAGGAAGGAAAAGAAGTCCTCCCCTATCAGTGGACTTGGGGAGGGGCATGCATGCAGAGGGTGGAGGAAGGGAGGGATTGGGACGGGAGAAGGGAGAGAACCACAGGGGGGATACAATGTAAATAAAGTGAAATTAATAAAGAGAAAAAAAAAAAGAATGAGGGGCCAGTAATGGCTCAGCAAGTAAAAGTGCTTGCCGCTAAACCAGAAAATCTAAATTTCGTCTCAAGGACCCACATGGCAGAAGGACAGATCCGACTCCCACAAGTTGGCCTCTGACCTCCACACATATGCTGTAGCATGCATACGCCACCTACCATAAATACATTTAAAGAAAAGAATAATCAATAATCTTGTTGATAGCTCAGAGTTTGTTAGGAGTTTCTATAGAAGAGGATTTTCCAGATTTAGGAAATGGCATTTTCAATTTACCATGATTATTAAACTATTTTAGAAAATAATTATACATCTACCAGAATGTATGAATTCCACAAGGAGATAAACAAATACACACCGAGTCTTCTCCACTTGCTGTGTGAAATTTCACTGTATTAAAAAAATACTTAAAATTCTAAATCCCTACTGTCTAGAGAATAGGGAACAAAATGATTATCAAGATTAAGGTACATTGATAAGGATAATTTGCTATGGGGAAAGCAGGCAAGAAAGGACAGGGAAAGAGGTGCACAACTAGAAAGGGGTGCACAGCGACACTGACCTACAGGCAAACTCTCAGAGAATGCCTGGAGCCACGTCTTTACCATACAGTCCTGGCAGAGAATGTGCCCGGGGCTGTGAGGGGCCACGACAAGCTGGGAACCTAATGCTGCCAAGACTGAGGTGCTCTTTCTATCTGTTCCAAAGCAAAGGCACTTGGAAGGGTAGAGGCATTCTCCTGAGGACACAGGGCCTAAAGTGTGCCACTGTTCCAGAGTCCCAGAGTCAAACAGAAGCCTCCTGTGTGAATATGTTAAACCTCTTAGCAGGCTAGGACTGGGGCTCTAGTCAGAAATCCTTCTGCTTTTGTAGATGCAAAATAAAATGCCATAAAATCTTGAAGACTTTTTACTTCTATGAAGAAGTTAGAGTATTTCTAGTGATCAAACCAATTAACAGTTTAAAAAGAGGTGTGTGTCTGCTTTATGATAGTGAGATATGCTTTGATACTGGGTTTACATCATTTCTTTAGAAATGGAGATTCCATTCCTAATGCAATGTCTCAAGCATTCCCAAACACAAAACAAATTTGATTTAGCTTAAGAAAATAATGTTTATTTCTCCACAAAATCAACCTTCACAGAGTAAAACTCCCAAAGTGGGGAAAATGTCAGCTTGGGTAGCAGTGCTTGCTTTTGTGAGTCACAACCCCTCCTGCTTTGAAACTGCACAGGCTCCCATACAGAGCAAACATCTTGCCCACAGACCTTTGAATACACCTAGAATCGATTTCATCTTCTTACTATTTATTACATCTTATTAAGATGTAAGGTCCACATGGCAATGGGAATTCTTTTGTGCTGCTTAGAACAGGAGGGACATACAGCAAGAGCACAGGGAGGAGGAGCAGGTGAAGAATCTCGGGTCTTCTCACCCCTCTCCCTGCTGTCACCGTCCTCAGTGATTTGAGCACACTCGGGACAACTCAGTAAACTGTGGCTTCATAGCTTTCTTCTCCCCTGTGATACCCTAGCCATTTGGTTACCGTAGTTACAATGACATAGGAATCTGGCCATTTTCTGTAGGAGCACATTATCTTCAAAACTCAACCCAGGCATCCCGACCTTGGTCTAAGCTCCGTTCTTACAGTGTGTTTATCAAAAACTGTATACAATGCCTTTTAAAACCTCATGCCGTCTCCACATGGCAATTCTTTAATTTTTCTACCTCAGTTCTCACCTATTTAGATAAATGGACTAAATTAATGTTTCATTATTTTTTCACTTACTCCTTTTTATTTTTTATTTTATGTGTGTAAGTATTTTGTCTCCATGTCTGTATGTATACCCCATGCATGCCTGGTGTTCTTAACTGCTGAACCATCTCTCCAGCCCCTCATCTTACCCTTTCTCACATTTGCACTGTATGCATTTGATAGAACTTAAATCACCGATAAACCCAAGTATCTGCTTCCCAGTACATAGACCCAAGCATCCCACCACTGCTGCGGAGTATTTCTGCAGACGAGTATTTCTGCAGACCAGAGTATCCACTACAAACTCAGGATCACCCACATTACCTAAAGTGATACAAAGCTTCCATGGTCCACTGACTTGCTTTTTCACTCGCTACACCTGTAGCTTCTCATATGTATAAACTGTCCCCCAAGACACAACAGGACTCACAAACCAGCTATTTACAAATAGAGACTAGCCCTATTATTCAGAGCCAACCTGACCTCCTTCCGACCATTCCAACGGAGGCACCTCCTACCCACGTGTGCTGGGGATCCTGTCTCCTCCTCAGAAAACTTGTATTGACTGCTTTTTCTACCTTGTATATACCTGCCTTTCCCCTAACCCTGAAGTTCTTGAAGCAGCCAGTTACTGTTCAGTAAAACCCTAACCACAGATAAACTCACTATTTTCTCTGTGCTTTCTTTTTCTCACCACGAATCTCATTAAAGTAAATCTTCTGAGCTTCCTTCTGGCTACCACACACTCTTCCTCTGTTTCAACAGTTTCCTGGTGCCCATTCATGGATCTGATATTATTTTCCCCTCCTTCCATTAGTCCCCCTGCCTCACCATTTTGGTAAAAGAGTGAATGTTCCTCTGCAGTGACTGCCTCCTGCTTCCTCATCCTTGGAGTCCTCCCTCCTTTCTGGATGCACATTCCCACTTTCCTTATTAGTTCAGTGTTGATATATGGCAAAGGGGCAGGTGAACTCGATGAGAGGCTGTTGAGGTGAGTTCTGTCTTTGCTCAGCCCCTCCTCATCAAGACTGGACAAAGAAGGTGGCCTTGAGTCCTGAGGGCAACTGCCAAGGACAGCTTTCCAACAACACTCATGAAGCTGTAGCATGTTCTCCACAGAAACCATTCCTGACCTCGACATCTGATGACCTCAGTGTTCCCAGCAGAAAACCATGCTGGACGGGTCTGGAAAGGCCTGGCAGCTGATTCTCTCTGCTTATCTTGCACCATGGCTTTTTCTACTCTCTTCATGACATATGTACCGGCTAGCGTTTCTGTTCTTGCTTTTTGAAATGTGGTCTAACAACAGAGCCTAGACTGGCCTTAAATTCTTGATCCACCGGTGACAGTCTCCTGAGCACTGACATTATAGGCATGTGCCGCCATGCTCAGCTTCTAACAGGCATTTTAGTCCCTATGTGCTAAGCTCTCTCCTGTCACAAGTTGCTCCTATTCTCTAAAATGTTCTTCCCAACACCCAAGTAACTCGGCCTTATCCCTCATACTTCAGAAAACAGCCAGCTCCTCTTGAGCACTGTCCAGGCCCAGTTTAGGTGAAGGGCACCAGCACATGTCCTCATATAATTAAGTACTCTACTTTTGGTGTCTCTCACAGTCATCACTGCAATTACTAGCACAATTACTTGGTTATTACCTGTCCCTTCACCCGCACTGTAAGCGCCCTGAGAGCAAGAACTAAGTCTGCTTATTGCTAACCTGGGTCCACAGTTCTTACCACCACTGTGCCTACCTATAAGCATGCAGCAAACGTGTGCTGAGTCAAACAATACTGTCAAATCACAGAGAGCTAACAACTCTAAAATGCCATTAGTATTTAGCAATTGCTTTTTTCATTTTCAGTGAAAAGCATGATTTACCTGTTACATTCAAGTTCTTCAGGCCATCGGATCCCAAAAGCATCCAATAACTTTTTGCAATCAGAATATACTTTCTCACACAATTTACGACAAGGTGGAACCACGTGAATTTGCTCTGTGCAAGTTGGTACAAAAGCTTGGCAAAGGAATGTTTCAACGTTGGGTGAACATTCCAGATTTGCAAGAGGCAGAAAGTGCTATTAAGAAAAAACAGAAAGACACAGTTAAGTGTTAATGACAAATGCTTAAAGCGTCTGCTCGTCCTTACCCTCCACATGAGTTTTAATGCTTGCTTTCACATGTTTGACTTTTGAGGTACTAATTTTTTTGTCTCTTAGATTTATGTATGAGCCTTTCATACAAGATGGAAATTATACTTTTATAGGTCATACCTTTTTCAAGAAGTCACACGTTGTCATTGTTCATTCTTCCTATCTGAGCAAGCATTTCATTACTCAGTTATATTTGTAATAGACATCAGTATATTTGTAATAGCAGACATTGCTTTAGACTCTGGGGGTACAGCAGTGAATGGAATAGACAGCTTAATCCCAGTGGAAAAGGCAAACATTAGGAAACAAACAGTATAAATGACTTTTTAGAGACAGAAAGGACAAACTATAGTATGGGGAAGGCGACAGACATTTTAGATAGGAAGGCGCCTCTCAAGACCCCACACTGGCTCCCATCTACCTCTGCCACTTGCTCTCCTTTGCTTCCCAACATCCATAGTGTTTCTTGCCCCAGTCTTTGCACCTGCTGCTCTTTCACTCTGCCAGGTATGACTGCTGACCTCAACTAGAGTCTGCTCATCTGTCACCTGGAGAGGTACCCGCTACCCACCTTCCTAAAATGTTCTGTCATGTCCCCCTACTGTAGTTTGTTCTTTCCTATATCTAAAACTTCACTATATACCACTTGTGTTTTAAGTTTGCCTTTCTCACCAGGATTAAATAAAGGAAGAAAGTCTGTCTATTCCATTCACTGCTGTGTCCCCAGAGCCTAAAGCAGTGTCTGCTACCCAGTGACATCTCTTATAAATATAACTGAAAGTAATGAATGCCTATGCAGAGGATTACTGAAAGCATGCCAAAAGAAAATATCAGACCAGCAAAGAGAGGATCACAACTGTGTCAAGGGAGGACATATGCAAAGTAATTACATTCTAAATACTTGATAATATATCAGGTGCTAGGAGGCAATGAAGAAATAATTCTAAAATTCAATACAGAATTCTATATGTAGCTAAATATTTAGATTAAGATAAAATATTAACATTTTTGGCCCTGGAAGGAATTTTTAAAAATAATTTTCAAATTAAAAAGTAGAGTATATAAAGTATATACAGAGAAGGTTCCTCTTGCAACAGGTGAGAACAAATACAGCCAGACTTTATGCAGTGTGAGACCTTGGAACAATTAGCCCTAAATTTGATGAGGAGGCTGAAAGAGTATAAGAGCCAGAGGGGACAGAGGACACCAAGAAAAGGAAGGCCTCTAAATCACCAGGACCTATACATGTATGACTCACAGAGCCGGCATGGATCAGCATCAGATAGCATCCTAGAGCAGAAAAGAGAAGTGGACACAGACCCAAGGCCTGACTCAGAAGCTATCCTAACTGATAACCCCTTGCAAATGAACATTTACTTTCCTCCTAAAGGGAGTCTCACAGGGTAGCAGGCTATTCTCAGGGGCAGGCTGCATGCCCAGCAGGAGATAGCTAACACAAACTGAACTCAATGGCGTCTCTTTTCTTTCTTTCTTTTTTTTTTTTTACATTTATCTTATTATCTTAATTTTATTTACATATTTTTCTTCTCTATTTTTGCCCTACAGGTCCTTTGCATATAAATTATGTCTTCCAGTTTGGTGTTTTTATGGGATTTCTGAGTGTGTTATCAAGTGGGTCTCTGGATCAGAAGTTTAAGATCAGCTTTGGATACACAGTGAGTTTGAGGCCAGCTAGGGCTATACAAACCTCTGTCTCAAAATCATATTCCAAGAAGAAATGAAAAGAAACACACACACACACTCTACAATACCTGGAGCACCTTGGGAAATTGCTGCTATGTGTCTGACAAGTCTATTAAGACATATGAAAAAGTCAGCTGTATGTACAGAAAGCAAAGGAAGTAGGGAAAAATGTATCAACTGTGGGGAAAACTAAGAAATAAAATATACTTGAGACAACAGTATCTAATATTTAATATCCCTTCAATGTTAATACTGACCACATTAGTTGACGCTGTTATTAGGATGCTGGAAAGAGAAGTAAAAGCAGTGGGATGAGAACGGATTTCTGACCTACAAACAGTGACTGCTTCAAGTTCCAAAGAAACAAGTCAACAAATAATAAAAATGTATGCAAGAGTTGATAGTGGCTTCTCTGGGAAGCAGGGTTGGGGTGGGGTGGGGAGAATAGGCAAGGACGTTGGAAGCCTTCTAGTACTGAGGCTTCCCCCAGCTTTATTCAAGTGATCATAGATGATGAAGTGTACAGCTAGAGAAATCCTAAAACCATTACTGTAATCAATGTGAGCATAATGGTACCCCCTTGTAATCCTTCCCTCCCTCCCACATTCCCCCCTACCTCATCCACTCAGTAAACTACCAACCCTGGCAACTACTTTTATAATTTTATATAAGTTTTGTTTCTTTGTTGTTTAGCTTCTTTAACCAAGAATTGCCATTGTTTTCAAAGGTCTACTTGTGTATTTTAGTTATGTGTGCCTGAGTGAGTTTATGTGTGTTGCAGGTACCCCAAGAGGCCAGAGGCTATCTGATTCCCTAGAACTGTAGTAACGAGCAGTTGTGAGCCACCTAACGTGGGTACCAGGAACCACACTACCTGTCCTGCAAAGGCAGTGTTTGTAACTGCTGAGTCAGCCCTCTACCCAAGCATATCCATGTTGTTCCTTGTAGCAATAGTTCATCCCTTCCACTTGTTCAGTAGTATCCTATTGTACTGCTATACCAACATTCAACTGTTGCTGGGGCAGTCTGAAGTGCCTATGATATCTGAATGTATAATAATTACTAGCGGGCAATTAAACAGCGATACAGGTAAGATGCTTTAAAAACACAGATTTGGGGCAGGAGAGACGGCTCAGGGGAGCACTGGCTGCTCTCCCGGAGGACCTGAGTTCAGATCTCAGCAATCATGCTAGGCAACTCACAATGGACTGTAACTCTAGCTCCAGAGGATCCAATTTCCTTTCCAGCCCCCATAGGCACACACCCATATCACCCCCCACACACACACACAGCATATAGACACAGACACATACCTGAATAAATAATAAACAATATCTTTTAAAGAATATACATTCCTTAGAGTCATCAATATAAAAATTGACTAACATTATATAGAGAGGATTTATAATAGGAGAGCACTGGAAATTCTGATTTCAGAGGAATGTACTGAGCCTATGTATTACCATCATTTCTCCTTCCTCCTTAATGCCACTGAGAAGAGAGGCTTTCAGTTAAGCATTAAAGAAACTTCCTAACATCATAACTGCACTAACAAACAAACAAACAAAACCTAGGACAGGCTCTCATAGGTGAGTTAGTTATAAGGTTTGAGAAGTTTCGGGAAGATAATAAGAAACAGGGATTGTGCTTTCTTCGGTATGGCCAACTAAATAGCTCCTGACATAAACCATTTAGATTTTGAATAACTTGCAATAAATACACTTTAAAAATGCTGCTGAATACTGCTTATACCTAATAAAATGTCTTTAAAATATAAACAGCATTAAACAGCAAAACAAGAAGAGATGGACAATTTCATGATCACAATGATGTCGAGACAGAAGGCTAGAAAGTTCAAGGACTGGCTAGCCTATACAGTGAGATCTTATTTCAAAACCTACAGAACCCACACCCAACAATCACAGAACAATTGCTTTAGACAATGTTGGGCCCATGAAAAGTTCACCCAATCTGACCGGGCAAAGTGACTGAGAAGAAAATAGGGCTACCAAAGTTGGTATTCTTACATTCTGGTTGTGGGCCACGCCTTTGAGAATGGCTGAGCCATTCTCCAGCCCACAGCTGGTATTCTGTATCTCTTTGAGCCTTTGCCATTAAAAAGGCACTTAATGGTCAGCCCTTCACCAGGCCAGGAAAATGCTGAGGCACAATGAGAATCCTTTTCTGGGCCTGGGGCAGGTGAGGAGGCATGAACAGCTGGTCCCCTTATCACTTTGTTTATAACTGTCCTCAACAAGTCATCAGGTAGGCTAACTGCAGACCCTCACCTCACCTTCTGCTTCTCCAAATCAAAAATCCCCAGTTTCACCCCCGGCCTCCCTTTTCTTCCTGCTCCCCATCTTGAGTAGAACCAACGATCGATCGATCTTCCCCTCATGACCCCTCTGCCCCACACATTGCTGTATCCCAGCCCCCAAGTGCAGCAGGCACTCCCTGGGAACCCACAGGCCGCAATGGGCAGGGAAGCGGCTAACTGCAGATCTTCACCTCTCCCTCTGCTCCTCCAAGTCCAGACACCCGCCTGCCCCTGCTCTCATCCCAGCTCTACAGCAGAACATCTGCAGCAGCCTCCCTGCTCCTGCACCCATCTCCAGAACACCAGAACACCCCCTGCAAAATCCTTTCCCACAACTCCTTGTTTTGTTCCACTCTCCCCCACAACTGCTGCTAAAGAAGCAAGTAAGCCAACAACTGCAGATCTTCACCTCTCCTTCCATTCCTCAAAGCCTAACCTAGTCTCATTCCCAGCACTTTAGCAAACATTCTGCTGTGGCCTCTCCTTCCTCACCCCATACCCAGGGACTACTTAACAGATCCTGGTGGAACACCCTGCTTTCCTCAATCTTGGGAGACCCCTCACCCAACCCTTCCCCGAAGGCTCAGCTCCTGATAAGCAGAAACACATTCACCTGGATCCTATAATCCAGAAGAATTTCCTACCAGGCAACACACAGCCACCACAGAGAGGAAAGAGAAACCAAGGAACAAGAAAGACAAGATATCAGCACCTAAAACTACAAATCTTTCTCATCCCAGATGCCAGCATAAAAACACAATCAATAACAGCCAGGACACTCTGTCTCCATTAGCGCCCAGCAACCCTTCCACAGAAGGCCCCGAATAGTCCAACCTAGCTGAGCACAGGTAAAAGAACTTACAGCCTTTATGAATCCTGTAGGGGTCCTTCAAGTGTCAGATAACCAGACCCTTCAGTAAAAAGAACGCAAGCGTACCATATTGGGTCTAACAGAGAAATCACTTTACAACTGCTACAGTAAGCTGATGGCCAGTATTTAAAATCCGATGTTCAGTTCAATGGTAAGATGAAAGTCACATATGCACTTTGGTCTACAAGTTCTTCCAGGACAAATATGGCAAGTTGTGGTATACTGAGCAGCTACCTGTCACTCAGCCACTCCAGCATCAGGCTAGCCACCGTTGGACTACCCAGTCCACATGTAAGGCAACCTAATATATCTACTCTCAATACATATTCTACGGGTTCTATTCCTCTAGAGGGCTCTGACACAATAGTTTGCCTACTACAGCAACACTAATACTTATATACAGAAAAGGGAATAAATCAGACACTAGAAATGGAAACTACGTCTGAAGGCCAAGCTCCTCAGTAAAGGTATGTGAGATAGGGAAAGTGGCCAACAGCAGCAGCCACCTAAAGCCAGCACACATTTGCTTGGAGGTACAAGCACAGACTTGTCAGACACATCAATTTTGTATACACAAAAAGAAAACCTCAATTTTAGGTGAGAAATCTCCCCAATCTTGAACCTTGGCACTTTAATTTATACATTCAAAATACTGTGCAGGACAAAGAAAACATGTCTTTGGGTCAGATCCAAAAGGGCCATCAACTTTCAAATTGTTTCAGACTAACAAAGGACCTAGTCTTGGAGGCCTGAAAGGACCTTTGAGTCAGTTATTCTCAAAACATCGGTGTACACCTCATCTAGCCAAGAGCGGGTCAAGTGGGGCGTTACAAAGGAGCTTGATACATTAAACAAATAAAGGCACAACTGCTCTGGCTCAGAAGGAACCATCCCTGCTGAGACGCTTCTGGTTTCCTTCACTACAGTGACCTCAGAGCACCTCACCGCCACAGACCCCTGAGCTAGGGGCCGTCAGATCATTAGGAGAAACTGTGGTGATTTCTTACTGGGAAACATTTTACAAATTCCAAAATCTATGCTAGATTATAATCTACATGTTCTTATTCTAGACTTACTGCTACTGCTAGCAATACCCTCAGCTGTTAATTATAAATCTTATAATACTATCAATATTTACTATATTATAAACATCCTATTATTAATACTTACAGCAAGCTTTTTCCGACACCACAGTCATCCTGTGAGACAACCTTGCAGGCTCTAAGCGGTTCAGAGCCCTTGCGTAGGAAGCAGGAGACCATAGCCCACATGACCTCAGTCTGTCCTCTTGACTCCTTACCCCAGTTCTTACTGAAAATCACTCTCAAACCACAAAATAAGAAAAAAATCCCTCCAGTCAACAAGGGTGGGGGAGGGGGATGTATCAGAAGAGGACTGGCAATCTACATGAAAGAATGTCCCTCAGGCTGTAAACAACAGAAACTCACAGGTCACACACCAAAAACCACTCTAAACAATGTACACACCTCCTAAAGCATAGGTAATTTTGGAACAAATAACTCAGCAACAAGCACTACTTCAAACAGTAAGTCAGCTACTGCTGAACTCAACTCAGCAGTCATTCGAAAACATCAACAGGATGAGAATGTTTCTCCAATCTTTTGAAGTACAAATTTGTTAGAATCAATGTTTTTTCCACAGAATGTTCAAACTCCGTATCTGGAAACCAAACCTTTAGATGCAAAGACTATAAACCTGACCAGTGATATTTCTCATGTCCTTCAGTTTTATACTTTGAACTCCATGATATAATTAAGAGTAATTGCATAGGAAGTGCCATGTAACTTCTGTTGAGGAAATACTCAAACTCCATGGTGTCTTTAGTCTGCTGTTTCTCCTACTTGTTGAATAAATCAACTCTCAGCAATCCTGTCTTCAGGATCTCACTCATGCATTCTTTTTTTCTATTGAATTCTCAAAGAAATTCACACAGCACAAAGTATCAACAACACCTTTGAGGGTCTGGCATGACATAATGACTAAAATAGTCCTGTTAACTGCAGTTTTTTAAATATATAATTATTTAATTTATTTAATTTAATTTTCTGTGCCTTGGCATGAAGGTGTCAGAATACATGGGACTGGAGTTGCAGACAGTTGTAAGCTGCCATGTGGTTGCTGGGAATTGAACCCAGGTCCTTTGGAAGTGCATTAGTGCCACTGAGCCATCTCTCCAGCCCCCTTAACTGCAGTTTTAATCCTCAGAGAAATGAAAAGTAGGTTCCTTTAAAGGTTAGTCCTCAACAGAAACCCTAGACAGAGCTGTTCTTAGTGCTGGCAGAAGACAAGGAAAGGGAGGGGGAGGGCAAAGGGAATTCACACCTCTATTCTGTTCTGATAAACAAAAACAAAAGCAGCTAAAATAAGACTAACAGATAATGATACAAGAATACTGGACTATTTTATAAAATCTTTTTACTGATATACTACCAGTAGTTTAATTTCAACTAAATCCTAAGTACTGTTTAACTACTGGTATCACTTTAAACAGATGGTTTTCTGTCTCTGGGTCTCAGAGTATTCTCAGGGTGAAATGAGAGAAATGAAATGCGAGAAGATTCCTAGATGACCTCTAAAGACATTCATGATAACTCAAAGAGTTTATGCAGAAAGAAACAGAGACCTCAGTAGTAGAGCAGAACTCCACAATAACAAAATAATCCTGGTAGGCAACTCTGTCTTGCACTGAATGCTAACAGGTCTATTTTGGAAATCTCAAAAGTAGGGAAGCTTCCCTTTGAGAAGCTAAGGAGGGTAGCGGGAGGCACTATGGCAATAAACTCACAGGCCTGGCCATCTGGATGATTTAGGCACACAATCCTCGGGAAGAGAGTGGGCAAGAGAGATCTGATTAGGTGAGCGCTGCAGTGGACAACCATCGCTGCAGTGCCGAAGGGCTGGCATGGGCTACAGACATCCTCTGGCATGATCTTATCTATGTTCGGGCTCCCTTTTCCCTCCATATGATCTGAATCTGATTCCCTAACCTTGTCATGGAGTCTACAAGCTGTTCAAGCTACAGCTACACTTTTTTTTTTTTTAAAGCTTAAATTGGCCAAAAAGACTGACTAGTTTGGAAATTCCACAAACAATAGATGGTAAGTGATTTCAGTAAACAGAAAAAACAAAAGCTTCTGGAATTGAGTTCTGGCCTAACTGAGACCAAGAGCAGTAAGCATCTTGTCATCGTCTAGAGATGAGATGTGGCAGCATGTGGCACACAAATGACACGCTGAACTAATCTTGAAGACTCCTGGGTCCTGAGTCACCTGAGGAAGACGTGTCCAGGAAAGGAGAGACAAGAGGAGATGAGCTGAGTAGCTGCCACCAGGGAACTGAAAAACAGAATGAAGAGCACAAAGATGGCGGTGTGAAGTACGGAACCTAAGAAACTGTAGTTAAAGAATAGAATGGTTAGCATTCTTCATTTCTTGATTCATATGAAGTGAAACAAGACTTAAAAGAGACCGAGATCATAAGAAGCTGAAAACCAGATACACAGTTTGGTCCTGCAGGTTGTCAAATTCTATCAGCTTGATGTGTTTTTCTTTCACATAAATCATCTAGTGACACTGACTAGGAAGCAGTGGGACCCAGAATTCTGAAGTGAGGATGTGGTTTGCTGCAGCACTCTAAACCCACAGCCTTCGAGGCAAGATCATCCTTGGAAAGTTTTACTCTGTAAGAAGAAAGTTAATAGCTTTTGGTTCTATATCCATCAACCAAGAAGTCCATTCTGGTTGTGTACCTTACTATGATCTGTGAGGGTCAAATCAAAATAAAATCTGAAAACAAAAAGCAAAAATTAGTTGCAAGACACTGTTGAGATTTACTTCTGAGGGTCCAGAGAAAAAGAAAAAGAAAAACAAAACCACAATTTTATATACTGTTATGGGCTTGTTTCTCAGCAAGTCTAGATTTGGTGTGTTAGCTTCAGAAACAGGCTTTTGGGAGGACAGATGGCAAATGGACTTTTGACAAGGGACCCCAAATCTACTGTCATCTCTCAAATCTCTTCATGTATGCCAGAAATAGCTGTATCTAGCAAAATGCAATCACCTTATTGGTTTTCTACAAACATTATCATGGGAGGAAAAGCCAAACACAAACTATTAAGAGGTCTTTTCTTGGGGCTGGAGAGATGGCTCAGCAGTTAAGAGTACTGGCTGCTCTTCCACAGGTCCTGAGTTCAATTCCTAGCACTCACATGGTGGCTTATGGCTATCTATAAAGGGATCTGATGCCCTCTTCTGGCAACAGGTGTACATGCAGCAAAGCACTCATACATAAAATAACTGACCTTGAAAAAAAAAAAAAAGAGGTCTTTTCTCTATTATGATAGAAAATCTAAAAACAAATCAATAATGTAGGGCTTTCTGAGATTACTGACACCATCAAAACTAGTACTAGTACGACTTGCCCATTTTAGCATTCTAGCAAAACTAGATGAGTTCTCAGTTGTCATATGCAACTCCAATCACATGGTTAAGGTACTTTTTCAGATGTAGTTTCCTTAGTGCAACAAATCAGTACAGCCATGGCACTGGCATCCAGTTCTAACCTGGCCAGGACTCCTCTTCAGTGCACCCAGAAATGCCAGTGGCGCATCTGGGCTAACTTGCCAGAGAAAGGCATTCTCAAAGAGTAGTCCCTAGATCAATAGCACCAGCACCTGCTATGGACTTCCTAGAACTGCAGATTCTCCAGCCCATCTACTGATTTGGGAACTGGGGTTGGGGCCAGAGACCTATTTGATAACCCTTCAGGTGAGAACCAGTGCCTTAACGAAAGTCAGCTCTCTTCAGCTCTGTGCCCTGCCAGAGATGCTGAACCACATCGCATGACATAGATGTCAGGCTAGTCCATCATACTCAAGATGTAAAACTGACGAGGCCAGAGACCTCTACTCAAGATCCTTGGTAAGACAGAAGAGCAAATAAATGTTTGATTCTACTGAGTTAAAGGCACTTTTCACCTTAGTTTTGTTACTAGCTCCTAATAGGGACTGAAGAGAACAATGGGATATCTAGAGAATTTAAATATCTAGCTCATCACGCTAAGTCACACCTGAGCTGGGCGTTCAAACTCAGCTACCTGTGGTGTCAGTGTGGCCAACAGCATTCCACCCTTAAGCGGCTAAGCATGTTGTAAGCACACGGGGCCGCAGTGTAAGCACACTGTTCACGGCCTTAGGATGTCTACTTCTGCCACATCACTCTTTCTTCCTAAAAACAGGACTGGGGTGGGGCTCAAATTTTGACAGCTTGTCTGACACACCCACAGCCCTGAATTCAAGCACCAGCACCATAGAGCAAACAAGTAACAGCAGCACTGGCGGCTTCGTGGAGTGTTCCCTTTGAACTGGTTTACACAAGCCGGCCCAGCCAAGAGTAAACTACTATATGGTGTTAGCTTTATTCAGAGATAGCCCTATGAAACAGAATTCTAACTATTAACTCTTATCCATATTATCAGTAGAAAGATGTCTCAGTAAGAAATTACACTCACAGAATACAGCTAATGGCATAACCAGATAGGGATTTTTTTGAAAGACAATCTGTTTTAAATTTAGTGTGTGTGTCTGTGTGAGAGAGAGACACATATGCCGTGGCATGTCTGTGGAGGCCAGAGGACAGCTTTTGAGTTTGTCTTCTCCTTCTCCATGTGGGTCACAGGTATCCCACTCAGTCTTGATAGACTCACATATTTATTTTAAAGAGGAAGATGGAAGAACTTGTAATTAGGAATCTAGAAAAGCAGTATGTGAGAACATTTTTCCAAAATGAGCCTATAATATCCAATGTCTTTGTTGTGTGTGATGCAAGCCAAATGTTTCCAATGCAGAGGAAGCTCTTAACCATGTAGACTAAATATCCACTCTGTGGGTACCAATCAGGCTTTCTTTTTCCTAGTTATTTCAACATTTGATTGTTAGGCTTTGGAATGAAGGGATCATAGTGGCAGGAAGAAACACCTTAATTCAGTAATCTGACCTGGCTACCGTAGCCGAGGTCACAGTGCCTAAACCAGGGCAGCACACACTGCTCAGCCCTTACAGCACCACATCCACGTGGGCTCTGTGGCTCTGTGATGGCAGGTTCAGACCCTGGATACCTTCCAGTCAGCATCTGCCCTCCAGGAAACTGTAGTTCTTCCAAGCAGACTCCCCCTACATGAGGGTCTCAGGTATACCTTGTTTCCTTGGAGCCTGGGCTTGAATTCTCCTTGATTTAAGCAAAATAATATTAAAATGGGTATAAATGTGTATTTGGTTTTGTTTAATAAGCAGCTGTGGGAAAAAGGCAATCTAGGAATATCAACCTTTGCTGAAAACTATAATAAAAAATAGTAAGACAACAACTAGAAAATAGTAAAACAGCAACAATATTTCCTTGATGAGACTGTAAATTCCCTAGAAGCAGAGAGGTCTGTCTGCTCCATTACTGTTGCCCAGTGAGTGGATGGTGTCTCTTGTACTGGTCTACACTCAAGTATTTTGTTGAGTGGATGGGGACCAGCTAGTCTCAGTGAAGTATACAAGAAAAGGACCTGTAGCTCCCCACAGTACAGTGAGAATGGGAGAAACCATCACATGGGCCTGGGGTTGGTGGTATGCAGAAGTACTGAGAAGTGTGGGCTAGAATTTTAACTGAGATACTGAGGAAGAGGTGTTTGATGGGGCTGGAGAAATGGCTCAGCAGTGAAGAGCACTGGCTCTTCCAGGAACCCAACTTTAATTGCCAGCACCTACGTGCTGGCTTATAACCATCTGTAACTCCTAAGATCCAAGAGCACCAGACACTGATGTGGTGCACAGGCACACATGTACACAAAGCATCCATACCACAAAACAAATAAATAAAACTTAAAATCAATCTTTAAAAAAGGAAGATGTTTGATTTTTTTTTCTTTTAGAAAAACATAAAGGGTGAGGCTAAGCAGAGGTCGTGTAGCCTATTTTGGCTGGGCCTTGTCTCCATTGTGCTGAAGAACACTTGTCCTTTTACTGAAGCATGGATCTAAATCCTGTTGGTACTTGGCAAATGTCTGCAAAGTATCTCATATTTAGTTCAGAACCAAGCTCTCTGCTCTTGGTCACACACTCCTTACCCACGACATGGAAAGTCTTCACTTCCTGCTTTAAAACGGCACCAAAACAGAAAGCTGCTGTCTAGTGATAATGATGAAAACTGAGAGACAATCAAAAAATTTGCAGATTGTGAAAAGAATATGGTGGACGTTAGTGAGGAAAGATGCAATGAACTCTACAGCATCCTAAATGCAAACTGTCAAGATGGTTCTAAAAGTCCAGAGGAAATTCTTTAGGTTGGTTGGTTGTTTTGTTTTTTTTAGACAGGGTTTCTCTATGTAGCCCTGGCTGTCTCGGAACTTACTTTATAGACCAAGCTGGGCTCAACTCAGAAATCTACCTGCTTCTTTGTCCCCTGTGCTGGGATTAAAGGTGTGTGCCACTATGCCTAGCTTAAATTGAATTCCTGAAGACAGTGATTCTCAACCTTCCTAAGATGCAACCATCTGATAGAGTTCTTCATGTTGTGGTGATCTCCAACCATAAAATTATTTTTGTTGCTATTTTATAACTGTAATTTTGCTTCTGTTATGAATTGTAATATAAACAACTGTGATTCCCAACAGTCTTAAGCAACCCTTGTGAAAAGGTCCTCTGACTCCTGGGGGTCATGACCCACAGGTAGAGAATTACTGCTTTAAGATTATGTGTTACAAACACTTTTGCTTACTTTTATCAATGTGTTCAATCTCAGACTAGTCAGCTTCTTTAACAAATGTACAGTGAGACTTTAAAAAAAATTAAAATTAAAAAAGCACAAAATTTCCATATGTAAGATTTGTTATTTGAAAATATATATATATATATATTTTTTTTTTGCAGAGAGCATTATAACATTTATTTCCTTTGGAAGACTGGAAAAATATTATAGAGGCAACTGTCCAACATGGAAAGCTATAATTCTGAAAAAAACTATACATTCAGGTATGCGTTCAATAGTGTTAATGAAAACATTACAAACATACAAAATGGAGAAACAAAACTTACCATTACCTGCATTCTACATTCTCAAGGAAATAAAATAATGAGCACAAGCTTCCCATGGCCCCTTTGTGGACAGGCTCTTCAGAGGGTATGGCTAACAGCATCCCTGACTGCAGGGTACCAAGGAACAGGCTAGGAGCTATGCCTGTGCACAAGGCAGTCTCTGCAAACCCAGTAAGTGAGGGTACTTTCAACACAGCATTCCAAAGGAAGGTGAGCTGTGGGGCTACACACCGGCAGCCATGCTACTCCTCACTCCTTACTGAGGAGACTTGAGGAGACTTTGAAGGATGTATTTCACCTCTATGACTACTGTATTACTTGTACGATAGCTTTTGTATAGTTTCCCCTAAAAAACAAAGTAGCTGAAACACACACAACATCTATTCTCCTTTAGAGACTTGGGTGTAAGAACTGAGAATGAAGAGGCGTGGTAAATGATAGCAGGATGGGGTCCACTGGAGTCTTCTAAAAGCACAGAAATGTAAATGTCTAAAAAGATTCATTCTATAAAAGCAACATTTTTTAGAGGTTTGTTGATCCAGCATTTGCCTATTCCTTTTATTTTTTTTTATTGAATATCGACACGTTAGTAGTACATACAAACAAGTGAAAAAAGGAAAAGGTTTTATGGCTTACTTCCTCTAGACTGTTTAAAAGTAGAATGGCCACATGCTGGTCCAAACACAATACATGACTCTGGACCTCAACAAAGAATAATACAATATTCCTGTTTCCATTTTCCCGAGATCAACCTCAGTGTTATGGTATGAAATCAGCCTCTCACAGGATATCAACCTCATGAGTTCTGAAAAGATGCTCTAGACAGAAAACAAAAGAAACATAATGGAAAGCCAGGTGCCATTTGTTTTCCCATCAGGCAGAGTCTGACTGTACAACATCCTTTTCTTTACAAAGCCAAGTTACTATTCAGTCAAAACTTAACTCTTCACAGCACAAATGACCTTATGTTTAGATACAAAATGAGCAGGAAAAAAAAAAACAAAACCCTTATTCTCTCTTATTTCTGTCAGATCCTTTGACTTGTGATAAATTTGATTTTAAAAATTTGTATGGCTAAACATATTGAAATCTGTACACCTAAAGAAGATAAACAAGAAAGAGGACCCTGGGTAAGATGATCAACTCTCACAAATGGGATGGACATTGGATGTAGGAGAAAACAAATAACAGGACAGGAGCCTACCACAGAGGGCCTCTGAAAGACTCTACCTACCAGTGTATCAAAGCAGATACTGAGACTCATAACTGTGCAGGGAATCATATGAAAGAGAGAAGAGTTAGTATTATGTGGAGAGAACAGGACCAAATATATCTGGGCCCAGAGGTCTTTTATGAAACTGTATCTCCAATCAAGGACCATGTACAGATATAACCTAGAACCCCTGCTTAGATGTAGCCCATGGTAGTTCAATATCCAAGTGGGTACCCTAGTAAGGGGAACAGGGACTATTTCTGACATGAACTCAATGGCTGGCTCTTTGACCCCCACCCCCAGAGGGAGGAGCAGCCCTGCTAGGCCACAGAGGAGGACTTTGCAGCCAGGCCTGAAGATACCTGATAAGCTAGGGTCAGATGAAAGGGGAGGAGGTCCTCCCCTATCAGTGGACTTGGAAAGGGGCAGGGAGGAGATGAAGGAGGGAGAGTGGGATTGGGAGGGAATGCGGGAGAGGAATACAGCTGGGACACAAAGTTAATAAACAGTAATTAATATTAAAAAAAATTCCTATGGAGTAGGGTGTGGTGGTCCACACCTTTAATCCCAGCACCCCAGACACAGAGGGGAGAGATCCTTGAGCTGGGAGCTGGGTTTGTCTACATAACAAGCTCTCAGCCAGAGAAAGCCAGGCAAATAGTGACAGCCTGCCTCCGAAACAACAAATGCATATGGTGGGAGAGGGATGGAGCTGAAGAGACAGCTCAGTAGTTAAAAACACCTGCTTGCTCTTCTAGAGGATGGAAACTCTGTTCCCAGGACCCACTCAGGTCCACTGTCTATGATTCCAGCTCCAGGGGATCTAATGACTTCTGGTCTCTGTGGGTACTGGCCTGCACTCATATACAATACTTTCAAACAGACATATGAACATAAACATAGTTCAAAAATAATGAAATAACTTTCATTTTTAATTCACATTCGGAGTATGGTGAAATGGCTCAAAGAATGTCTTAAATACTTTTTTTTTTTTTTTTCTGTGATAAAACACCATTACCAAGAAAACCAACCAACCAACCAACCAACCAACCAACCAACCAACCAACAAACCCACCACTACCAGGGCAACTTACAGAAGAAAGAATTTATTTGGGGCTTATGGTTTCAGAGGGTTGGAGCCCATGACCATTATGGCTAGCTGAGAGTTAATCTACAAGTAGATGGCACAGAGAAAGAAACACTGAAAAAGGTGCCAGTTTCTTGAAACATCAAAGCCTACCCACACTGACACAGCTCTTCCAAGCAAGGCCACACCTCATAAACCTTCCCAAATAGTTTAGCAACTGTAGGAGGAATCTCTTGTATACTGTATGGATGTTATGGATGCAACACCTATCAATTAAAAAACCTATGGCCTATGGCTGAGTCAGGAAATAGGTGGAACATCTGGCAGGCAGAGGGATTCTGGGATAAAGCCAAGCAAACAAGATTGAGTCGGCAAGATTAGGGAAAGATGGTGCCTGAGCTCAGGTAACCAGGCATGTGGCAAATTAGTTTAATGGGTTATTTTAAGTTATGAGCTAGTCAGAGAAAAGCCTAGCTCTATGGCCAAAGTAAGAGGATTATGAATTCAAAATCAGCCCTGGCTATATAGCAAGTTCCAGGCCAGTATGGAAAACACAGGCAGACTCTGTTAATTACAAAAGAAAAGAAAGCCTGCCCTAGTGGCACCCACCTCCAACCCTGCCGATGGTTAGGAAAGGGAAGGCCTGCTTGGGCTACAGAGATAGTTCAAGACCAGACTCAGTAAGACCAGATTCTGTCTCAAAATAAAACCTCTTTGCAAAAAGACAAGAAAGGAGCAAGTGGCTGCCACAGTGGCCACACAATTCTTCAGCCTGCATCTTCAAACTAATTCACTGGAAATACAACAGGACACCTGGAGAGCCCCAAAGCAGGAGTGCTTGCTATGTGAGGATCATACACAAGAGCCTGGTAAAGCCAGCACTCAAAACCAAAAGCCTTGTTGATGGTGTCCAGACATAAAACCACCTGGGAAAGAAGCTAGGTAAGTAAAAAACAAACAAACAAAAAACCCAGCTTTTAAAAAGTAGAACACAAACACCTGTCTTTAAAAAAATATGCATGTAGCAGAAACTGTTTGCTCCTGCTTTAAAGCCTTTTTGGTTTTTTGAGACAGGATTTCTCTGTGTAGCCTTGCCTGTCCTGGACTCACTTTGTAGACCAGGCTGGCCTTAAACTCAGAGATTGACCTGCCTCTGCCTCCCCGAGTGCTGGGACTACAGGTGTGTGCCACTGCGCCCCTCTGCTCTTCTCCCATTCTACAAGAAGGAACCTGAGTGTGAATGTTATGAATTTAAGGTCACTGTTAGCATTCAAACCTACATGTGCACAGTTACTACATGCAGAGGAAACCAGATGAAGATAAAATGCTGTAAGAACATTTCCTGAATCATGAACTATAAAACATCATCATCAGAGAAAATGGGAATGAATGTTGTCATTATTGTCTGATGGTAATCCTACTACCACAGTTATGGTTCTGATTAATCAATCGAGGTCTCCCCGAATCCTTTGTTGAGTGTTCAAAAGACCGCCTTGCAGGGCTGAGTTTGTAGCTGAGTGGCAAGAACTTGCTGCATTTGAGAGGCCCTGTGCTCAGTCCACAGTGCTCCTCCCATCTGATGAAAGGGAAGGAGATTCTGCACAGGTCTGGAGAAACTCCTGAAGGGTTACAATTCTATAACTTGTAAGTCTTTTAAAATTATCTTAGTACTTAAAAACTGTCCTACGCAAACAGGAGTCTTCAAAGAGGAAGTCAGACAACTATTCGAGGAGACAATGGAAGGCCTCCACAGTGGCAAGAGCAAACACAGTCAGTTTAAAAAATCCTATCTCACAGTAATTCCTATGGTTTTCATCTCAGAGACAACCTAGAGAAAACCCTTTACTGCCTTCAGCTTTTCCAGAGAAAGATTACAAAACCAACACTCTTGTCTTTTTTCTTTTTTTTTTTCCTTCATGAAACTTATCAAGCTAACAGATCTGAGTGGCAGGGCAGGCTCCTGTCTCCACAGGCAGCTCTTTCTTCCCACACCTCCCTGGGACATTTGCATATCTTTAAATCAGAGACAGGTAACCGAGGCACCTAAGGCAATCTTTAGTGTCACTCTGTTCCTTGCCCTACAAATGGGGTTTCTTCTAATGAGTATCTCATATGAAGAAAACATACATGCTATGCCTGAAAAAGTCTCTTTTTAGTAAAACATCTTTGGTGCCACAATGTTCCAATAATTTATTTGCTTTGGAAAAACTAAACCAAATGAATTTGGTAAGTACTTTTAAAAAACATGCAAGTTTCTTCAATTTTTAACTCAAGCAATACAGATTATATGTTCAGTCAACCATTAAAAATTTAGAATTTGGGGCCAGGTGTGGCAGCACACGCCTTTAATCACAGCAGAAAGGAGGCAGAGGCAGGTGGACCTCTGAGTTTGAGGCCAGCCTGGTTTACAGAATTCCAGGACAGCCAAGGTTACACAGAGAAATCCTATCTTGAAAAACCAAAATAACAACACCAACAACAATAATCAAAATTCATGTTCTTATAGAAGCAACCACACAAAATTCATGAAAGCAAAATATTTTTATCATCTGTAACCACCTTTCACTATGAGCTAAACCTTCTTGCCCCAATGTACACAAAATATGCCGCAAGTGGGGGATTAATTTTCAAAGGCACTTTTAAACATGATTTGTACAAAACTTGAAAAAAAAAAAAAGACCTATGTTTAAAGATAAAAATTAAGAGTTTAAGAAAGAAAAAACGTGTATAAACTAATTTTTGGTACAGGCAAACCACTCACCTTCATTTCCACAGCAGCGATGCCCTGGTCATAATGACCCATGAGGTTCGGGAAGAATGTCATGTTGTAGGCCATTTTCAGACATCTGGGAACTGTGATTGGCTCACAGGTGAAAAGGCTGTGCCCTCTTATGAGGGGCAGGAAAATGCATGCCAACAGAAATGGGGACATTTCCATTTTCTTCAGCCTCTCGATTTTACCACATGGCTTCAAGGATTCCTCTTACGCTCCTTTCATCATCGGAAGGTTCTCAATCAGATAAAACCGCTCAAATTCCTCATTTCATCATTTTTTTTTTTACCATTTCGAAGGAAGCTGTTTCCTGAAAATGAGTTCTGGGTCAACTGCTGTAAAAACAAACCCAAAGTGTGTTATCAGCAACATCTGCCACACAATCAAATTTACGTCAAATTTCATTCTGGGTATCTTACGCTGGAAAAAGGAAATTATGGAAAGTTCCACCTGGCAAGATGCGTTTCCAACTGCCTTGGCGTGGACTGTATCATTTTGCTAAGGAAGCCTCAATTCTAGCGAGCTGCTGACAGCAGGCTCACAGGGTCTGAAACAAACACTGGGTAGGGTGGGGAGCAAGTTTGGGGAGGGGCAGGGATGTGTGTGGACAGGGGTAAGAGGGTTAAGGATCCCTTGGTCCTCTCACTACACGGGAAAAAGTGAGGCCCCGAGGGATTCCGAGGGCCCCGAGGTCCTCCGCTTGCGCTTTCCCTACAATAGCAGTCTCCTGCGGATGTGCTTTTCCTGTTTTCCCACAGGCGAATCTGCCCGCCGAGGTGGACCGCGGTCCCGGAAAGAGCGGGCCTGCGTGGTGACCATCAGCCCCCTCCCCGTCGCTCCTCACCTCCAGCGTCTCCCCTTCCGGGGCTCACCTCACGCCCCCGTTACCCTGAGTCCCGCCCAGGGCCCCTTCCCTCGGCAGCTCCGGCGGGGACCCCCGAACGCGGGCACCTGTTCGCGGCCTGCGGCCGAGCAGCCGCGTGCCGGGCCTGCGGGGCCTGCGGAGGCCGCCGCACCTGCGCTCCGGCGCGGCCGCTCGCCTGCGCCGTCGGGCCCGGCCGCAGCTCTCCGTCGGCGTCGCGCGGCCCCGCCACCTCGGACGGCCGGGCGGCGCGCGGCTGGGGCAGCGTCCGGGCCTCGAGCGCCTCCGGGGCCGCACCGGGAGCGAGAGCTGGGCGATCCCGCGAGACTGCGCCGCCAGGTCGGCCGGGCAGGTTGGGGCTCGCGGCGGCGGGACCGGCCTGCGCCCCGCCCCGTCGGCCGAGCGCTCCCGCCCGCCGGGACCCGCCGACAGCTCCGCGCGAAGCGCGCTTGTCCTCCCCGAGCCGCGTGGGTCTGCTCGGTCGCGGCCTGTGGCGGGGGCCGGAGTTGCCGTGTGACTTCCTGAGCTCTTCAGCCTGTCCACGCGGGGAGCCTGGCCGCCACCTTGACCGGCAGGTGCCCGCGCGCTTCCAGCTTCGGCAGCTTTTACTGCCGCAAAAGCCCCGCAGAAACTTTACTGCTTTAGTCACCGTGTTTTTAGTGCCACCGTCACTTGGGATAAATTACCTATAAGGGCGTGCCGTGTGTGTGTGTGTGTGTGTGTGTGTGTGTGTGTGTGTGTGTGTGTGCGCGCGCGCGCGCATGTCTGTGCGCCCTCAGACTCCTCACTATATAGACGTGATAAATGGGTACAATAATGCTTACTAATTTTTTGAGTCCCTTATGCCTGATCTGTAGGACTCTGGTATGAGGTACAAATGAACTTGTAGAAATGCACTGGCAAATGCAGGGTGACCTTGTTGTTATTCCTTATGGGGATAGAACCCAGGGCCTTGTGCACACTTGTAGCACATTCACTATGTTAAGCTACGACTCCAGCCTGTAAAGTGACTTTTATGTAGAGACTGCCATTAGCTGAATGACTGTGCTGCAAAAAAAAATGTCACCTTTCAGTACCTGGATAAAGGACACTGGACGAATAACCAGACAAGATTTGAAATCTGCAAAACATGAAAACGGAAATGAATTTGGAGGGAAGAATTCTTTCCCAGCTTTATCAAAAGTTTATAGGACAAGTTAGGCATAATGGCGTACACCGTTAATCCCAGCACTAAGGAGGCAGAGGCAGGCAGATCTCTGAGCTCCAGGACAGCCAGCCTATACAAACAAAGCCTGCCTTGAAACAAAACAAAAGCGTTTAGGATAACTGTAAAGGACCAGGCAGGACTGAAGAAATCTTGGGGCCACATGATGACCCATGCCTTTGATCCCAGCACTTGGGAGGCAGAGGCAGGCAGGTCTCTGTGAGTTCCAGGCCAACCTGGCTTACAAAGGGAGTCCAGGACAACTAGGACTGTTACACAGAGAAGCCCTGTCTCAACCACAATAATAATAACAGTGGTAGTAGTAATAGCCTTAATCTTAATATCGTTAAAAGCCAGCCAGTTTGTGTACTGAATAATGGGTTTCTATGTAGGATGGTTCTGTGTTGAAAATTAACCTTCTACATGAGAAGAGTGTTTTTCACAGAATTTCTAAGTTTCTATATAGGAGGAATGTATTTCTTAGTTGGGTGTGGTGGCACAGGCCTGGAATTGCAATACTTGGAAGGTTGAGACAGGAGAATCTCAAATTCACAACTAGCCTAGGTCATAGAGCAAAGTGAAGGTCAGCCTGGAAGATGTAGTGAGGACCCCCAATCAGAAAGAAAAGGTATTTGTAGCTCTCTCATTCTTACAAGCTTTGTGAAAACTTCTCTGATCAGGCTAGAACACCTGAACCAGACAGTGGCATTTTAATGTGATACATTTGAAATCCATAAACACAAACTATGTGATTTGGAGGAGAAGTGCCATAAGTTTATTTATACAGAAGTCCAGTCTATTTTTATCCTTAATTGCATTTAATTATATAGTGAGTGGTGATGAACTAAAATGATTTGGGGACATTTGAGGGTGGATGTAGCACTTTCAAGCAATTATCTGTATCATCTTTGACTTTCAATATAAAAAAATTATTTCAGTGACATAAGATTAAAAGCACGAACTTGAGAGCTCAAAATTGCTAGAACATGGGGCAGTGTTCAGCCTCTCTTTACCCAAGTCTCATCATCTCTAACAGACTTCTTTCAGACAGTGATGGCTTTCCTCATCTTTTTTCTTCTCAGCTCCTCATGCCTCTCTGATCTGATGCTTGGGGTGTGAGCACTAAAAGTCAGGGCAGACTTTCACTTCTAATTTGAAGAATAATTTTTCAAGGTATAGAATTTTAGGTGGGTAGATGTTTTTCTCTCTTATCATATAAAGTATTCCACTCTTCTTTTTGCACTGCTTCTGATCTGTCCTTCTCTAGTAAATTTTCTCACCATCATGTATGTTAACTGTATGTTCTTTACAGGTATTCTTTAGCAACTTGAAGAAGCTGCCTTTTAGTCTTAGTTTCCTAAGAGTCAGGTTTTGCCAAATGCTTTTTTTTTTTAAATCCATTGAAGTGATCATGTGACTTTTCTTCTTTAGCCCATTCATGTAATGAACTATATACATTGATTCTAAAATGTTGAATGAAAGAATAAATCGTAGTTGTAATATATAACATTTAAATGATTTACTATATTATTTAGTTTTAATTTGAAATTGTGTTTACGTGTACACGTGTATCTGCTTGTTTTATGTGCACCACTTGTATGCAGTGCCCACAGAGGGCCTGGAACTCTAGCTACAGGGAGTAGTGAGCTGCTTGGTGTAGGTGCCAGGAACCAAACATGGGTCCTCTGCAGCAAGTGCTCGAACCCCCCGAGCCACCTCTTCATACCCTTGCTTTATGTTTAATTAGGTGTGTGTCGTAGTTAGGGTTTTAAATGCTGTGAAGAGACTCTATGACCACGCAACTCTTAGAAAGGAAAGCATTTACTTGGAGCTGGCTTACAGCTCAAAGGTTTAGTCCGTTTCTCCTGGCAGGAAGCATGGCAGCATGCAGACACACGTGGTGCTGGAGAAGGAGCTGAGAGGTCTACATCTGATCCATAGGTAACAGGAAAACACTGTGCTACTGGGCCTAGGCTTAAGTGTCTGAGACCTCAAAGCCTGGTCCCCACAGTAGCATACTTCCTTTAACAAGGCTATACCTTTTCCAACAAGGCCACAACTCCTAATGGTGCCACTCCCTTTGACCAAGCATTCAGACAGGTGAGTCTATGGAGGCCGTTCCTATTCAGACCACCAGAGTGTGTGGCTGTGTGTGTGGATACATGCAAGTGAGTGCAGCTTTACACAGAGGCCAGAAGCACTGGATTCCCCTAGAGCTGGAGAAACAGATAGTTGTGAGCTGCCTCAACAGTGGTGGAAACTGAACTCAAGTCCTCTAAAAGAGCAGTATTCTTAGTGGTAAAGTCATCTCTGCAGCTATTTTTATACACTGTCCAATCATATTTGATAATTAAGGTACCTTAATGTATGATGTTTTTGTCTAATTTTGGTATTGGGCAATGCTTTTATAAAAGGTGCTGGAAAATATTCACTCTACTTTGTCTTCTGGAAGAGATTTTAGGGAACTAATCTTGGCTTTATTGATGCCTCATATTAACCTTGGAAATTCTCAACCATGTGGCTTTAAATATCTCTTCTGTTTCCTTCTGCTATTCCCATCACATAAATGAGCCAGTTTTTTTTATTATTATTATTATGCTCCATTGCTTTTCCCTTTTTTTGGTTGAAAAGTTTCTGTTGATTTATCTTGAGTTCAGAGCTTTTCTTCTCAACCATGTCCAATCCATTAATATTAATGGGCCCATCAAAGGCATTCTTTATGTCTGTTACAGTGGTCCTTTAAAAAAATGATGATTACTATTATTTGTTTTGCCTGTGTGTATGTACACACACCTTGTGCATGCCTAGTGCTCACAGAGCCCAAAAGAGGGTATTTGATTCCCAGGAACTGGAGTTGCCATGTGGGTGCTGGGAACTGAACCCAGGTCCTCTGCAAGAGCAATAAGTTCCCTTATCTGCCGAGACAACTCCAGTTCTTACAGTTTTTATATCTAGGAAATTTTAACATACTTTTCCATAGAGTTTCTGTTTCTTAAATTTTCCCAATTGTTTTTGTATATTTCCTACTGTTTTCATTGCAGCCCTTAGCATATTAACTTAGTTGTTTTAAGTTGCTGAACTAATAATTCCAGTGTCACTGCCATATCTGAGACTTGTTCTGATGCCTTCTCTGCCTCTTCAGACTGTGGGGTTTGCTTTATAGGGTGCCTTGTGATGGTTGAGTCAAAGGTGAACATGAAACTGCAGTCACAGGGATTTTGTAACATGGTGTCAATGTGTTGGGGGAAGCTGTCATGGACACCCAGGCTTCCATCTTAGCCTTAATGAGCCAGGGGCTGGGAAGTCATGAGAATTTCCTAAGTGTTCAACCTCCTTTGACAGGACATGTGGCGAGAGGTTGAATATTGTCCCTCCTCTGGTTGGTTTAGTTCCCAGTAGTTTAGGCTCTAGTAGCTTCTCCTGAGGGTAGGTTTGTTAAAAACAGTGGTCTGGTGCTGTCTGCCAGCTTCCTGTCGAGGGGCAACCCCTGAGAGAAGCACCTTGTAAGGGAAGGTGTTTATCTTGGCTTATGGTTTCTGTCCACAGTCACTTGGCCCTGTTGCTTTTGGGCCTGTGGCAAGGCAGCATGCCATGGCTGGAAAGTGTGGTAGAGGTAGCCACTCGCCTCACGGGAGCCAGGAAGCAGGTTGAGATAGGAAAGGGATAGGCTTTCCCACTGTCCTTGTGGGCACACCTCCTAGTCACCCCTACTCCTTCCACTGTGGGGTCTAGGGAATGGAACTCAAGCACATGAGTGCTGGCCATGTTGCCAACACCCTGTCTGTTAGAGGTTCAGCACCTCTCAAGAGCGCTACAGGTTAGGGACCAAGTCTTTAACACAGGAGCCCATGAGGAACATTCAAAATCGAAACTGTAATGTCATATTTCAAATAGTTAGCTGCTCTCCCCTCCTTCCCAGATGTAGAAGGGGACTCTTCTTTGGCTGTCAGTGGGAGACCCTGAAAGCAAAGCTCACAGAGATGGGGGTGGTCCCAAAGACAAGGCCCACCTGACCCACTAGCAGCTGGGCGGCGCCAGTTCTGGTGTTCCTTCTGTACCACTTCCTTCAGAGGACTCTGCTGGTGGGTTCTGCTTTGGCAAGCTGGCATTCTCTCTCATCACCTGTTTGCCCAACCAAGTTGGGGAAGTTTGTCGTTTGGCCTTACTTCTCTGACAGATCTAAGAAAGAGTTGTTGATTTTTATTTGCTCATGTGCTTATTTGTTAGGACAAAGTGACACTTTCTAAGTTCTTTAAATGTCAAACTGGAAGCTCCAGAGTTTCATTTTTTAAAAAAATATGTATTACTTTGGTGGTGCTGGGATTAAAGGCATATGCTACCACACCCAGCGATACTTTATAAACTGTAGTAGAAGTTTTCATTGCATTGTTTATCCAGATATCTTCAGCCCATCCCTAGGTCTTGCAAATACATGCAATAAGAAATGTCTTCATCTCTGATCTTTTTACAAAGGCTCATTCGTGAAAGCAGAGTATTCGCCTGGGTGCCCCCTTCCCTTTTGAAATTCTCTCCCATTTCCAGTTTCCTTGGAAGCTCCTCCCATGGCTCAGGTTTCTACAGGTGGTATTTGTGAAGTTAATCATGCTTTGACTTAACTTAAGGGTGCCTGTGAACATTACCTAGAGCAGTCTTTACTTAAAAACTAACATTCAGATGAAACGCCTTGCCGTTGCTTTCTGCTCTAAACTCTCAGTGCTATGATGTTTGCAGCATGGTAATTAACCTTTGTGTTACGTCCATATAGCCAGCCAGACAAGATCAACTTTCCAGTTGCCACCTCTAGTATGACTGGAAAAGTAAACGTTCAGTGCAGCAGGAACATGACACTATGGGATAGAGCCACATATTTTAATGACAGTTTGATGCATAAGATTGCCTTTGGGGAGCTCTGGTATTGTCATTTGCAAATAAACAGATTTATAATGCTGAAAAAAGTGGCTTCAGTCTTATTAATGCTTTGTTTGAGACACATTTTCTTTCTGTGAGTTTACTTTGCTGGGTTGTGTTTTCAGTGGCTTCAATAGTTGCCATCTGGTCATCTTTAATATTTAATACCTATCTTTTTATTTTCTTTTAGCAAAGAAGTCATATTAAGTCAAATAGCTGAAATAGTATTTTTCCTTAAGCTACTAGCTAACATCTAGAAAAGGGCTTCTTACAAGAAGCTTAGTAATTTATATAATAACTAAGTTACTTTCCTTTGATGTGAAAACCTAAATTTATACCTAATTGTATATCATGGGCTGCTAATGACTCTGTGTGGTTTTTAAAATTACTCTAAAAATAGATGGGTAAATGCATAGATTATTAGAATTAATGTTGTTTAAGTGTTTATACAATCCAAAATAATATAGATTCAATGATACTCATATAAAAATTTGAATGAGCTTTCTTAAAGAAATTGAAAATTTTGTACGGCATCACACCTGCTGCTGTGGTAAGAAAAAATACCCTGGCAAAAACACCTTAAGGGAGAAAGGGCTAATTTTGCTTTTCAGTTCAAGGGTGTAGTCCATTCTGGCAGGTAAGTCAGGTTAGCAGGAGCTCAAAGCAACCACAGTTAAGCAGAGGGAGATGAGTACTTTGTGAGGTCACTTTCTTCTTCTTAGTCTAGGACCCAAACCTAGGGAATGCTGCTGCCCACGCTTAGGATGCATCTCCCCATGTCAGTTACTCTAATGGAGGAAGCCCTCACTGATATGCTCACAGGCTTGTTTCTTAGTTGTTTCCAGATCCAGTCAAACTGACAACCATTATGAACGGTCACTACAAGTCTGCCTCTAGTCAGTTTTACACTCAAACACATAACTTTTAAAGCATAATATTCCACCTCTTGCCCCCATCTAATGAAACATCAGAATGCATTGAGCTGACTTTCAAAGTCACCAGTTTTTAACAATTCCAACCTCCTTTAAAACTCTGAGTCTTCCTGGGTGCGGTGGTGCATGCCTTTAATCTTGGGAGGCAGAGGCAGGCAGATCTCTGTGAGTTCCAGGCCAGCCTGGTCTACAAAAGTGAGTCCAGGCCAGCCAGGGCTAAACAGAGAAACCCTGTCTGGAAAAAAAATTTTTTTCCAAATTTCATCTAAGACCCCAGGCAATATCTTAACTGGGATTTTTTTTTTTTTAACTACATACTTCCAACATAAAAAGATACAGAAAACATTCCTATTCCAAAAGGAAAGAATAGATACACGACAAGGAATTACCAGACCAAACCAAGATCAAAACTCAGCAGGGCAACAATCAGACTCTGCAACTCCATGTCTGGCATCTGGAGCTCATATGATATCAACACATCTCCAAAGGGCTTAGGTAGCCCCTCCCCTGCAGCACCCATTCTCTTTTGGGCTGGCTGTTTTCCACCTGCTCTTTTCTTTGGCATATGTCTTGTGGTTCCTGCAACTCTAACATCCCAACCTTAGGGGCTCAGGTATTGCTGGTTGGTTAATCTTGTCAGCCTTATTGGATTGGAGATACATCTGTTGGTAGACATGTGAGAATGTTTTCTAGAAAGGGGTAACTGGAGTGGGGAGACCCCCATCTAGAGGGCAGCTCAGCATGTTCTTGTCACAGCTCAGGACTAGAGCCCTGAGGGAGAGCAGGGCTGCCCTTACCTGTTCACCTTGGCCTCTGCTGTTGAGTCCACACTGTTACTGATACTTCTGCTGCTGTCCTTTGATGACATAGGAACCCAGCTTCTTTACTTTCCAACATGAGCTGAAGACAGGTGCCTCTCCAGGAACCTGAAGAGCATGCCAAGAGAACCAATCTAGATGCAAAGACCAATTTTATATTATTTCACTTATGTACAGAATGTAAAAACGACAAACTCAGAAGGCAGAATAGAAAGGTGGTTGTCAAGTTAGGGATTAGAAAAAAACAGAGAGTTGTTAGTCAAATTGTAAGATGAAGCCTTGGAGAGTCAATTCTCAGCATGTTAATGATGCTGTCATTAACTATAGTTGATGATTCAGTTTATCGCATATTTGAAATTTTCTAGGAGAGATCTTTTTTATTAATTTTATTAATTACAATTTATTCACTTTGTATCCCAGCTGTAGCCCCTCCCTCATCCTTTCCAACCCCTGCCTCCTTCCCTCATCTCCTCCCATGCCCCTCCCACAGTCCACTGATAGGGGAGGTCCTCCTCCTTTCTCACTGGCTTCCCTCATCAGGACTGGCTGCATTGTCCTGTCTGTGGCCTGGTAAGGCTGCCTTCCCACACCTCAGGGGGAAGTGATCAAAGAGCCTGTGTCACTGAGTTCATGTCAGAGACAGCCCCTGTTCCCTTTACTAGAGAATCTCACTTGGAGACTGAGCAGCCATGGGCTACCTCTGTGCAGGGGTTCTAGGTTATCTCCATGCATGGTCCTTCATTGGAGTATCAGTCTCAAAAAAGACCCTTGGATCCAGATTTTTTGGTTCTGTTGTCTTGTGGAGCTCCTGTCCTCTCCGGGTCTTTCTATCTCACTCTTCTCGCATAAGATTCCCTGCACTTTGCCCTAAATTTGGCTACGAGTCTCAGCATCAGTAGAACAGATCTTACGAGTACCCATGTCCCTACAAAATGATAACTGTATGAGTGATGGGTGTGTTCCTTTAACTTGGTTGTGTTAATTCACAACACATACACAATTTCAAGTCATCATATTTTAAACTTTGAATATGTACAATTTTTATTTATCAGTGCCGTTTCTGTAAAGCTTTTGGGATGAAACATAAAATTTTAATAAAGCATAAAGAACCTCCCTCTATACACACAAACTGGGTAGGTATGGTGAAATGGTTAGTGACAACTTGATGAGTCAGAGTTCAACCAAGAGGCAAGGCACTGAGCACAGCTGTGAGGGATTTTCTTGGTCAGGCTAACTGAAGTAGGAAGAGCAATGCTAACTGGAGGCAGCACCGTCTGGTGGGAGCCCACGTAAAAGCAAGTCCAAGACCAAAGGGTTGTCTTTTTAATATTTATTTATTATGTATACAATGTTTGCCTACATGTACACCTGCACACCAGAAGAGGGCACCAGATCTCATTGTAGATGGTTGCGAGCCACCATGTGGTTGCTGGGAATTGAACTCAGGACCTCTGGAAGAGCAGTCAGTGCTCTTAACCTCTGAGCCATCCCTCCAGTCCAGGTTTTTTATTTGTTTGTTTTTGTTTGTGTGTTTGTTTGTTTTGTCTGTTGGCTTCGGGTCTTGCTTTGAGTTCATCTACATAGTTTGCCAACTCATCCACCCTGTTGCTGCCACTGCTGCTGCCACATCAACAGAAACCAGCTTCTTCAGGTTCCAGCATGGACTCAAGCTAAGCAGCTCTCCAGTAATCCTTCAGGCCTTCAGCACCAGAGTGGGACCATTGAGGCATCCAGCCACATGGACTGGGCAGACACCAAGTTCTGGGCTTCTCCACCATTCAGATAGCCAGTGTTAAACTTCCCAGGTCACACCACACAAGCCACTCTAACAAGCCCCCTTCTGTAGCATATGTTCATTCTGTCAGTTCTGTTCCTCCAGAGAAGCTGACTACTACATTTGTGTTAGAGAAGATAAGTGAAAGAAAACACAGAACCAAACATTTAGAGAAAGTAGGAGTTAAAAGCATTATTATGCAGTTCAGGAGTTTCTAGAGGAGGCAGGTTTTGTGGAGATATTCAGATATAAAATTTTTGAGAAATTTTGAGTACCCAACCCATTATGTGGATTAGTTTGTAGATGGTAAACTTGACACAATGGATTTTAGGTATTTTCTCTTAAGGCAGAGGCCGAGCAGGATCACACACCTTTAAATTTGGCACTCAGGAGGCAGAGGTAGGCATATCTCTATGAGTTCAAGGCCAGGATAGTCTACAAAGCAAGCTCCAGGCCAGCAACTGTTTGGCAAGACCCTGCCTGGAGAATTAAAATCTCCTTAAGGCAGAGGCAGATCATCTATGAACTAGCAAAGTGTTAGTTTCAAGACTTCCCGAGCTCCAACTCAACACATGAAATTTTATTTATTTATTCTTCTTTTTTACTATATTTTTGTTTAAAACAAATTTTAAATTTAAATGTATTTTGGTCATACTCTTCTCCTCTCGCGAGTTCTCTTCCTCCCTATCCACTCACACAAAACCCCAATACAACAACAAACTTCCCAAACCAAGACAACAAAATAAAACAACAGAAAAGCCTATGGAGTCAGTTCTATGGCGGTCTCCTACTTCTTAGCACGACGCCTGCCCTGGAAGGGTCACTCTGTCAGAGAAAACTGACCTTCCCTCTCCCAGAAGGAATAAATGACAGTTCAGTTATTAACCTTTACCAGAGTTGCTTTCATTTTTCATTAAAAAAAAAACACAGCAAAATAAAATATAAAATAAAACAAAACCTATCACATCAATGTTAGAGAAGACAAACCAACAAAAGGAAAAGAGCCTTAAGAAAAGGCACAGAAGTCAAAGACCCACTTGTTTGCACACTCAGGGATCTCATATGAACACTGAACTGGAAACCATAATATAAATGCAGAGGGCTGGTGCAGACCTGTGCAGGCTCTGTGCATGTCACCTCAGTCTCTGGGAGTTCATAGGAGCTTTGATCACATTGATTTAGAGGACCTTGTTTTCTTGGTGTTCTCCATCTTTTCATGCTATCTAAAGAGAAAAACATCAAGCCAGCCACAATCCTTTGTCTATAATGGTGTGCTGCCTGCAGGACATGCTATGGCAATGGTGACAAGGCTTATGGGAGAAACCAACCAGTAACTGATTTGACTTAGGGCCCACTCCACAAGATGGAGCCCATACCCAACACTGCTTATGACCAAGAGTCTCAGACTAGAGAGCCCAGGGACCTAGGGGAAAAGCAAATAATACTAGTCGGAAATTTTTTTAAATGTAGTGATAAAAAGACTTTTAATGCTATTCTTCTATAGTCATAGATTAGTGTCTTGTTTAGCCATAAGCAGAGAAGTTTCCTCCCACAGCAAATGGGAACAAACATAGAGACCTCTAGCCAGACATTTCACAGAGAGTGAGAGACCTTGGACCATCCATCCCTAAGTGGGAGGTCTCCATCAAATCTCTCCCCTCAGAGCTGAGGGAACCCCTCAAAGAGGAGGTGAAAAGAGTTTAAAGCAAAACAAAAACAGAGGATGCCTGCATGCCAAGCTTCCAGGATGTCATAATCAGAAACACCCATGGAGATTAGGGGAAAGGAAGTTTCTAGGTGGGTTTAGAATGAGCCAACTTTTTCTTTCTTCTTTTTTTTTTAATTTTAGAAACTTTATTAAATTACATGCAGCATAAATGTTTCCATCAGTGGCATTGGTCACATTCACAGTATCATGTAATCAGCGTTATTTTGTTGAAGAATACTGACCATTTTCTCTTTAAATTAATTTTTTTATTCATTTTACATCCTGATTGTAGCCTCCTTTCTCCTCTCCTCCCCATCCCATTTCCCTTTCCTCTTCCCTCTATCTCCCCTCTCCTCCTCAGAAAAGGAGAAGCTGCCCCACCCACCATATCAAGTGGAATCAGAACTGAGTGCATTTTCTTAACTGTGGCCTGGCAAGGCAGTCCCCCTAGGGGGAAGTGATCAAAAAGCAGGCACCAGAGTCCATGTCAGAGACAGCCCGGTTCCCTCAGCTGCTGGACCTAGGCTTCCTACACAGATGTAGCTGCTGGGCAGCTCTGGTTTCATGTGGGCGCCCTAAGAATGAGTCAAGTTTTCTTTGCATCACTTTGACAGATTTTCGAGATGGGACACTGGACGGCCATGGCCAGCCCTTAGCTCAAAGATCTTCAAGCCTGGGACAGCAGCGCCAACTGTTCCTCTATCCCTCAAACACTCTAGTGCTAGACATTCTCCTCCAGCATTGCTGCCCTGGCGCTTTACTTTTTCCATTAACTAGCTGTGAGCAATGTCTTTCCGTCAATGAGTGTCTCCAACCCTTTCCCCATGGATTGCATTTCCTCTCCCAGCCCCATATCAGCATTTTCACAAGCTGAAGTTAGCCATCCTTAAAGTGATTTCCTTGCCAAGAATAGTGGCACATACCTTTAACCTCAGCACTATAAAGATCTCTGTGAGTTTGAGGCCAACCTGGTCTACACAGAGAGTTCTAGGAAAGCCAAGACTCCACAGAGAGACCCTAGCTAAAAAAAAAAAAAACAAACAAACAAACAAACCCTGTTTCAGTATTCAAGTAATTGGCAACTGATGAAAACATCATAAAAACTCCAGTTAGCTTTGTTTCTCTTCAAACATGGTTTTGAACGATGCCTTTCCACTTGTTTTTCCTGTAAGCCTAGAATGGCTCTAAAACTGAAAACTACTGAGGGAGAAGGAACGAGGGGAAGAAGAAGGCAGAAAGAAGTTACGGAAGGTGGAGACGAGAGCCAGCGGTAAGAGGACTGCAGCTGTGGGAGAGGACCCTGGTTCGTTTCCCAGCACGGACTCGTCGGCTCATAACTGTGTATGACCCCGGTTTCCAGGCATCCCATGCCCTCTTCCGGACTTCAAGGTCACCAGGCATGCGTGCGGTGCACATGCACACACGCAGGCATAGCGAACGCCTAAAAAATAAACGGATCTTAGGAAAAGAATTCTGAGAACTTCCCGGCATAAGACAAGCATCTTGCTTCCGAGTATCCCCTGGCTAATTTAAAGGGACAAGGAGAGACTGGAGGTCCCCATTGGGACCTGAAAAAAGTATAGGCTGAAGGGCTGATATAGGAATATCCTAAGACATTAGACAGTAAGCGAAAACCAAATGATGGTCTGCCTGCATTCACACTGTGTGCCTGGTAGAATCGTGTCCGTTGCGATATGACTGCAGTGGGGTGGCGGAGGATTCTCACTGCTCAGTCACATTCAGTCGATAGTTACTGAGTCCTCATATGTTGGATATAGAAAGGCAGTGAGTCCAGGTCCTCAGGGGTAACTGAAGAAACACAAGAGGCAGAAAAATGAATGGTATTCCCGATCTAATAAGAAAATTAGACAGGCAAAGGCATTTCTAGAGAAGTTTATGTCTTGCTCATGTTTCATCCAGCTTGTCAAATGGAGTTCTCATTTAAGAAATCTTATAGCACAAAGCTATACACTGTTATTGTACTGGGCAGAAAATATTGAAGGACACATTCCTTGGCTTTTTTCCTGGTTGGATTGGTTTAACTATAGTTGAAGTGTTGGCAGCTATATTCAGCAAGAAAAATAGCAATTTGAGACATTTTTCCAGCTACCATGAGCCCTGGAGAAACTGTATTTAGAGGAGAAAACCAAAATTACCTTGGATGTTAGGCATGACTATTAGGACTGCCTTCATCAGTTTACCTGAGATTTGATTCCCTGAGAAAAGCATTTTGCAAAAGCCCACCTGTTTTTGTAAACTTTATTTGCAGGCATCCCCTTTTCTGGGAGAATGGAAACTCTCATATTGAGGAACTGATTTTTTGGGAAAGGAGCATTTCTTCTATTTGATCTCATGCTTTTGGCAATGGATCTTGTGGTTCCTTGAATGAGAATAACCCCCACCAGCTTGAAGGCCTGGTCCTCAGTGGCAGAGTTTTTAGGAGGCATGTCCTTGCTGGAGCCGTGTTGCTGGGAGTGGGCTCTGAAGTTTGAGGTGCACATCATTCCTAACGTCTTTCTGCCTCAGCTCTCAGCCATTCCTGCCGCCATGCTTTTGCTCCACCGTTGTAGATTCCAACCCTCTGAAAATATAAGCCCAATTAAATGTTTTCTTTTACAAGTTGTTTTGATCATGGTGCCTTATCACAATTTGAATAAGCGTTCTATCGTCTCTAGGATTGGCTCACTGCTCAGCCATTTTGATTCTAACTTGTCTTAATTTATGAGCATACAAAATAAAGAGTATAATCATTCATAGCTTTGGTGTGAGAATTCTATGAGAGAAGGCACATAGGCTCTTCTCATTGTTCCTGACACCTAGAGAGTTCCTGAACTTTCCACCAGGTAGAAACTAGAGCTTCATGTACTGCACTTTAGTCATGTACAGCATGCTGTCATGAAAAGAATCAAGAGAAAAGTTGGGCCAAGCTGCTGCAGCTCTTTCAGTCTTTACCACAATGTGTAAGGAAAGAGGAAAGTCAATATTCACCAAATTATGTTACAGTTAAAACAGGTCATAATTGTGGTGAGAATTTTGGTTTCTTAAAAAAAATTTTTATTATGTGAATGTTTTTGTTTTAATCCCAGGTGCGGGACTTGTGGCTGCTTCAGTTTGTCCATAGCCACTAACTGTGATTGTCTCGTGCTCTAGGAGGGGCATAATCTTTGCCAGCTGCAGATAGTTTAATTCGGGGGACTCTGGAGAGGATATAAATGGGAGAGCCCCGAGATGGCCTGTGGCAGCTGCTGCCCCCACTGCTGCAGTGTTTGCCATTGCTAGTTTGCCGGTATTCTGACAAAGAAGACTAGACTTTCCCCTGGAAGCCCGACGACTCTGATCATCAGGAAGTAGTCTACAGAGATATACGCCCCATTTCCCTTCTAACTTTCTTTTTCACCTACCTAGTGCTGGAGGGTTGGAAGAGGTTGGGGTAGGGAAGGGAGGTAGATATAAAACCCAATAAAGTAGCACCAAAACGTGCACCTACACATAACGATTGACTTTTACCTTGATGTTCCAGCACTCCTCTATCAGAAACAGAATTATGGGTGTCCTGTGGAAAGTCCATGAAGGCAAAGGCCCAAAGCCTTTCCATATTGTTCCATAATGGTGACAATATCAGCTCTCCAAGAATGTGCCACGTCCTCCTAATATTGGTGATCAAGTATGACTATTGGAAAGTTGAGTTTGGGAAGAAATTACTGTCCTCTGTCTGAACATTATGCCAGAATCTCATGTAAGCAGAGCATGGGACTTCAGAGGAGCAGTGATTGAAAAGACACCTAGAAACTACGTTTCGGGAAAAACAAGCTATCATGAGCTAATTTCTTTTTGCTCTCTTAAATATTGTTCAGAGGTGGAAAAGGTGATCAGAGAAACCTGACTTAGTAGTTAAGAGCACCCACGGTGGCTACCAACCGTCTGCAATGAGGGTTCCAGGGCATCTTACTCCTCTGGCTTCCTCCAGCAGCAGGCGCGCACATGGTGTGTAGATACACATGCAGACAAAACATCCATACACGTAAAATAATGTAAATGAAAATCTAAAAAATGTTCTAACTTTTTAAAAGAAAGAAAAACAAAAAGGGATCATAGAAAATTATTCACTTCCACCTAAATATGTCTTTTGAAAAAACAAAATGGAGTCTTGGCAAGTGACTGCACGAATGATATCTCCCACACATGATGAATAAGTCCAATGAGGGGTGGGGAGAAAGCTATGGGCCTTGTGGATTTTTTTTTTGTTTTGATTTCAGTTGTTTTGTTTTGTTTTAGCTGAATATAAAACTAAACACAAAGCTAACCCCCATTAGTGTTAACTGAGTATCCGTGGAAACAGATGATCTTGCACGACTTGGTAAAGGACCTGGTCTGCCTCTGGCCATGTCATGACACGTACTAAGAGCAGCCAGTGGAGCTGAGTGCTGGCCAACCTTGCTAGGGCTGGATGACATTTGGGACCCAGCATTCCTCATGTGTTTACCCTTTCCTCAATGGCTCCCTTACATGTTCTGTAAAAAATGTTACACATCTAATAATATATAGTTGAGCAGTGGAAATGCAGTCAGTGCCCTTACTCTGGTGAGAGAAGCCTTCATTCCTAGGTGTCTCATGAGCAGGATGGACCATGATCAGGCGCGCCTTCCACACAGTTACGAGGCTGGATCTGTCTAATGAAATGTCTAAGATTTCCTCTGGGGTATTCTGCTTTAGGCCTCATCAACACTGTGAGAGCTAAGTCTTCAGAGCCTAGTCTTCCACGAGGAGAGACTGTGAGAGATGGCGAGGTTTGGCACAGAACGTTACATTTCGTAATAAGCTAAGTCTCCGTAACATATTAGAAGCAAGCACGTCTGCAAACAGTTCTATGTCTCTTATCTAACAACTCAAGGAAGAGTTAAGCATAAACATACAAAGCAATGTGTTATGATTAAAGCCTCTTGACATGTCATAATAGTGTTGTCAAAAAAACCCAAAACCAGTCCTGGGAGCCAAACAGTAAACAGTACGAAAACTTCTCTTACTGTGTCAGGCCAACACACATTTGACATCGTTATAAACTTCCACGCTTGTGATAGTTAAGTAAATCTCCCATAACATTATGGCTGTAACACCATGCTAATGAAGAGTAAAAATATAATCTGTCCTATAAGAATAAAAAAGCCTGGAGTTGGCTGCTAGACCAAGAGACACAGAATAACGTAATGGGAGGAGTAAAAACAACAAAAATGGATGTCAAGTACCTCCCAGGTTTAAAGCTAACAGAGACACTTGGAGACATGTTTGACCAACAACTTCTGCTGACTTCCTGCTTCTTACCATTCCTCCTTCCCTGTAACCAAAGTTCTGGAAAAAATCATTTTGATGATAATGATAATGAACATTTGTTGGGCATTTACTTTGAGTCAGGCACTAGTTGAATAGTTTCATCTTTTTGTTCAGTTCTGACAATGACGCTGTAATCCTAGGCGACAGGCTTGAGTTTCTGTTTGTCTTATTCTGGGGGGTTGGTACAGGGACTCACCATGTGGCCAGAACTGGCCTGGAATTGACTATGTAGCCTTGTCTACAACTTGTGAGCCCCCTACTTCAGCCTCTCAGGTCCTGACATGGCAGGAAGGCAGCACCATACAGAGCTCTATCATTACCACTTTAATTGATGGCTTCCAGAAATAGAGTATCCTGCCCAGGATTACACAGCTAGTGACAAATGCAGGGTGGGAGGCAAGGCCTCCCGAGCATTTACTGTCCGCCAGCCACTTGTCTCAGCTCAAGTGTAGCCTTCCACAGTCTGGGGTATAACGCAGGCGCTGGCTTTCTGCAGCCCAACCTGACACCTGACATGTGGCTGTCTAGGTCACCCTAACTTAAAAAAAAAAAGAAAATTCAGTTCCGTCAGGTACATTTGTTTCAAGCACTCTATGGTCCCTGTGTAGCTCGTGGCTATTGAACTATGTCACATGGGTTGAAAGTCATTTATATCATTACTGCAAAGACTCAGAGATCATTTCCTACTGATGAACTTCCCAGTGCCATGGAAGCGCTTCAGGGAGAAGGCACCGCTCTTTTCCTAGCAACTGAAAATAGCTACGGACTATGGTGTCCTTTACGATTGAGGAGCAATGAGGAGGAGCCACTGCTGCTGGCGGGCAGAGCATGGCAGCGACAGAGCACCTCAGCCTGAGAGTGCTGAGTGCTGGACGCCCTAGAATGCTGTTTTCTTCTTTCTTCTCTAGTCTTGGGGTGAGAGCAGGTCCCCAGCTTCTCTCAGCTCTCTCACTATCCTGTTTTTGTGCCTTTCAGCACCTCCAGAATCGTAGTAGCTACTCTTCCTCGTGGATCCTCTACTTGAAATGCCTCGAGTGTTTCTGACTAGACTCCAGCTCAGTTCTTAACTAATAAATTATGGAAATGAAAGAGTTGGGTTGACCAAAAGCAAGGTAGTTATCGTTAACTAGAGTGACCGCCTAAACAATTAAAATACATGGGAAAGAAAGATACGACTCTTTTATTTAATAAACATTTATTATTTATAGAACAAAAAAAATTGTAAAGGTCCCAAGCCATAGGTCTGCTCCCAAATCACTCTCATCATAAATTGGTATCTGTTTAATTAGTAGCCTTTTTGTTGCTGGCCAATACCTGATACACTCAACTCAAGGAAAGAAGGGTTTCTTCGGCTCACACTTTGAGGTCAGTCTGTCATGGTGATTAAGGCAAACAGATGAGTGCAAAGCAGCTCGCCTCACCGCATCCGCAGCGAGGAAGCAGAGTATGATGAATACTGTGCTAAGCTTGTTTCTCCTTTTTCAGTCCAAGACCCCGGCGCAGGGAATGACAGTACCCGCATTCACGCCAGGTCTCCCCACCTAAGCCAGCCTAATCTAGAAACGCCCCTCCAGGCCTGCTCTGAGGTTTGTCCTAGCCTGGCAAAGAGTGCAACCATCGTCAACTCTTCCTAATACAGTCAAAATTAATACTAGCACTAGTGGTTAAGGGCTGAGAATGAAGAGGACGGGAAGACCCCAGAATACGCTCTTTCCTATTATCTGTTCAAGACTGCCTTTCCACGAAGGCGGATATTTGATCGCCTCTTCATACTCCTTCCACTACCTGCTGGGAAAGGAGGCCAAGGAAGGCTTCCAGCCTGAGAAAGGAGTGCAGGCGAGCCTTCTTGTTCACATTTATCTGTTTATTACGTGTCTGTGTAGATGTTTGTACGGGATGCAGGCACCTGTGTCCAGGTGCATGGAGGTCAAAAGTGTCAGTTTCCCCTGGAGCTGGAGCCCCAAGTGGCTGATGGCCACCTCATCATGGGTGCTGGGAACTGAACTTGGGTTCTCTGTGAGAACGACATATACTCGTAACCACTGCGCCATCCCTCCAGCCCCCTCAGGTGATACTTTCACCAATTAAAAAAAAAAGCAACATAGCTGGTGAAATATTTTAAACATCAAAGTCTCTGAAAACTATTATGGTATGGATGTGAAGTACCCCCGACCCCCTGAAAAAGCTCATATGCTTTCCTCCTACAAGATTCTCAACCCCAGGTACTTTGTAACAGATGAAAAACTAACACATTGTGTACAGGGCCAAAGACAATGGAGAAGCGTTCCTTCAGGAAAGTCTGTTTGCTGATGGCATGAAGGCTCAGCAATGAAGAGCACTCACTGCTCTCACAGAGGACCTAGGTTTGGTTGCTGGGACCCAGGAGGCTGTAAGACAACTGTATGAGTGTCATTCTGGCTAGATTTATGTCAACGATACAAACTACAGTCACCTGAGAAGAGAAAACCTCTATGGAGAAGAGGCCTCCTAATGTCAGGCTGTAAGCATTTTCTTAATTCATGATTTACAGCAGAGGGCCAAGACCGTTATGGGTGGGGCCATCCCTTGGCTGGTGGTCCTGGGTTCTGTAAGAAAGCAGGCTGGGCAAGCTGTGATGAGCAAGCCAATAAGCAGCACCCCTCCATGGCCTCTGCATCAGCTCCTGCCTCCAGCTCCTGCCCTGTTTGAGTTCCTGTCCTGACTTCCTTCAATGAACTATGATGAGGAAGTGTAAGTAAGCCAAATAAACCCTTTTCTCCCCAAGTTGTCTTAGTCATGGCGTTTCATCACAGCAATGGTAGGACAGATGTGCTTCTGGGAATTCTCCTTAAGGGTTCCATTCGTACTCTAGATTTACTGCCCAAGTAGATGCTTTTGGTGCCACTCATATCAGTACTTACTCATCACTCCTTTATACACTGACAGCAGCACCCATCACAGGTGCCCAGGGGTTGCCGAAAGATTTCTTCAGGCCCAAGCATTGCGCAGCTGTCAAAGCAGGAAAACTCATGTCCTGGAAACAACTCTACTAAAGACTAATGGGAATCGCAGAGTGAA
This sequence comes from Psammomys obesus, assembly GCF_907164565.1. Taxonomy (NCBI): domain Eukaryota; kingdom Metazoa; phylum Chordata; class Mammalia; order Rodentia; family Muridae; genus Psammomys; species Psammomys obesus. Next base: position 38,720,277 of record NW_026596079.1, read on the forward strand.
CACCCAGCTTCCTGTCCCTCCGCTGACAGGTCTGACAGGTTCTGTCCATCCAGCTTACTAGCCCTGTCTTGCTTTTAAACCCAGAATAGATCACTTTAACATGCTTGTAAGTCTGATGACTGCTTGGCTTTTATTGCCTTTAAACTGTTGATCTAAGTCAATAGCACTCAAGTACGGTCCTTAGCAGCAGCAGCAGCTGGGAACTTGTCAGACTGCCCGTTCTCAGCCCCTCCCTGCACCAGCAACCTGTATTTTAAGAAGCGCTCCAGGCAATTTTGATGCATGCTTAAAGTCTGAAAACCAGGAATAGCTTTCACATACTTGTAAATCCTCAGCAGCGTTCCATAGAGTGGGCCCACAAATTCCAGCCACATAAAATGTAAGTTTGCATTATTACAGGGTTAATGATTGGATTGGGGTGGATTTCCAAGTAGGGAGACAGTTCATCTCACTTGTCCTGGTCTGATTTCATTGGAGGGAACATTAGGTCTAGGTTTTATGATTATTATATTTGTTTTCAGGTATAAACATTTTATGTTGAAATTCATGGTTCATTTAATAGATGGAAGATGACACTAATTTGAGTCTAGTCCAGTGATTCATCATGATCAAGTGACACAGTGTGCTTCACAGGACTGAAGAGAGCTCAATTTTCTTTAGTCCTATCTCTCCTTGCCTGATGGCTGCATCCCTTCAAGGTGGGTTTTTCCTCGGTAATTCTCTTTTCCTTGATTCTACAAAAAAATGATACATTTCAGGACCTTTTGGAGAAGATCACCACCTGCTGACTTTAAGAGGCCTTCCTTAGTTCCCCACTGAGTTTTCATTTATTCCAGTGCTCTACACTTAGGTGGATCTACTGACCCACAAGCTGGCTAGCCGGTTAGTTAGTGTTAGACCTCCTTACACACTGGCTTCATGGCACACAGCTGGCAGACACTCAAAATTCTCTTTGAATGAACAAACACTCTAGTTTATGAAACACATTCATTTACTTACCACCAAATGTTTTATATAGCAAAATCTAATACAAGTAATGCAGGCCGGGAACTTTGCCAACATTAACGTGAATGTGCAGAGACCCGGGACCTTATAGTGCAGTGTGCTGTGCTGGTTGTCACGGAGTTCATCTTAGCTCCATCAATTTTTCAGGAGCTTCCAGCAGATGGCACCAATAAATACTGCCTCAGGACTGAATTGGAAACTGGTTGGTGTTTTTCAACATAAACTTAAATGTCGAACTGAATAGACCTTCCTTAGTTCAGCTAATAAAAATGACTGGCATGTATTTGGCACTTTCCCATTTACAAAGTGCTTTTAAATACTCGCCTCTATTTTTGCCTCAGAATCTGTCAGCTTCAAGAAGCTTTTATGCACCCTGGACCACTGTTGACATGTCATGTAGTCACAACAACAGTATAATTTATGTCAACGACAATTTTTTTTATATTAGTAATAACACCAGTCTTTCAAAGACCAAATTCTCTATGGATAATTTAGGCATGATCCCACATGTAAAGACAAAGCAGAGCACTATTAATTCCATTAACTCTTTTTCTCTTTCGTTAAACAGTCCTGATTTCTCCCATTTGTGTGTTGCACTATAGATCCAGAGACCTTGCACAATCTTAAGACGTGGGCCAAGCAAGTATTACACTGTGGATAAAGAGAAAGTGGTTCCCCTCTCTTCCCTTCCATCTTCGTTCTGGGTCCTTGGCCTTCTCACTTCCTTTCTCAGGGCGGTTGGCTCTAAGCTTACTCTTTTTTCTCAGTTTTTATTTTATTGTACATGTATAGATGCTTTGCCTCCTTGTATGTGTGTGCCCCACATGTGTGCCCGGCACCCGCAGGGGCCAGAAGACGGCTTCTAAGCCCCTAGAACAGCAATTATAGATGTTTGTGAGCTGGCCTGTGGGTGCTGGAAATTGAACCTGGGTCTTTTGGAAGAGCAGCTGGTGCTCTTAACCACTGAGCCATCTCTCCAGCCTAGCCTTGTTCTTTTATTTTTTTTTAATTTTTTAAACTTTTATTAGTTACACTTTATTCACTTTGTATCCCCCCCATAAACCCCTCCCTCCTCCCCTCCTAATCCTACCTTCCCTCCCCTTTCTTCATGCATGCCCCTCCCCAAGTCCACTGATAGGGGAGGTCCTCCTCTCCTTCCTTCTGATCTTAGTCTATCAGATCTCATCAGGAGTCTAGCCTTGTTCTTTAACGACACTCTGGAACAAATTTCTTTGCACTGAATTTGGAAGTTGTGACAGACAGGACTGGGTCACATAGGAAGTCTTGAGTGCCTGAGACTGTTTTCAACAGAAATTGGTCAGTTTTCAGGACTAGCGCTGGGGCTTACAGGGGGACCTCACATGCCTCACTCAGTTAGACAATGAACAAAAACTGAGCTGGGCTCGGTGGGTGCTTCAGCTTGCTAGAAGACACGGAATCTGTATTGAGGTTGGGTGTGAAGGTGAGTGTAACCACAGGAAGGGTCAGTATGTGGTGAGAGGGCCCAAATGACCTTCGGGAGGTTGTGGTGACACCTGTTCGGAAACTGGTGGGAATGAAAAAAATAAATGGTTTGCAAGGAAGATAAGTTGTCCCTTAAGGTTGGAAACACTTATATGTGTGTTTGTATGTTGGAATCTTCAAAAGATTGGTAACTTTTGGAGGCTCTGGCTGTAAATTCATGGAGACATCCCCAAAGCCCTTCATTTTGCTGTTTTTGGTGTCTTTGACTGATCAGTGCACTAAAGCAATGTGCTGGATGTTGTACTGTGTTTACTGGGCTGGGATCTGGCCCACAGCCTGTGGTTCTCTGACACCAAGTTAGCTCTCCAGTCCTTAAGCAATGCTTTGAGTTGGAGTTGCTTCTTGGTGAACATAGTCATAATTAAGAATAAATAAACTGAATATAACTGCAGTGAAAATTTTAATAGAATTTGCCATAGTCTTAGGAATAGTTTTTTAGTAAAGTGAGATTTTATGCTATCTGTAGTGGGAGATACTTAAAAGTGACTTTATACTGTAAATAAATGTAAAATAAAATTGTTGTGGGCTGGGGAATATAGCTCAATTGGTAGAGTGCTTGGTATGAACTGGACGTGGCAAGAGTTCCGGAACTATTCCACTGTATGTAAGACAGTGTAAGTTCAACATCAGCAAGACAAGAATTAATTGCCTTTCAGGAAAACACATTCACATGTTTTCATGCTAGATTGCTAGTGATGAGGATATAGGATGTGGAGTTGAAATAACTCCTTCGGGTTGATTTAATGCCCTGTGCTGAACAATTTGATGGACGCCATCCATCCGAGCTAGAGCAACAAACTCTAATCGTGAAAGGAAATAAAGTCAATGATAAACGATATTTTCGGAAGCTCTGCCTTTTGTTTTATTTGAGAGACTCTCCTGAGTTATCAATAAGAGTTCTGTATTCCACAGCTGGTCAAGGAGTAGACAACTGACACCTTTTGTGGGGAGGGGCTGGATGCTGACTGCTTAGGAAGACATGGGCCCCACTTCAGGGACCATGCCAAGTTCTTCTCAATGCCCATGCTGCTTTATAGCCTTCACCGCAGCCTGTGGCCTGGTGGAGACCAGGATGCAGACAGCACGTGAGCTAGTCTTCTGAGATGCTTACAAAGACTTTTCATCCTAAAGATACTCGTGCCCTCCTCAACTTTTCCTTGTGTAACCTTTCTCACTTGATGGGGCTACACTCGTGAACACACTTCCATGCGTTTCTTTAAACCCTGAAAGTGTCCCACTGTGCTGAAAGACTGGAGATAGGCAGGACCGCAGAGGTGAGCAATGGTGCGCTCACTTTCTCTTACTCCTATCACATGAAGGCTTCTGTATAAAAACACTTCCAATAAATACATCCATTTTTACACGGCAAGAGGAAATCAGAAGTAAAAATGTGAAAACTGCCAGGTGTAACTTTTTAATCTTTACATGGTCTTATGGGTAAGAAGTTTCTATGGAGATAACAGCTCAAGTTTTGAGAAGAAAGTGAGAAGACATGTGTTGGTTCCTTGCTTTTATTAGAGTGAGATCTTTTGGCAGGGGCACGCGCCACAGCCCATGGCACGCACCACAGCCACATGTCGGGGTCAGAGGCTAACCATGGTTCTCTTTTTCTCCTGTGTGGGCTCTGGGGATTGACCTCAGATAATCAGGCTTGGCAGCACTGAGCTGGCTGGCTTAGTTATCAAGTTTAGTTCATCAAGACTAGTTATCAATTTTGCGGGAAACGGTTGGCTGCAATTATTACAACTTGCTCAGAATATTTAAGTTGAATTTTGTTCTTAATTAACAACTAAATTCACATGTTAATGGAACTTGAAGACATTAGTGGCCTACAGCAAGCTAGGAAGAAGGAGCTACTGTAATGAGTGCCCGACTCTGGTTCCTGACACAAGCAGCATCGATTTCAAAAGACTAATTGTTTATGTTAACAGCAAGAGTGAAATTTCATGGGGGTTTTTCCCTCCTCCATGCTTGATTTTGAAATCTGTGACCTTGTAGGAGGGAGTGTCTTCTCCTGCTCTGTCTTAATGATGAATGGATTTCTTAAGTCTTAAAGCAAAATTCAAAAGCAATGACTTTGAAGTTGATTCTTTTGGATATGTAAGAGGATTGTGTTTAAATTTCTTAGCATGACAGAACCTGTGTCTCTCTGGTCTTCCTGTGGCTCAGGAGATTTCACTGCATCTAGTTGTGCTCACATTTGGAATTCTCTTTGGTAGGACAGTTTGGAATGGAGGAGGTTCCTCAGAACACAGAATGCCCACTCTGTACTCCAAGCTTGTCCATTTCCGTCTGTCAGAAGAGCACAGTTTGTTTGTTTAGAGGTGGATTTAAGTCGGCTTATTGTTCTGATCAGAGGGTGAGGTCATGGCTCTGCCACCTGCAGTACTTCATCAGGAATGTATTGATAGGTGGTTGTACGTTGGGCCGGCCCTGCAAACTGCTGAGGTGTGCAGGGACATCCCTGCCCAGACATGCCTTGTGCTCAGAGGAAGCCTCTGCCCTCCCTTCCCTTCTTTCAGTTCACCCTGACATCTTTCCCACACCTCTGCTTCCTCTCAAATGCTGAAGTGTACTTCGCTGTGAGAAGTTGATGAGCTCTTAGATAAAGATTTTTTAAAGTGTTTATCCTGGTTTTTTTTTTTTTTTTTTTTTGTTTGTTTGTTTTTTTTTTTTTAGAAATATATTTAATGATACAGGAGATTTTGAAAATGTAACCATTTTGGGTGGAGAAACTCAGCAGTTAAGGCACTGGCAACTCCTCCAGAGGACCCAGGTTTGATTCCCAACACCCCCACGGTGGCCACGGTCATCTGTAACTTCAATTCCAGGGGATCTGACACACTCTTCAGGTAACAGGCAGGCATGTGGTGCACAGACATATCTGCAGTCAAAACATCCACACATCAAAACACAACAAAAAGACAGAAATGGATAAAAGCTTAGTGCTCACAGACCTAGAAGCCATAAGGGTTCCAGCAAGAAGATCACCACCAGAGGAGGATCCCAAACCTGTCAGGAGCTGGAAACATATTCGTGTCTTTCCACAGTGTTAGATTTTACTGACTAACACAAATTTACAGGGTTCAGTGGTTTCAATAGAGTTAATCTGCCGGGTAACCCTGCATACCGTGGTCATCTGTCCGAGGTAAATGAAGGTTCTTTCATTGCAACCTTAATGACTGATTAATTTCCACATGGCATAGCTCAAAAACATATCTATAAATATACGACACAGTACTACTCTGGAGTCATGGCTGAGAGGGAAGCTGTGGCGTCAAAGTAGACGTGGGTGCGAAGCACAATACAACGAGCTCGAGTTGAGACTGGTGAACAGGCGATGGGCAGGCACTGAACAGGCATGTTCAGCAGCTGGGAATTGAGCCAAGTGGAAGCTCGGGACAACTGGGGATCCTCTGCTTGCTAGTCCGAGGGGCACACAAGGTATCCGATGTAGGCTGGCGTGGCACCATGCCACCGCAGTGTGAGTTGTCCGTCCCTTTATGGGCATGGGTATTACACCCATTGCTCAGTCTGGTGTTGAGAGACCAAAAGATTAAAAATCAGCAGCTATTAATATTTAAGGCCCAAACTAGCTGGGTGGAGAAGTCCAGGAATGCCCTGAGGGGAAGAACTGCCTTACTGCATTCTTTCTCCACCCACTAGAGATACAGTTGCTAGGAAACTGGCCCATGCCCCTTGGGAAGGACACCAGACCATTAATGATTGACTGGGGACCTTCCTATAGCCAGTCAATTCAAAATGTAGCACTTTGACCAATAGATGCTTGCCAGGCAGGAATCGCCCCTGCCTTGGGCATGCTGGGAGGGACCAGAATCTTTAAATCACCCAACTAACCTGAGCAGGGCACTTGGCTCTCACCACTTAGGTGGTGGTGGTGTGTGTGTGGGGGGGGGCCCAAGCTGCAGCTTGTAATGATTTATAATAAAAAGAACCTCATGTATTTACAGTGGAGTCTGTTTATTCCTGGTCTTTTGGGGTTCATGAACTGGGCAGAACAGTGTGTCTAATAAGTTTTTGGGCCCGATTTCCCCAACATGATTTCATCTGTCTTTACAGTCTCAATTCACCCAGGTAAATTTATAGGTCAGCTCGCTTCCCACTGCGAGGAAAGTCATCTATCAGGCTAATGGATGGGGTGCTGTTTGTAGCCCACCCAAGGCTCCAGCCATCCTTCTCCCTCAAAACTGAGGAACTTAGAGAAGAGCAGAGCCTGATCTTAGCAACTTCCAGAACCACAAAGCAAAATGAGCCTCTTTTCTTTACTAAGTAACCTCCTTCAAGTATTCGTAGTAATGAAAAATGGACCAGATATATGCACACTGAGTGATGTGTGACAGGAGAGTAAATATCAGTATTTAAGACTGGAACAACAGAACCCACATTTGTCTCACCATGTTACCAAGGGAGGTGGGATTAGATGATAAATTGTAGACACTGAAACCACCAAACCTTATGAATTATTTGTTGTGACAGTTTGGACATATACAAATGTGCTCATATGTGTTTCTGGCATAGCACAGCCATGGCAACCATGCCTCTGGGGGTAGCAGCTTAGGGGACTCCTCTGGTCTTATTGCCAGCAGAGTCCTGCGGTGGTGCAGAACATAGCATGGGAAGAGGTGGGCATGCTCGTGTGCAGACCTCTTTTTTATCATTTTGTTTATGTGTATTGGTATTTTGCTTGCATGTATGCTGTGTGCTTGGTGCCCATGGTGGCCAAAAGAAGGAGTTAAATTCTCTGGGACTGGAGTTACAGATGGTTGTTAGCTACTCTGTGTGCGCTGGGAATTGAACCAAGTACTCTGAAAGAGCAGTCAGTGCTCCTAACTGAGCTGTGTAGCAGAGCCCATATGTAGATTTCGTCATTATCACTCACTCTTGTGAAGCCAACCAGGATTCAATTGTGGTTCAGTCAGACTCTACCTTCATGAGCTTATCTCAGTTAAACATCCAGTCAGCTTATATTTCAAGCTGTTGACACCTTATAATGGGCATCACATTTCAACACATGAGGCCTGAGGGACACGTCAAGCCATATCAAAACCATGCAGCAAACAACAAGTCCTGGTTTTCTCAGAACTGTTTAAAAGGATTTCTGGGATACTGACCTATTTTTTATGAACCAGAAGAGTTGTGAACAAGCCAGGACAAAGTTGGCACCTTAGAAGGAACCTGTTTGTGAGCCTTAGACCATCTATGTAGGTGCTTGTTCGAGGCTGAAAAGCGTGTGTGAGTCATGGTATGAGGTATTATTGAAGCAATGTGAGAGTGAAGTTCTGTTCACTCAAAAGAACTTCCATTGAAACAGCAAAATGCTCGATCATCACCACTTTTCATGTACCATTAAATAAAGAAGGTGAAAAAGTTCTGAGCTGAATTATGTTTTAGAAACATAAAAATTATGTTTAGAAACATGATCTGACAAATTACAGACAGATGTTTCACAAGTCACACTAACTATTCAAAAATTATTCTATAGGCAAAGTTTAGTCTTAAAGTTCTCATTATATGTCATGATGTCATTCAGTCTTGGACATTTAAAATCAGATCAGCCAAGTCAGAATTTTCTATCAAATTATCATTTAATTTTTCTCTTCAATACCTGTCTTTATGTCTAGTACCCTAAGTCCTGACGATCATGGAGCCACATCACTGATAGGGAGAAGAATCCATACCTGCTGGCATCTGGGAAGCTGTTCATCATCCCAGCATGAATATCCTAGGACATCTGTGCACTCCATCTGGTCTGCAGGAATTGGTCCATGAAGGTCACCCTGAATCTCAATCAGAACCTCCACACCTAATTGTAGTGGAAGTTTTGCTTTTTTAAAAAAACTCAGTTGTGTTATGTAAACAGGTTTTTGTTTTAATCCCAAGTGTGGGATATGAATTGGCCTTTAGTTTATCCATGGCTGATAATTGCCTCACAGGGCTCTAAGAGAGGCACGGTCTTTGCTGGCTGCAAATAGTTTAATTCTGAGGACTCTGAGAGGGTATAAATACCAGAGCCCAGGAAGAGGCTTGGAGGAGGCTCTCAGGGAAGGACACTCTGAGAAAGCATTGAGGAGATGGTAAGAGGAGGAAGAAGGCCGGTTTTCTGGACTGCCGGATATCTGAGGAGGAAGAAGTCTGCTTTGGTTTGCTATTTGCTGTTTTACTGGTTCTGCTGGACTGCTGGATATCCTGACAACTGAGATTGGTATTTTCCCAAAGACTCTAACAACTCTAGCCAGCTGGAAGTAGTCAAAGAGAATTCTGCCCTGTCTCCGATCTAACCTTTCTCTCCTACCTAGTGCTGGGGTTGGCTGGAAGTTATTAGGAGGGATAAGGGATGAAGAAGAAAGGTAGAGGTATAAGGAACACAAACAAAAAATAGAATTTAAAAACTAGTGCCAACACCTAATGGCCTCTCTCAATGACTTTTGAGTCCCTCCTAATGGATAAAGAAAGGCTTGAGAAGGAAAGATGCTCTTTCACACTACTGTAAAATTTTGGGGAGTATGTGTTGGCGTAGGCTCTGCCTAGACATGCAACTACAGGGTCTGTTTTACCAAACCCATCTTATCAGGCAGGTCTGAGGAAGTGCCATGAGGCTTGTCACCTCCTGGACAGTGAGTGGAGAACAAGGCGCAGGACTGCTCTGCTTCAGGGTTCCATCAGGATGTCTGAGGTTTCTCATTCCCTCCTGGGAGATCGGTGATCAATCTGGGCAAAGAAATCTACCTAGGGACCCATAGCATCTATTTCCTCCTCCCATTTTCTTTCTGGTTTTCCCCTTTCCCAACTTGGTCCAAAGGATGTTTATCTCACCAGAGTGAGGACTTGCAGTAAATTTAGATTTATGTACCAACTTGGGCTCTTTAAAGTATAACCGAGCCTGGCATTTCCCACCATACATGCATTCTTCTTTTCTACTTTACTAACAGAGTGTGGCCCCTGTTTATATCTGCTGTATGTTCTTAAAAGGTTATATGTTTCTGGATATCTGCATGTTAGGCATGGCCACATGGAAGTCAGACTTTCTGGAATGGCCAAGTAATGGTTGGAATCAACGGAAAGGATATCCTTCCTCATATCCCCACTTTTGATTAAGTTTCTAATGCCTGGCTGTGGCTATAACAGTTGGAACTCAAGCCACCATATTGAGGTACTCTAAAGGCTTCAATCCAGACTGAAGTAAAGTTGGTGTGTGAATCTCCGGCACACCAGCTCTAGCCTGTCTTCTAGGCCTTGTACACTGTTGTTCCACTCCCTCTTGAGATTCCCTCAGTGTGAAGGTTAAGGAAAATGATCAAAGCAGGATGCTCCCATGGTGTCTTCCACTGGCTATTGCTCAGGCGGGGTGGGTGTTTAGCCTTGATTCAAAGTGACACAGTCTAGCATTTTGAGCACCTATAAGGGTTAGCGCTGTGCATTCCTCAGCCAGGGATGAGTAAGGCATTTCCTTCAGTTGTGACTTGAGATCATAGCAAATCATGCTGTGTGGTGCGGCACTCTCTTGAAAGGCCCTAACATGTAGGTGTACAGAGCTGCTGCCTGAGAATGGCTACTGCAGAAACTAGACAAGTTGGACAGACCAACTTGTTCCTCCAACAGGTTGCTCTTATTATGCCAATGGGCAAGATACCGAAGGAGAAACCCATCCCAGCACCACATAGAGGCACACTACGGGCTTCCCAGGCCAGAATTTAACGAGGAATCTCGATGACAAAATTCATTTTTATGTTATAGACTATAGTCAGGATGACTTGTGGAAGCCTCAATTCTACATGCTTTGTCCATTGTCAGACTAGGGCTAGAAGGAAGTCTCCTGGCTTTGAGGCTGTAAAGTAGCTATATAGAGATAACATTTTGAAGTTCAACTAACATGTACTGTTATTTACTATGAACACAGTATTGTGGCCATGTGGAGCTGATTTTTAAGCATTGTTTTATGAACTACAAGGGTAAATATCCCCTTGTTTAGAAGAAATTCACTGGGAAGAGAAAGAAAGATATCTCTAAAACAAATTGGTTATCTCAGGTAACTCCGCAGAGAAAGAGGGCAGTTTCACGGACGGTGGCTAAGGGTTCACCAGCTCCTGCTAAGAACCAGGCGCCATCTGAAGTGTTTTCATACTGTGCTATCAGCTCTCAAATCACGGCCCTTGTACCTCAAGCATCAGTGTCTCCCTTGGCAGGAGCCCCAGTGCCCAACAGCAACACTTAACGCTCCCACCAGATCTGTGAAGGCTCTGTCATCTCATCTCATGATCGAGAAAACCGCATCCTAACAAGAGTGCCACACAGCTAGGAGCTGAGGAATTGGAGTCTGAATAGACGTGTCCCTCTCCCAAGTCCAAGCTCTTAGACTACACCGTGTAACAGAAAACCTGCTTATATCAAATAATTTTAATAAAGCTTTAACTTACCCTCTTTATGTACATGGACTGGGGTGAGAGATCAATGTAAGGCCATGAGCCACTGGCTGTGTGAGGCTGTGTGAGGCTGTGTGAGGCTGTGTGAGGCCCTTTATTCTTTAGTGCTAAGAGAGAGAAAGAAAGAAAAATAAAGAAAGAAAGAAAGAAAGAAAGAAAAAACCTTGACCCAGAATCAGCCAACTCTCTGCTTTCTGCTCAGATGGTTTCCAGCTGTTTCTCTCAAATCCTTACTGTGACCTGTCCACCGTACCTGATTGATCTCCACAAAGGATCACTTTCTCCCTTTTTTTCTCCAGACAGGTAAGCCTTAGTCCTCTGCTCTTTTGCATTCTTTGTTCCTACTGATCTCAACCTGTCCTGGGGCTTTTCTGGTACCAGATTTATTCTCAAAGATGCCCCTCCCCCCACCCTCATCCCATGAGCCCTCTCAGATGTAATATAACTCATGACTCATGTTCTCAGTCCAGCTTCGCTGTTTCCTGATGACCTGGAAACCATCTTCCGCAGCAGCTTTCATCTTGAGACACTGACAGCCTAACCCAGAGCTGTCTCCAGACAGGCAGGCAGGCATATCTAGCCTTCCTCTGCAGTCAAGAAAAAAGGGATGGAATATTTTGGATTATTTATAGTTTGCCAAAACAAAAAAATTCACGGTTGCTTATTCTACAGGACATTTTTGCATTCTTAATTATAGTCACCATGAGTGAACCAGCAAATAAAGTCTGTGGAACACAACAGTCAATAAGCTATGAATCTAAGAACACCTTGGAAAAAAGTTCTAACTACTGTAAATTCTGTAGTATGATGCCACAACTTTAGTTAAACCATATTATAGGAGAGATGGTTCTGTGGTTAAGAGCATATACTCTTCTTGCAAGGACCCAAATTTGATTCCCAGCACCCACATTGGGCAGCTCAGAACTGCCTGTAACTCCACCTCTAGGGAATCTGACATCCTCCTCTGGTGTCTGTGAACACCTGCACTCACTGTGCATACATCCACACACACATAATTAAATTAAAACAAAGGCCTGGAGAGATGGCTCAGAGGTTAAAAGCACCAGCTGCTCTTCCAGAGGACTGAGTTTAATTACCAGCAACAACATGGTGGCTCCCAACCATCTGGTGCTTTCTTCTGGTATGCAGATGTACGTGGAGACAGAACACTGTATACATAATAAATAAATAAATCTTTAAAAAATCCTTAAAAATATTACAGTGTCCTCGGAACGGTGCTTCATATCCTGATTAAACATGACAGAAAATTGTAGTGTGATCCCGTGCTCTTCCAGTCCACTCCAATGAACACCAAGCCTGCCTTCGGTTCTCTTCTAAGCAGGAGGTGGGCAGAGCTTGCCCCTTTCTTCAGACTACCAATCCGCGGAGTCTCGGGAGCCAGCCGCCATAAAAGGAGAGGACAAGCTCGAACACTTGCAGCAGCCTGCCCTCTGCCCGCAGTTTCATGTTTTATGTGTGCTAGTTCCCTTGTTCTGTCTTTAACCTGAGCCCTTTCAACAAATTTTCAACTCTTTTTCACAAGAGCTGAGGCATGTAGACTTGAAGCCACTAGTTAATTCATTCCCAGTCACACAAGGAGTAATTCGTGGGGCCAGCACTTGACCTGCCACCTACCCAGCTCTAGAACCCGTGTTGTTTCTTCTCTCTTATGCCCTTCCCCTCGAGTTTTACAATTTTGTTTGCCTTTGGGAATGTGATCAACATTTGTTGTCTCCAGCAATGGTCTGTAAGAGGAAATTGAGCAGAGACTCACCCGACTCTCCCTGGGTTGCTTCCGTTGTAAAGTTGGGGTTAAATGAGAATGTCCAGCACCCTGTTATGCTATCCCCCTCCCAAACACATGTCAAAAGTTAATCTCCAGCAGTTATTAAGCATGCAATATAGTATAAAAAGGAATGAGTTTGGGGAGGTAGTTTTTTCCTAACCCATGAACCAGGAAGCTAAAAATCTCCAAGGGAAGGGAGACCTGGCCCCCAGAAGGCTGTGGGAAGGTGTCTGGAGCACGGGAGTGCTGGGAAATGCCATCACTGATCCTCCTCCTGTGGGAGACCTGATACCAGAGCCAAGACAGGACAGCCTGTCAGTCAGAGATGCAAAAGAGATTTCCGAGATTTACTGTTAGAGAGCAAGAAAAATGAGCCCAAGTTTGTATTCCCATATGACAAAATGCTCCTCCTCTTACTATCTCAACACAACCACAGTGACTCAGTCACAGTGATTTCCAGGGAGCGTTTGCCTTCAAATATTTGATGACAGCTTTGGAAAAGACAGAGGCATGATTCTTTTAGGTATTTTCTAGTCATCGCTCCGGGATCAAAGCTCATGATCCCATGAAACCCATGAAAAGGAACGTCTCTGGGAAATGAATTTCTTTGTGATTTACATTTTATTAATTCCTATTAGTACTTAACATAAGTTTTACATTAAGCAGCATGCAATTGGCTTTGAGCATTCACAAACTCAACCAACCAGGAGTCAAATGTATTTGGGATCCTTAGAAAATTGCCAATAAGTAAATGTGAGAAAAATAATAAGTAAATACATAAATTAAAACAAAAAAGCATCTGAAAAAATAAATATTTGAGAGATCATGAAAAGTAAATGAATTGGACTGAGAACATTTTGAATCATGTCTATTTTTCAAAGGTTTTGTGTGTTTGCCTCCAGAGTGCTGGCTTTAAAGGCGTGTGCCACCACACCCTGATGAACACGTTCTTATTGCAAAGGTCGTGGGTGCTTTGCTATAGAGGTGTGCTTTGCAGTAAGATCTTGGCAGCACTAAGCTGCTTTTCTGTTTCCTGTGCCTGCACACAACTCAAAGAAACCGCTGGTTTGGAGAAGATCCTGCAGGCTGGCGTGAATACACATCTCACAGATGTCAAAGTGGGTAGACACAGAGGTACAAATGTGGCACCCTGCCCCCACACCCAGCCTTGGGGAACTTCTGGGAGGCTAATGGGACACTAATGAAATGTGGGAATGCTCAGTAGTGCAAAAGACCAAAGACCGTAGAATAACGTGAATTTAGGAAACTCAAGAGAATTTTGTTACACCCTGTAACTCTGTCTGATATCAGTAGCAGCCAAGAACAAGCTCTGTCCTCACTTTTCCATCTGAACTCACAGTGAGCCCCGCCCACAGTGAGCCCCGCCCAGCCACTGCTTTCCTTTCTTTACCGTGGGAAACACGTCATTTGGTGGAATTTAGAGGTCTGGGGGAAAGATGGGAAAACACTGTAAGATAAGCTCTATTTTTTTTAACATCTCACTGCCAACTTTGGAAACATCCTCACATCATATGTGATTCTGCTTTATAGCAGGAGTTTTTTGGTTTTTTTTTTTTTTGTTTTTGTTTTTTTAATTGTAAAAAGCTGGCTTCATAATCTTTCCACAGAATTTGAGCATGTTTAGCTTCTTTTTCTTTACAATTTCTTGGAAATCCTAGAAGGGTGGATCCCTAGACACTACTCCCAATTCCTCACCCTGTGCTTGCAGTCTCCTTGCATTTGGTTGCTCTAGTGAGATGGCTAAGTGGAAGCTAGGGTTAGTAGATTAAAAACTACTTAGGCAGCAGGGAGTGGTGATGCTGGCCATTAGTCTCAGCACTTGGAAGGCTGAGGCAGGAATATCTCTGGGAGCTTGAGGCCAGCCTGGTCTACATAGAACTTTTCTCAACCCCAACATTCCCCCTCCCCCCAAGGACAGCAAAACAAACAAAAACTTACATTAATGAACCATTAAGAGCAGCTGCCACTTTTCTACAAGATCTTGGTTCAATTCTGTCTTAGAGTTTGTTTGTTTGTTTGTTGTTTGTTTATTTTTTGAGACAGGGTTTCTCTGTGTAGCCCTGGCTCTCCTGGAACTCACTCTGTAGAGGCTGGCCTCTAACTCACAGAGATCTGCCTGCCTCAGCCACCTGAGTGCTGGGGTTAAAGGTGTGGGCCAGGACTACCCAGAAAACACAGCAATTCTTATAAAGGGAACCACTGAAGTGGGGCTGGCTTACAGTTTCAAAGGTTTGGTCCATTATCATCACGGTGGCATATAGGCAGACATGCACTGGAGAAGGAGCTGAGAGTTCCACACCTGGGTCCACAGGCAGGAGAAGGGTCCGAACTTGAGCATAGACCTCAAAGCCTGCCTGCACAGTGACACACCTCCTCCAGCAAGGCCACACCTACTCCAACAGGGCCACGCCTCTTGCCTCTCCCCAGGGACCAAGCATTTGAATACGGTGTCTATGGGGGCCACATCTATTCACACCACCACAGATTCCCAGAACTCACTTTCGTCAGCTTGCAAACACAGGAACTCCAGCTCCAGGGGATCTGACACTCTCTTCTGGCCTCCTGCTCACTTATGGAGTATTCTACACAAACACGCCACCACCACCACCACCAACAACAAAAGCAAAAACATCTTGGACTAAGAATGACTCCTTTCTCCAGCTCCTGGATGGAGGTGGTGGTATTCTCAAGGGTAAGACATCAGAAAGAACCCTGTCTTCAGGCTTCAAGATAACGGCTTTCTCCTTGTCTTTCTATCTCACTCTACCTCTCTCGGATCCTGTGTCTTATCTCTGCTAGGCCAAATGTCACTGATTGCTTTGATACCTGAGCCTTCCTGCTAAGGCGCAAATTCACTGAGCTCCAGACAGCTCTCCATTTCCTAGAGCAGATGCTCATGCCGAGGACAGGTGACCTGCAGTCCTCAAGTCCTATCTAATTGCTGTCTAGGAATCTGAGACTTCTGGCCAGTCAGCAGGCTCACATTTCCAAGTAATTTGTATGACATTATGCAAGGTATGTGGCAATTCAAGTTTCTCATTACAATGTGGGGATTATAATCTCACAAGCCTGAGACTTGTGATTTAATGTATGTACACTGCTTGGCACTTAGGATATATTCAACGAGTTATATTTTCTTGAACCCTTATTAAGTTAATGTGGCTGGGTTTGGTGAGGTTTTCCAAAGACTTATTTTGGGTCATCCAAAGCATGTCACTGTAGTCAGGAATGATAAAGTGTTGTGCTCATGTTTGGTTTTCTGCTCAATTCCTGTTGTTTTTACCACATTTTACTTCAGCTGTCTATGATATTCAAGGTTGGAACTCTGTCCCTGTCTTCTATATGCCCCCAGTCCCTAAAACACCCATCAAGGGCTTATTAATGAACATATTAGTTGATGGAATCTAAAGTAAACATTTAGGCCATAAATTCTAATAATGCTGTATATCTCATAGGTATCCTTAATTTAATAAGCATTTGTTGAACATATAGAATTTGCAGCGTAGTGTTTCCTGTGGGACATAACTTTCTTACACAATTCATGAGGGCAACTGATCCATAAGTCGTCTTACTAATTAGTGAGAGGACTCCAAGCACTTCTGTAGCACAGACCCATTGGTTTCACAAGCACTGTGTACGAAAAGAGTCAGGGCATTCAATAGAGGGAGAGCACAGGCGGTCGAGAGAATAAAAAAGGTTTTCCTAAAAAAAAAAAAAAAAAAATGTTTTCCCGAGGATTGAGGTAGCTTTGGGGCTGGACCTTGGAAGAACAAAGCTCCAGTAGCAGTGGAGGCAAGGGTGTCTCAGGGGACACTGTACCACACAGAGAATGTGATGGGGATTGAGTAGGAGGCAAGCAACATGGAAGAGGCCTGTTGGTTGCTCCAAGGACGTGCAAGTTTGTGAGACCTGGAGACTGAAAACCTGCCATGTTGAGAAGTCAGTTGATTCAGGCAGTGAGAACTACTGAAAATGAAGGGAAAGTTGGGGTTTGGTTAGTTTGCTGGCTGATTTCTTGGTTCAGCTTGAAACAAGCTGGAGTTACCTGAAATAGCAACCTCAATGAGACAATGTCTCCATCCAGACACTCTGCAGGGCTTGTCTTGATTGATGGTTGTTGTAGGTGGGCCCAGCCCATAAGGGTGGTGCCACCGCCCCTGGGGAGGTCGTTCAAAATTGTATAAGAAAGCAGGCTGAGCAAGCCATGAGGAACAAGCTGGGAAGCATAGTTCAGCCTCCGCTTCAGTTCTTGCCTCCAGATCCCTCCCTTGACTTCCTTTTGATGAAGAGACTTCAGAGTTCCAGGCTGAAAGAAACCCTCTCCTGCCCGGGTTACTTTTGGTCTGGTGCTTTACCACATCAGCAGAGACCATAACTAAGACAGTTAGCGCATATTGAGTGTTTCCAGTTTCCGTGTGAGGCAAAGGAGGTTCAGATATTGAAAGTGGCAGAGCGAGATCCTATCTCTTTGTTCTCAGAGAAACACTGCCACCACACCCCATCTTTTTCCTTGGCAGCCTCCTTGCACTGCAAGCTGAACTGAGCGGGGCGAGGTTAAGCTGCAGGAAAGGAGGCTGCAGTTAGGGGTCCAAATGAGAGGAAGTGAGACTCTTTTATATTACACTCACCGCTGAATCATTTCCACAAACCGAACAATTTCAGACATGAGGTAAGCTTCAGTTTCCCAGGACCACTCCTGTAAAGAACCATAGACACAGAAGGGACTGACAATGGAAACTAAAGGTGGGAAGAACCAGATTTTGAAGCAAACAGTAAGCCAGCTATCTGTGATTCTAAAACCAGCGGACAGCCAGTAAAATGATTACATTTGCACTGTAATCATAATATTCTCAGTAGTGTGGTGCCCAAATTAGGCATGGAGTGTGTGGTAGAGAGAAGGGGAGACTTTTGTAGAAACCCAGCAGCTAAGATTGTGGCTTCGAGACACACGGACAGAAAAACAGATGTAAGAGATGTTTGGGACTTCTATGAGACAAAACACAAGAACAAAGGAGGCAGGGGTGCCTCCAGCATTTCTTCTAGACAATTTGAAGGATAGCTAAGCTCCTCTAGATAAGCAAAACATCTTGATAATGTTTTGCTGGGACCAGACACCGAGAATATATCAGGAAGAGAGAAAAATAGCAAACAGTGAGAAGGGATATGCAGTAGAGCTTACAGTCACGAAAGGAAATGGTACAGGCGAGAGAGGAGGAGAGCTAGCCAGGGCAGAGGCTAGCAGGGCAGTGGAGTGATACTGAACTCAGTTGGGGCACCTTGTTTCTTCACTTCTTCTATCCTATTCCTGCCATAGCAGCTTGGATTGTTGCCTCATCTTGAGGGTTACTAGTCTGGAACCATAAAAGATCATTTTTCCTGTCCTGATCATTCCAGGGTGGGCAGGAAAGCACAGTGAGTCCTGCTCTGCGTATTTCATGGACATGTAAAAAACAAAGAAAGTGGGGGGAATGCCTTTCTTTGAGGATGATAATAATGCCATTCACTGTAATCACTTCTCTGCTGTCCTGATTCCATGGCTGGTTTACTATGAAACCATGTGACCTGGCTTTTCCGAGCAGAGTTTCTCAATAGAATGAGAAAGGAGCTGGGCATAGTGGCACACACCTCTGATCCCAGCGCTCTAGATGCAGAGCCAGGAGGATCTCTGTGAGTCTGAGGCCAGTCTGATCTACACAGCAGGTTCCAGGAGAGCCAAAGCTACACAAAGAACATCTATCTTGAAAAAAAAACAAAACATAAACAAACCAAAAGAATGAGGATGGGTATGTATATTGTTTACTGAGATGAGCTCAAGCCATTGCATGAATATCATATATTACAAAATGTCTGCCTTTAGGCCTGACCATCCCTTGTCTGATGATCAAGTTGAAGACTTGGATTCATACCTGCTTGCTTTCCATCTCCACTCAGATAAGCAGATAATGCCCAAAGAGAGCTGGAGCATTCCTTCTCACGCTTGTCCTTCTTATGTATCTACTTTGCTCTCAGTGGGTGATACTATTAACCATCCAATTGTTTTTACTAAATTCGTCCTCTGTACAAATTCCAAGTCAAAATCGAAAAATTTGGTAGGTTTTAGGATGTGTTTCAGATCCATCTGCTAGCACTTCTAACAGTAGCCAGAAAGACCTTTTAAAAATAAAACCTACCTCTTTGCCTCGGCACATGAAATGCTCCAGATCTGGCCTCTGCCCTGTTCTCCCCATCACCATTCACCTCACCCTTCTCTTTCACCCTCAAATCCACGCTCAGAGTCTTTGCTCTTGTCCCTCACCCTAACTTGGACTCTGTCTTCCCAGGTCCTGTGCAGTTGGCTCTTGGTCAGCTAAGTGTCTGCTCAAATGCTTCTTCTGCAGAGGCTGTAATGAGCCCTGGGCGCAGGGTGAGTGCTGGGGACTGCAGCCACGATGACACTGTGGGAAGACCATGGGCTCAGCTGAAGGGGCATGTGGAGCGGGCCACAAGGCAACAGACAGAAAAGGGGCCCATTCCTCCCACCACAGGAGATGGAGTGGCCAGAGAAGCCTAGTGGGGAAGTCTCTGCAGCCACAGAAGAATGTCCAGGTTAAAAAAAAAAAACGACGACAAAAAACCACCACCACCAGCAAAAAAACTACAACTCCAAAGAAACTAAAGCGTAAAGTATCAGACAATCTAGGAGGTTACAGTGAACTTCCACAACTCTGGATTTCTTCTCTCACTATCCTTTGTCAAACTTCAAAAGAGCCAAAAGCGAGACACACTGGAAAAAAAAAAAAAAAAAAAAAGGATCTGATCACCTACCACAGGATGGCCAGGTGAGGAGAAACTTCACTGTTAAGTGAAGTTTCACACACAGGCTAGCGAATCTTTGAAATTAATCAAACTTCTGAATTTAAGGCATTTGCAACCTCCAGAGACTATGTGGTTGTCTGTTGTCTAAGAGGGTCCCAGGGTGCTAGAGGTGTCAGGGAAAACCTTCTCTTCCAAGCATTGTTTATTGCAGTGGTTTTCCACTCATCTCCATTCAGGATGCCTTAGTGAAGGAACATGCTTGCTTTTCCACCTGAAGGCTGATGGAGGAGAGTGGATCGGCCAGCATACAAGCTGCCCATTTGTATGTGGCTCAAGACCATGGGCTTTTGCAGCTTCCAGGGCGTTGCATAGGAGGTGAGCACTGGGGGATGAAGGAGATCCTTTCAAGGAGCAGTGCTCATGGAGCAGTCATCATCACTGGAGCATTCTACTCATCTTAAAGGATCAGTTAGAGAAAAAGCTCCATGACAGCTGTGTGTAAAAGTAGCTGGGAGCTGAGCCCAAATACATGTGACTCCCATGTCCTTGGCCTGAGGCCGGATGGTGTGGAAAGGTTTCTTTGGAAAGGTAAGGCCCCAGAGCCCACTCATTTTGTCTTAAAAATGAGCTTTGGTTTTGCTCATGAACTAGTAGACTTCTCTCTAGTCTTCCCCAAAAAAAGCTGTTGTAGAAGGTTCGCTTTTTTGAAGGGAGCTAACGGTTTACTTTGAATATTCATATTCTTCCGTATTTCTTGAATCCGTCGTAGGCATTGCTGATGTCACACCAGTGAGACCGGCTCTTCTACTCTCCTGGAGAACAGCTTTGGTATTTGATGCTGGCTTCTGGGCAATTCATTGGTGCAAAGGAACACTATGAAAACCTCAGTGCATTGCTCTGCAACGCCTCACATACAATTCTTTTATGTCCAAAGCTGTGTTTTGCTTGCTAGTTACCAGCTGGGGGAACTACCCTCCAGAGCCCACAACCAACTAGAAAACTTCCTTCATCAAACACCCTGAGTCTGTGCTTCTACCCAGAGCTGAGCCCGTGAGCCTTAGGAAGGCTTCTGGCTGACGCTTGTTTTCCACCCAGGGATTCCCAAGGGTAGTTCTGTATTGAGGAGGAAGTGTGTGTCTGGAAAATCAGTACACTGGTCTTCAAGAACAAAGTTCTTAGAGAGGCAGCTTTCTGTACATTTTCCTTTGAGAGCTAGAATATTCCTGTCTAAATCAAGCTCAGCAATAAGTCTTGTGTTTATTCTAATGTGCCAAGAAATAGTGCGAAGTACTGTACCTGGATCCTCCTAAGTCCTCCCCAATCTAAGAGGACTTAGGACTGGGAGCCCCACTGTATGCACAGGCAAACAGGAACACAGAGACCCCAAACAATTTACAAATGGCAGCAAAGGGGGGTGCTGAGGCTCCTTCAAACCCCAGAGCCTAATTCAAGATGCCCACATGGTGGCTTGTTTGGCTGAGATAAAGTCTCATGTTACCCAGGCTGGTTTTGAACACGTCAACTCCAAGTGATCCTGTTGCCTCAGCTTTCTAAGTAGCTTTCACTTCTCCTTGGAACCCGCCTAGCTCAGCTTCCACTCACTCTGGGACAGTGGAGGCCTACTCTGACAGCTTGCCTTGGGCGTCTTCCCAAATCTATTAGTATTACCCTCAGAGGACTAACATGGCAGCACGGCTCACAGGACTCCAAAGCTCTGGCTGGGGACAGTCAAGAGGAATAAAGGTGAGATTCTTCAGGCTTGGATACAGGGCGCTATGCTTTATCCTTGATTAGCCCTGGCAAGCTGGAAGTGCAGAGAGGGTGACGCTGTAAAAAGAGCTGTGAAGTCACTCGCCTTTCTCCAAGCCAGACAGGCAAACAGACCTTGACTTAGGCCAGTGGACAGACCATGGGTTTTTATCGATGGGCAGACGTGGGTTCAACCCCAGCTCTGCAGCTTCCTCGCTGTGTGGCTGTGAGGCTTGCAGGTTGCTTTCTCACATGTAAAGTGGAACTGGTAAGGCTTTCCTGGGCAGGGCTGTTTGCTGAATCAGACATAGAGAGTATAAGGCACCTAGAATGATCCCTGACATGCGAAGCAATAATTACCCTGTGGCAGAAGCCATATTATCTACATTTGTTATCTCACTTAATCCTCACCATACACCCTCAAAACGATGATGTTACTTCATTGAAGGAAGTGCGTCTCAGAGGCTGCGTCATGCGCCCCAGGACACACAGCTGGAAGACTTCAAGCTTGGATTTGCCCTCTGCAGGTGAAGCCCGAGTTGTGTCTGTTTTTACAGGCCTCTGGCTATCACTCTTTGCTCTGCAGGCCATCGAACGGTTGCTTTGTCTATTAGAAGACAAGGAGATGACCTTTAGATAATTAAATAAAATTTAAAAAGCAAACAAAACTTTAGCTATCTTCTCAGCATATGGCAATGGGATATTTAGATCAGAAAGGGCAATCATTTTTCGTGAATGCACATAGGTGAGAGGGTTTGAGTGTGTGTGTGTGTGTGTGTGTGTGTGTGTGTGTGTGTGTGTGTGTGAATGGCAGGGACAGAGTCCAACTTTGGGGTTGTTTCTTAGGGGCCATCTTCATTTTTATTTTATTATTTATTTGTTCTTATGTGTATGGATGTTTTTCCTGCATGCATGCCTGTGCTACTTGGTGTCCCGGAAGGCCAGAAGTTATTGGATCAGCTGGGAATGGAGTTTACAGACAGTTGTGAGCTGCCATGTGGGTGCTGGGAATCAAACCCAGGTCATCTGGAAGAGTAGCCAGTGCTCTTAGGTGCTGAGGCATCTCTTCAGTTCCTTCCTTGCTTTTTGAGGCAAAGTCTCTCTCACTGACCTGGGGCTTAGCAATAGTGGCTGTCGGTCAGCAAGTCCCAGAGATCTGCCTGTTTTACCTTCTCAGCTCTGGGTTACAAGTACAGGCCACCATGCCCAGCTTTTCATATGGTGCTGGGGTGGAGCTCAGATCCTGACACTGACACTTTCCCAAATGATCAGTCTCTCCGTCTCCCAGGGTCTCAGTTAAAGCTGGCCTTGAATTTACTATGTGGTTGCCGATGGCCGTGACCTTCTGTTCTTCCTGAGTGCTTAATTTATGTAAATTAGAGCTAGAGACGGACAACAGGACCTTGTGCATGCTGGCCAAGAACTCTACCCACTTATCTATATCCCTGGCCCATTCCTTCCTATAGTAAATGGAACCCCGCCAAGAGAACATGATCTACGAAAGTCAAGCTGTAAAATTTATTCTGACAGTAAACACCCAAACATTGCTGCATTGAACTCAAGTGACCCAGTAGAGGAATTGTATGAGATCCTTGATTACTTCCACATTTCCCCAGATGATTAAGCATAAGTCCCTTCTGATGCTGCCTGTCAGAATTTCCTGGGGCCAGTGGTTGTGGGCACAATTTGAAGTTAAAACTCAGTGTTATATAATGTGGAAGTTGAGTGCAAGAGAGGCCAGGAGATAGCCGTGCTTAGTGCTCAACCTAAGGCTTCCTTGCCCCACAAGCCGTGCAAATGAATGCATCCAGGCACATGGGGAGCTTGGGATACAGAGGACTTGGGACATAAACCACTCAGGCCATGGGATCAGAGGAAATTGTTCAGAGGCAAAAAGTAAACAAAAGAAAAATAAATTAAACATAGGTAGAATCTAGAGAGGGAAAGCTGAAGAGGAAATCTTGAGGACTATCAACACTTAAGGAACAGGTACAAGCAGCAAACAGAGTGGGGAGGGGAGGCAAGTGACAGGATCAGAGCTAGAACGGCCCCAGGAGGGGAGAGGTTATGAAGAACAAGAAACTGAAACAGAGAGGCCAAGCAGGGTGAGGAGTCAGACTTGTCACCGAACTTGGCAATTACAAAGTGTTGTTGTCTTCCCTAGAGAATAAAGTTTCAGTTAGAATAGCAGAACTAGATGGTAAACGCTTGAGAAGAAAATGAAAAGCAATGAAATGGTCCTAGGGGCCCTAACCACTCAATAACAATGGCCGACCTTGCTCATATTCCAGCAGCTACTAACCAGAATCTTGAGAGCCATCACAAGCTAGGCAGCATGGCTACCAGTGTTGGCTTAGAGTGTTTTAGTTGGGTCCACTGGTACAATCACCTTCCTTCTCTGGGGAGAGCGAGGCTTGGTCTTGACCGTCCCACAGTGTGGTGTGTTCTCTGTGGACCCCTTTCTTTGCCTGTGCTTGCTATGGCGTCTTCATAAGAGATAGTATGTGGTGAACAGGTTCAAGTAGAGTGGTTCCAATGGGCAGAACAAGTTCAAAGAGCAAAGATATTTGTCAAAACGAAGTATGAGCAGTTATCAAATATTACCAGTCATGAATCTGGTCCAACTCTCATCTGTAGTATGGATTTTAAAATCCTGGTATACTTGTTTATCTTAGCCCGTGGATTTCTGTTATCATTGTTGTTTTAATATCAAGTGCTCTGAAACACAACCTGCATTTTTCTTCTCAGATCTTACTGTTTCTCATGATTTACAAATTTATTTCTACTACCTGCTTGGCATATGAATTCATGTAGCTGGTGATGTCTGCCAAGGTATCTTTTGGGGGCATTTCTTTCCAAGACATTTCTTATATCTCTGAAGTAAAACAGAACATTTACCTGTTTGGGTTTTTTTTTTTTCCACCACAAAATTAATTGTGATGGCACTGAATTCAAACAGAGATTCAAGGACACTGTGAGTTGCACACTGACAACCGAGGACTTTTCAGATAGTCTAAGCAAGCTTGGTGAGAGAAGTGGTGGAAACATGTCTTTGAAATATATGGTGTTTAGGCGTGGTAATGAAAACGAGACAGGAAAAAGGAACGTGTTCATTTCAAAGCCCGTAGTGCCCCTCCCCTGGAGACTAAGCAATACAAGGGTATGTTATCAAACGAGCTACCTGCGGGGTAACTGGGTGAGTGCGTCTGGGAAAGTTCTAGGGCTCATATAAAACACAGCTCTTACATTTCCCACCGAAGCTGAGGGACTCCCTGAAGCAGGCATCCAGTGAAGGCTGCTGGGATGAGGGAGGCAGTGAGTAAGCACCCATAGCAACAGTGACCTGAAAATCCATGCCTGGGGGAAGCAAGAGAAGGTCCTTCCGCCAAGGAAGGCAGGCGGCCTGGAAGACCGCTGGGGAGCACCTAAAGGGCTCAGGGGAGGTAGGGGCAGCAGAGTCCCGGTGGAACTGTGTTCTCCTGTCCCCTGTTGCTCTTTTTCCTTGGAAGCGGGGTTCCAGAAGACTGAGCAGTGGCCTGCACACCCAACTTACAAAACACTCAGGTACTCTAGGGTATTATACGGGTTTGCTGGTCTCACAGCCCTGGTGACTCAATAGACGGAGATTTTCTCATAACTGAGAGCCTTAATGTCCGAGACCAAAAAGATCAGCAGGAAGTTCACCTGAGTCCTTTGGTCTGTATGTGGGCATCTTCCTCTGGTGCCACATGGGGCTCCCCTCTGTGTGTGTCTCTGTGCCCCAACTGTTCCTTTGTAGAAGTATGAAGGTTACAGTAGATTACGGCCCCGCAGATAACCTCAGTTTGTCTTAGCCGCCACTTTTAACACCCATCTACAAATTAACCACGTTCTGTACAGACAGATTTAGGACCCAGCATCTGAGTTTGAAGGCTATGCAGTTCAGTCTGTAACACATATAGCTCAAAATGGAATTGTTGAAAGAGTGTAATTTTAATAAATTAGCCAAATTGCCAGGAAGAGTCATAGAATGTGCAACCTCAGAGATGTCACTTTGGCATAACGATTATTCGGAGTGAAGGGCACTGTAGAAAATGTTCCGTGCGGACAGCCTGACTCCTCTTCCTTCTGAGAGCAGGACATGAAGCCCAGGGAAGCTGTCTTCTCTACACTAATGCAGCACACTTTCTTACCGCCACAGACAGGGGCTGGAGAATGCTGTGCAAACAGTCTCACTAAAAGAAGGCCTTAACGTGAAACTAGGAGAAGGATAGTGGTGAAGAAGAGGCCAGCAGGGGTGGAAAAGGGATCCAGGAAGGTTGGGGTGAATAAGATCAAAATGCAGTCTATATTTATTGGAAATCTTCAATGCGCTAGAAATTGGAAATAGACTTGGTCCCTGTCCTTATGGAGATAATGTCCTAGTACAACAAGCAAGTAATAATAAATAAATAAATAAATAAATAAATAAATGCAATAATTTCTTATTTCTGGCACCTTGAAGCATTTTAATAAATGCAGTACATGAAAGTGAATAAATGAATAATTTTAGCTGTTGGATCATATTTACAATTTGCCTCTTCAGAAACATTTCTCAAGATTAGCTGCTTGTAGAAATGATGAGTGGACGATCTGCATTTGAATGACCCTTAAAAGAAGAAGAAAGCCAGGTATTTGGGAAGACAGATTGGAGTATTTGGAGTCGGCATTGCACAGTCATGCCCCTCGGGCAGGCGACAGATGCAGACATGCTGTGTGTCAGCCACATGAGCGGTAGGAGTGTCTCCAGCTGGAGGTGCCAGTTCTAGCCCGTGCCAACATCAGCTCCAGAAAATTTGGTGTCGAGGGACTCAGGGACAGAGACTTTCCAGTTCTTCAAAAAAGATAAAACTTTCTACACCAATTTAAATTAGTTTGCTGGTGAAGTACAACCTGGAAGAGTAGATTAAATAAAGCAAGTGGTCTAAGTGGTCTAACCATATATACAGTTCAGGGCACAGGGAGGCCGCACGGAATTAGGAACGCGGGCTTCTAACTAGTTCTCAATTTGGCACAGCTATGACTTCCAAAGCCACTTACTTGACAGCCCAGTGAACCAATATTGCTCTAGTTTTTACCTCCACATTCTAAGCAGCAGGAAGAAAAGGGGACTATGAACTCGAACAGAACACACGACTATCTGAAAAGGAGAGCGCGTGTCTGCAGTGCTCAGTGAGGGCGCCTGCTGGAGCTGTGTACACGGCATTCCAAGGTTTGGGCAGCATGACAGCTGAATAAAGCATGCCTTTTATCTGACTTCAGCAGGAGAGCCCCCTGCTTGGAAACCCTGCTTAGGGAAGCAGATATGGGAGGGAGGTATTTCTGTGACACCGGGGAGCGGCCACAAATGGAGGCTGGTAGGTCTTTGACATAGTACACCCGGGTCTGGTGCGGGGAGCACCACAGAGATGGGCAGCAGCCGAGGCAGCTCTCTATGTCTTGGCAGCTATTACAAGGAGTTCAGTTTCTGCCTTCCCTGAATCATAAACTTTCTTCCTGACCTTAATCCAAGTGCCTTCTCATACAAGGTCAGGCTCACCCTGTCCGGAAGGCTGATCTGGGCCAGACCCTACTCTCTCATCGAAGCCCTCTCCAATCAATCACCTCCTGTCCTCTTAAGCTTGGGGTTGGCTCAGCTTCCATACATGACAGCTCTCCCTCTAGAGGGCTGAAGTCCAACTATGCTGACCATTCTGAGACAGGCACCAGACAGTGGGGAAAGCCCTGATCTGGAGGTTGACTTTCTTGTCTGGCATCACAGTTCACCAAATCCTGGCTGAGAAGACTATAAATACCTCTGCAAGTGTAAGTTGGAGCTAATTGCATTCCCCTTACCTAATTCACCTAATTCACGAGGCTGATTGAAAAAAAATCACAGAAATCACTTATGTAAAACGCCTTTGTTTAAAGAAAGAAAATTCTAAACAGCTGTGCATACAGTTAGGGGTCCAGTAAAGACTCTCTGTAACCATCCACATATGTTTGAAATTAATGACTTTATTGACTCAAACTCCGAAATGGAAAGTGTTATCCCGATAGGAGAGTAAGAATCCATTCCTGCCTTAAACACACATTTAAAAGTTGCCAGATGGAAATTTCAATGGTGTGACCGGATCACAGGCCCTTCCTCCGTTCCCTCTCCTCTCAAAGTGAGAATGTGTTGCTGTCTATTCAGAGACAGCTTCTCCAGATGGTAAATTCCAAACAACGTGCATCAGTGAACTGAGGCAAACGCAGAGCTGGGAAGAGAGTCAGGCCTTGCGTGGCTGCTAGCGCATCAAGTGGGGAAGCAGCATGTCAATACAGCGCGCATGCCCAGGAGAGCAAGCCCTTGACTCGCAGGATCGGAGGCTGCCAACCTTGCGGCAGAACCCCTGCCGAGTGAAGCCACTGAGGACACAGGAGTCACCGGGCTTGCTTTTGTTTTATTAGTTAAGTTGTCAGAACATGAAGTCCCCTAAAAGCCCTTTGACAAGGAGTCAAGATGAGAGGTTTGGGGAAACTGGTGTGCGTGGCAAAGGCTTGGACAGTGATCAGGCGAATGCATACATCTGTGATTAACAGAACGCTACCTTTAACCTAAAAGAGAGAGTCCACTGCAATAACTGGCCCTGTGCCAGAGGGTCCACGTCAGTCTCCTGAGTATCAGGCGCCCTGTAGTCAGTCAGAAGGTACAGCCGTGACTGGCCAGACTCCACATCCCGCCGCGGCTGTTACCATAGCCGGCACAAGGTTGGCAGTGAATGTTTAATACTAACAAATACACAGTCCACAGTTCTACTTGTGTTGGAGAAATAATTTCTGAGAAAGGGGCGAGCATCTGCATTTTAGCCTGCTTACGTCACTTCTCTTGGACTGAGTCATATGTCATCAGACTGCTATTGCTGCTAAATATGGAGTTTGTTGGTAGTTTGGCACAACCTGGACTCTACTTTTCCTAAGCCTGAGCACGCAGGCAGTCCTTTCAGATTCATGCTATGTTACACTTTGCAAGAAGATGTGTTTAAAAATGCTAGAAGAAGATTCCTATCAGAACATCATTTTACTGTGTTGGCTGTCTGTTTTCCAATCCAGTGCCTTGTCAGTCTAATGTCAACATGAATACACAGCAACTGGGTTCTGCCTTTCTAAACTAATTACTCTGCAGATACCAAAATAGCATAGTCCTTGGGGCTGTGTACAGCAAGGCCAAAGGGCCATCACATGTACGGTCATGTGTTCTGAGGTCACTTCCCTCCTGTGAGTGGTGTCCAGTTGATTACAATTGCAAATGACCTGACTGGAGGTTCAAAGGCCATGAGAATAAAAAGAAACTGGAAAGCTATGAAAACAAGCAAACAAACAAACAAACAAAATCAAACCACAAAGCTAGGTCCCAAAGGGAGTTGTAGATAGGCTCAATGGCCACAGACATGAGACATTCTGGTTCTGGAGTCAGTGTCTGGAGGCCAGCCTGGGAGGTCTTTCCAAGTAGAAGAGGAACATGTCTGTGTGTGTCATGGACACCCCTCAGGGACACTCCAGAGGCTCTGGTGGAGTTAGCCTGTGACGCTGGCACTGATCTATCTCACACCGAGTTTTTATGTTCCTCCGGTTCTTATATTTCTGGGTCTAGGGCTGGGTGGGAGCCATCTCTTCAGTGAAAGCAGTAAAGTTTGTGATGGCTGTATTTGGAAAGAAAGGAGGGAAGAGTGGGCTTTCCTGTGAAAGCCTTACACTAATGTGTGAGCCTGGTTCCAGCAAAGCTACCACTCCTGCCTTTCTGTGTTGTTCACTGACCCATGTAACCACTCGCCACGGCCACAGCAGACCATGCTACAGAAGCTGCAGAGGGAAAAACAGACAGACCATAGTTTGGCAATCCATGAACATTTCAGGACTTTTCAATACATTTTCTGTATGTGATAAACAGGAAGCTAAGAAGGTCCTCACAGCTTAGGTGTGTTGCCAGGTCAAGCCATCTCTCAAGATGCTCAGAGGCATCCAGGATTAGCAAGTGGCGCCCACTTCCTCAGGATTCTTTGACTGGACTCCACAAAGAAGTTCATCTGCTTCTACATCCAGGCACTGCTAATTGATGCAGTTCTTTGCGATTCTTTTACTTCTGTCCATCTGTCGGATGTTCTCTGTAACATTAATAGAGACTTCTCTGGCAGACATTCGTTTAGCGTCCCTTTTAGCCTGCCAAAAAGTTGGAAACAGTGAATTCAGTTCCTGGCAAATATCCAAAGTTCACATGATTTGTATTAACTTCTTGAGACAATTATAAACACACAGACAAGCTGGGAAATGACCTATGAGGACTCATTCACATAAGACCATCTTCAGAGGTTTTCCTTAATTAAAAGTTTCAATGCTCCATAAAGGAATTAAAATTGCACACATTAGTGGAGGTGACTTATGATGCCTTGATACATGCATACATACATGGATATTCTTGGGGGTTTCTCTGTTAACTCTCTATTACCAAGCTATCACAGGGCCTGGTATAGGATGTGTTCAGAGAATATGGATGAATGAGTATGTTAACTGAGAGTAAAAGGTAGTGAAAATGTTTTCACGATTGGCCTTAGCTGGTAGTTTTTTTAGCTTCAGAATTAGACTGTGGTTCAAATACAGATGATGTAGCTCCACGGGTCAGGCAGCTTCACTGCTATGAAATTTTCTCATCTATGAAATAGGGAGTAACATCATCTACCACATATGATTCTTGTGAGCATTGAATAATATAAAACATGTAAAACGCTTGCCACGATACCTGTTGTTAAGTAAAGAGAAACCTCAGAATGCAAAACTGTCTAGTTTTAGGTGAAGACAGATCTGCATTAGAGGCCTCGAATTAACTTTAGACACAAAAGCATTAACTAAACTGTAGGTTTTTCAATGTGGCCCCATTACTCTATTCCTCACAATGTGAAAACAGCTTTAATGAAGGGAATTGATTTCTGCAAATGACAGTGAGCATGAGATGACGCTGCAAGTCATGTCCCCAGGTTTATGTCACTGATCCCATTCCAGGGAGGGTCCACTGGCCAGCTGCAGAGCCTCCAGCTGCCCTTGCAGGGGTGGCCTCAGCTTCAGAGAGCCTTATCTAAGGATGCAGTTTCAGAGGTCATCCAATGTAGGAGGAAAGGAACACATACACTAGATCACCCCAGCCTGAGGTAGACAGCTCTGGCAAGTCATCTCTCCCCAGAGCACCCCATGGCTGTCTCACACTCTGCACCCCCCTCCTGCTCCTGCTTCACCTCTCCCTTCCACCAGCACTGATCCTACGGGCACTTCCTGTTGAACATCCTGTATGATGACTGGTGGCATCTGCTTCCTGACACACAGTCCCAGACTGTGAGAAGAGAGTAACAACTGGAGAACTTTCCTGCACTGGACATGATTCCATGTGGAGAGTCAGCTTGTTTCTCATACCGCACAGGCCAACCACGTCATCTGACGTGCGTCCGATGGTGGATGCATGCAGCACCAGACAACACAAACCATTCTGTGTGTTCATTTGGAATGGCAGGCAGGCCTCCAACACGAAAGCCATGCACTGTAGCACTGCTGCTGACAACCTCTGGGTCCCCCTCAGAATAGGCATTCATCTCCCCATTGCTGAGTCCTGGCTGCTAAATCAGCAGTCATTTCACACACACACATCTTCACCTGATTGGTGTCAACTATTCTAGAAGTGTCAGAGAGGTCACACCTTATTCCCAAGGATAAAAAATCCTGTCCCTCTTGCCTCAGAGAAGAGTACCATAAGCGCTACCTACACCTCACAGCTCTCAGCAGAACCAAAGCGAGGCTGTACATCTGCTCAACAGAACCTGAAACTTGGTGAACTTGAAACTCTGATCTGACCTACTTCCTCACTGTGATACAGGTGTCAACCAATTTTTTGAGGAAGAATCATCATCTTGGGATCTGCTTCTAGATAGCCAGACTTAAGATCATAGTTTATTGGTGATCCTGGTGCTTAAGGACAGCTTCGGTTCTGTCATCTTTAGTCTTATCTACTGATTTTATAAGCCCTAACATTATTATTTTCTTTGCAGTGTTCCAGTGCCTAGCACAGTAATGAGACAGAGCAAGGCCCCAATTTAATTTTGGATGAATAAATAGATAGATGGATGGTTGGTGGGTGGATGGATGATTGAGTGGATGAATGGATGGAAGGATGGTGGGTGGATGGATGTTATATGGGTGAATGGATAGATGGAGGGATGATGGATGGATTGATGGATGGGTAGACAAATGAATGGATGGGTGGATATGAGGGTGGATGGATGAGTGGATAGATGAATAAATGGATGGATGGATGGATGGATGGATGGATGGATAGTGGGTAGATGAATGAATGGGTGGGGATAGATGGATAAATAGTGGGTAGATGAACAGATGGATGGACAGATGGGTGGATGGATAGATAGCTAAATGAATGAATGTAAGGATGGATGGGTGAACAGATAGATGTATGGATAGGGAGATTGATGGTGGGTCGATGGATGCATAAATGGGTGGATGGATGGATGGGTGGATGAGCATGCTACCCATTGATACACCCTTGCTTTAATAACAGTAGTCAATACAGCTTAGAGTTCTGTTTTAATTCAGATCTTTCAAGCCTGAACTAGCTCAAAAACTAGGACAGATTTTATGGATTTATTTTTTCCAGAAGCAGAGAATGCAGTTTCTTTCACATGTCTGGTTATCATCTATCTATCTATCTATCTATCTATCTATCTATCTATCTATCTATCTATCTTTTATCTGTCTACATATATAGATACCTATCTACCAATCTACTATCCTACACATTATCATCTATTATCTATCATATATATATATGATAGATATATATATATAGATATATATAGATAGATATATATATATATCATCTATCATCTATCTACCTATTTATCATCTGTCATGTTATATAGCCTTTATCTATTCATCCATTCGTCTATCACCTAATATCTATCCATTCTCAAAACATAACTTCTTAAGAAGTTATTCCATCCTCCACTTGACATTGAATTTCTCCTTGAACACAACTGCTAACCACAGACAGCCTTGTGCAGGGTACAAAACAAAACAATGAGAATGTGTCGCAAAGAACGGTCCTGTGATGGTGAGGCCATTTCTATCTAACTTCCATAGGTTTGTTGTTACATAAAAGCTTTGAAAGTCACCAGGGAACAGGGAGAAAGAGGCCATATTTAAAATAAGCCAGCCTGACACAAGCATTTCCCTCAGATTGATGGGAAGCAAGAGAACATTCAAGGATGTAAGGATGGATGTGGCAAAATGTTTTTCTTTTGAGAAGTTTGTTGAGGCAATTCATTAAGGTTGATTACAGATTATTCACAAAAAGTGAATGCCCTTTTCTATTTCTGTCATGTACGTGTGAGTATGTAAGTGTGTGCGTGTATGTGTTAGTGAGCAGGGGCAGAGACCAGAGGTCAGCTTTGTGAGTCTTTCTCTGTTGGTTTCCGTCTTTTTTGATAGTTTTTTTTTTTCCCAGAAGCTAGGGATTGTCATTTTAGCTGTTTGGCCAGCAGGCGCTGAGATTTCACTTGTCTCTGCCCCAGACCCCGAGCCCTGAGGTCACATGTGCAGACTGCCCAGCAATCTTTACCCAGGTGTTGGGATCTAATCTGGGGTCCTCATGCTGCCACAGCAACATTTACCCACGAAGCTCCTGCTTGGCTCCTGTTTCAGTCTGTATTTAAGTTTTAAAATTCTAAGCAAAATTTTAGGAGTTGAATGATACCTAATTTCTAAGCTGGAGTAAAGAGTCAAAGGCCACAAAATGGTTGTTCTCCAGCAGCTGTTGAGTAGCTGTGGCTGTAATTGTGAGTACAGTGAGGCCACTTCCTAGGTAGAGGCACATCAGGCTGTAGACACACAGGGCACAAACTGCAGGACCACACCACCCGAGTCTCAGCCAAGCCTTTGCCACCCACTGTGTCACTTTAGCAGGGAGAAACAGAGAAAATGCCTGTTTCCCAGATGTTAGAGAAGCTTAAATTTGTCACTTACAATAAGGAGACCAACCTCTGGTTAGTGCATAAATGACTCATTTCAAAAAGAGAAGTCTCACTTGAAAACTCACGTCAAACACATCAATTATTATCTTACTCTGTTGAAATTGATGACTATTGTGCCAGCTATTAAGTAGCAAAAGTAATTCTAAAAGAGACTCAGCACTTGGGGAGGTAAAGGCAGGTGAATCTGTGAGATCAAAGCCAGCCTGATCTACAAAGTGAGTCCAGGACAGGCAAGGCTACACCAAGAAACCCTGTCTCAGAGAGAGAGTTTTGATTCCAATAATGACCATAGGAAGTTTCCAGCCATATACAAATCCATTATCGTGATTACATTAAATTTAGCAAACCTATTAGCACTGACTACTTTTTCTCCACCCCTGCCTTACATTTGTGTGTGTCTCTCTGTGTGTGTGGTCAAGGGTGGGTATCCATGATACAACACACATGTAGAGGTCAGAGAACAGCTTGCAGAGGTCGGTTCTCTCCTGCCGTGTGGGTTCTGGGAATGAAAACTTGGTCAGGCTTGAGAACAAGCACTTTTTCCACTGGAGCCATCTCTCCAGTACAGAAAAAGTACATTTTCTTGAGAAAAAAAAAAAAAAGATTTGGAGTGTAAGACATTATACCTGTGAGGACATACAGGTTGCTAACTACTGCTGTCTAGTTACAGATGAGCGTTTTAGAGTCTGTTTGTCTTGAATGTGAAATGTTCCCATAGACTCAAAGTTTTAGCACCCAGCCAGCAGTGCTGTTGTAGAATGTTCTTGAGCGTTCAGGAGGTGTGTAATTAGAGGAAGGGCTTAAGGTTTTAGAGTTCAGTCCCCCATCCTGTCTGTCCCTGCTTCCAGACTGCAGACACAGTGGACCCCGCCACCCCATGATTCTGCCACCAGCTGGCCCGCACCGCCACCATGCTCTACTGCCACTGAAAATCCTATCCCTCAGACTGTGAGCTGAAACAAACTGTGAGCTTCAAACTGTGAGCCTAAGTTAGCCCTCCCTTTTCCAAGTTGCTTTTATCAGATATTTTGTAGCAGTGATGAGAAAATTAATTAATAAAATCCCAAAGCCCAAATAAAAGGAAAAAGAGAAACCACAATGTCAGAGCTTTTCTGTCCAGACTCTGAGATGTAAGCCACTCTCTGTTTGGATAAAGCTACAGAGACACACAAGACAATTAAACCCTTTTGTTCCTTAGGACCACCCGGGCAAACCTATCTATTTAATATCCTATCTCCTTTTTAATAACAAGGAAAAATAAGTGTCTGTTTTGCAATTATTGGCTTAAAAAAAAAAAAACCTCACAGTTCTGTTTGATGATGAGAAAAACCTATTTGGCACCTTTTTCTTTCTCAGCTACCTGTTAATTCACCTCTAACGTTCTTTGTGAGCTCTGTCACCATTGACTCTTGTTAATGGGCCACCTCCTGTTTCTCACTCCTTCTGACAGCTTTTTTATTCTTGTCTCATTTTCGTTTCTGTAGGTCTGAACTCTGTGAGTCACAGCTCTGAGTCCCCTTGATGCAGCCTCTTTAATTAAGAGTCATTTCCTGGCCGCCATTCTCAAGGGTAGCCAGATAGACTGCAACAGCTTCCTGGCAGCCTGCAACCCAGATGGACTCGTCTCCCTTGGGGTTCAGAAGTCTACGATCAGCTCATTCCCTGTGCAGGGAAGGGCAGGTTGGAGGTTTTGTGGAAACTTGGACTCCAGCCTGCAGCAAAACTTGATCAGCCTTTTCTCCGTTTCACCCCAAACGGAAATAAATATGTTCTTGGTTTAGCTTGGACTCAACAAATATACCTGTACAAACCTCTTCATAATTCTTTGCAGATGACAAAGAAAAGCCAAGCTGGCTGAAAATGTGGTTTGTTCGATGCTGTTTGCTTGGATTTCTCTATAGTATTAGTATTTTTAAGTATAAAAGCAATACATGAGCTAGACGTGATAGCACACACCTATGGTCTCAGTACTTGGGAGGTGAAGGCAGGAGGGTCAGAAATTCAAGATCAGCTCCTGCTTCACAGAGAGTCTGAAGCCAGATTTGACTACAAGAGATCTTGTCTAAAAAGAAAAAAAAAATTAAAAGCAATACATGATTATAGTTTAAAAAGAAAAAAGGATGGGTGTGGTGTGTGGTAGCCCTCTAACTCCAGCACTCGGGAGGCAGAGGCAGGGGAATCTCCTTGAGGTTGAGGTCAGCCTGGCTTACTCTGTCCCCAAAACCAAACAAAACCCAACAACAAAAACTAACATGTAACTTTTTTGGTAAGCCGCGCTTATGAGAACACTTACAATATCAGCACTTGGGAGGAGACTTAAGGCCCAGTGCAGGCTACAGAGCAAGCGTGGACTACACAGTAAGGTTATGTTTTAAAAGACAAAACAAAAACTCAAGAGTAGAGAAGGAGTCCATTTTCTGGGAATCCAGGTATGGACCTGGCCAGTGTCCATCAACCTGGCCAATATTTAATAAAGCTTTTTTTTTTTTTTTTTCAAATTTGGCTTAAAAAAAAAAAAACCTGTAGAGAAGGGTACCGTACGTAACACGCTCTGGTCTTTAGAGCCTTCCCAGAGGTAATCATGCTTAGTAATTTTTGATGAAATGTCCCAGGAATTTTTCTAAGCCTAGGGCTCTATTATTCTGTCTCTCTGTAACCTTTACATCCTGTCTAGCCTTTTTGAACTGTGCTGTCATCCATTTACTTTCTACTCTTGGATCAAGTAGAAAATTTTTAACTTCAAGAAGATAGAGCCCTGGACTATTTTGTTCACTACAGAATCTAACTCAGTGCCTGTCATCAATAGACAGCTAAGAAATAAACTGAAAAGCAGACACATGCAGACAGGCTTCTAGAAAGAAGGGGAAAGCAGGGGACAGTGGCACAGACCCAGGAAGGTGGAAGCAGGAGGATCAGGAGCCCAATGTTATCCCTGGCTGCATGATGAATTCAAACCCATTTTGGGCTGCATGAGATTTTGTCTCCAAAAACAGAGTGAAAAGAGGGGAAGAAGGAGAGAGGGGTAGAAAGAGGCAGAGAGCTCCCCAGGCACAAAGTCTGTTTCTCTGCCTAAATGCCCTAGGACATTCCCACTTGCTTTACACAATTGTGTAAATCATTGATTGCTGCTTATATCACCACTGGACATGGTGATCTTACAGTGTTTGCTTGCACAATAAGGCATCTGAAGTCACTGGAACTGACGCAGTTTGCCAAGGACAACGTCCTGTAGGTGATAATCCAAAATAAAGACAAGGGCTCCTGGTTGTAGGCCTGAGGTTATTGTGTAATTTATATGCTGATTTCTGATATCTGGTTACAATCCTTGTTCTGAGAATCACCCGTCTCAATGTTGTATAAACACTGCTCCCCAACTGTCTCCTGATATGCCAATAAAGCAGTTTATAGGCAATCACTGAGCAGGGGAGAGAATAGAGCTAGACTTCCTATCAGCCACGAGAGAAGTTAGAAGAGCAAGCAGGGAATTCCTGGAGATATCAGGAGAGAGGAACTGGACCAAGAAAGAAGTTACAAAGTACAAACATCTCTGCCATGTATGCTGGGAGGAAACCAAAGTAGCTTAAAGGGTTAAAATAGAGTAATAACTGCTCAGGTCTTGTGTTGTGAAGTTTATTATTAAACAAATATAAAAGTGTCTCAATTATTTGTGTGATAGCTGGGTTAAGAGAGAAACCAAGACACAGAGTTTTATAAATATAACTTTAACACCCAGTCCCACAGCCTGATGAACTCTGATGAAGCTCATGTTAACTTCTTCAACATTATAATTCAGGTAATGGAATAGAGGGGCATGGGCCTGGGAGGTAAAGAAACAGAAGTTTAAATTCCAACACAGCCATAGCACAGCCTACTGTGTCAGATTGGACATGGCTCGTGGGCCTCTATTGTCTCAGGTGTGGAAGGATATTTAACCTTTCAGAGTTGTGGGGGTTAAAAACAATGCCACATATAGTGTCTGGCGCATAGTAAGTCAGGCATGTTAGTTTATTCCTCCCCTCCTTCTCAGGGGTTAAAAGCAGTGTCCTAAACGCTGCAACTCAAGGAAATAGTCCATCTTAGCAACTCCACCAGAGGCCAGCCGTTAGCTTTCCACAGCAAGATCAGACCTGCTTTGACTTAAGCTACTAGGCTTCATCAAGTGTCACAAGAACATTTTACTTTTTTCCATGAGCCTCAGGGAGAGAAGATCACAGGGAAGATAGCAGAGTGCCTCAATATGATGATGATATGATGATGTTGCTAGAACAGAGCTGGTACAGGGGAAGGCCCATTTTACTCTCAGTGAGCTTGTCTCGTTCAACCAGCAAGCAGTTCTTGCCGTGGTAGGTGCATTAAAACTCAAATCGACTGGATGTCAAGAAAAGAATACAATGAATAAAGAGGGCTGTGGCCCGAGCGTCTTCTAAATGAACTGGTTTTGCCGCAGGCCAAATCTCTGTGGAAACCTCTCCTGCCGCTGTAGTAGATCCCTGCCCTTTTCCCAGGCATGGGCTGCGGAGGGCTCCCAAGTGTGCCACCAACAGCCTTCCCTCTTGCTCCCCAGTGCTGCCATCTGTTCCCTCCCTCTGTTTAGCATCTTGCTTCTGTTTTCCTGAGACTCCTTTGCTTCCCAAGCTCTTCCTGATATGCTTCACACTGTCACTCTGACCCTCTTCTTTGAACCCTGTGGGTTTCACCCATCCTTCCTACACTGGGCCACACATTGCCAACCATTGTTGGCTGGACACTGGGGGTGGCACTTCTGGAGGAAGTGCCTTAGCCGAGAATTAATCCAGACAATGGGTAGTTCCTTTAGTGTCTGGTCACGTTGCCAAGAACAATAAAGAGACTGGAGAATGTGCAGCTTTGGAGACATGAAAGCCCCATGGGCAGCCAGCCACATGCTCAGAGCTTTGTCTGCCAAGAGCTGCATTCACATGGACATCTTTGCCTCCAACTGATGCTAGAAGGTTTTTGTCTGTTTTGCCTAGACTTACTTACTTTTATTCCATGTGTATAGAGTATTGCCCCTGTGCATGTATGTTTGTGAGTGGAGCATGTGCACACCCCTGCAGAAGGCAGAGGAGGGTGTCAGAGTCTGTGCAGTAGAGGTAACAGATGGTTGGGGGAGGGGAAGAGTTCTTCCAGCACCCTAGCCCGGCAAGAAGGCAGTTCAGTCCAGTAGAACTCAGTGTTGGTTCAAACTTTCAGAGTAGGACCTTGAGTAGCTTATTTTAGGCAAATTAGCACACAGCACAATTTGCTAAAACATTTCCTGGTGATAATTAACTCAATCCCATGTGAACAACAAAGTTTAGAACGTGACTACTAAACGCTTTGTAAAGTACACTCGGCATCTTCCATAACGATCAGTTCTATAGATTGACTGAGTAAAGCGAGCTCAGGAAAAGGGTCTGGGAGGATCAGGAGGGTCTCAGCCACAGGGTCAGTACAAATGTCGCCAGGCTGTTGGCCGTGTCCACTCCCAACGCTGTGGGCAGAAATCAGGTTATACCTCTCTCCCTTTGAAAAAGGAACCCTGTGTGCTTACGTTGCTGGTCCCCTAGTGCCCATCTGTGAGCACTGGAAGCTTTGTGCTCCCACAGTGGTGAACCACTGTGTGGGTGCCGGGAACCGAACCTGGGTCCTCTGCAAGAGCAGCCAGTGCTCTTAACTGCTGAGCCATGGCTCCAGCCCAGCTAAGAGTTTCATTCTAGTGTGTGTGTGCGTGTGTGGTGCATGTTGGTGTTCATGTCCATGTGAGCCATACAGTGCTCTCTCATACAGTACATAACTCTCAGGAACTGGATTTCTCTTCCTACTACACAGGTCCCTGGTGCCAAACTCCCTGTTGGATGTGAGCTCCTGAACGCTGAGCTGGCCTTGGGAGAGTTTGTTTCGCTTTTAATGGGGGAGGTGGGATCTGAGCCTGAAGAAATGGCGTATCAAGGGGAAGAGAATGCACTTGGAGCCAGCTTAGAGTTCCTGGGCTGCCTTAATGACCAGGAAGACACAGGGGGTCCCCATGTGCTGTCTGCGGGGCACAGGTGGGGAGCTGGCCAGGAAAACAAGCCAGAGATTTGTTGAGGGTTGTGAGGTCAGCATGGTCCTGAACAGTCAAGGAAAGCAAGGTACATAAAGAGCTCCCTACTGAGACGGTCAGTTCCCAGTGTGTGAAAGGTCACTGTTGGTGAGACCTGTGTGCCGTGAGCGCCTAGAGCTGCTAGTCAGAAAGCAGGGGCAGGAGGAAGTGAAGAAAGCAGGACATGGTTTGTTTGATGGGATATGAAGCAGAGAGGACGCAAAACACAAAATGCCGCTGCTCACCACCACTGGCACGCTTCATTAAGTCCCACTGCCCTTCAGAAAGGGTTGGAGCTTTGGAGGGGTGTCTGCACTAACAGTGACATCCCAGGTCCCTCAGAGCACCACGCTATTGATCATAGCACTTGCTGTCACCCTGACGGCACCTCGCACTCAGAGGAAACGGTACCTCTGCCTTTCCCACTCCTAGGTCCTTGGCACTCAAACAGTGCCTGGCATCTGAACAGCACTCAAAGGATCTTAAGAGTGCTCATAGGAACTAATGAAGAAACTCTCAAGGCTGTACAAAGATTGCCTTTAACCCACATTTTTTTCTGGTAAATCTGAACTGGAAAACTGCAGCAGGCATGTGGATGAGGCTGTCTGCTTTGCAAAGGTGCCTCCTGGAGAAGGCTATCCTAGTGCCGGCACACAGGGGAAATGCTGTAAAACGTTGACGCCATGGCTCACGAGCAGGAAATGTATGTGGCAGTGACACCGCTCACTGTGGGTTATCAGCTGGTCCCTGGTGATTTCAGGCCGACTGGAAGCTCTCATTCTATCCACTGGCGCTACCCGGCAGTGAGAAGGAAGGCGGTGCTGCATGCTGCACACTCGGGAGAAGATTCACACTTGAAATTGAATTGTGATCTTCAAAGCGCACTTGTTTTCTCACCGCTGTAAAAGGTAGTTGAGGGTAGCTTTGAACCTTTGATTCTCCTCCCTCCATCTCCTTACTACCCCGATTACCCAATACTGGGGACTGAGTCTAAGGTTTTATATTGCTAGAAAAACACTCTAGCAACTGAGCTTCGGCTCCGCGGCCTGATGATGCTGTGACGTACCCCGCTCAGCACAAAGCTACCTTGCTCACCTCCGTCACAGCTGGGGTATGACCCAGGCCATACAACACACACCTTCGTTTG
Organism: Psammomys obesus; assembly: GCF_907164565.1. NCBI lineage: Eukaryota > Metazoa > Chordata > Mammalia > Rodentia > Muridae > Psammomys > Psammomys obesus. The sequence goes on from NW_026596079.1 coordinate 38,760,892, forward strand.
TGAACCTCCGTTTCCTTGCCTATAAAACTGTGATGATGCTCTTGGGAGGATTTAAAAACCTGCAAGGCCTAATAGCACCTTGTTAAGTGCAAAACACAACTTTGAATTTACAAGCAGTTTGCTGATCAAAGTCATTAAAGGCAACTCAGTGATAGACACAAGAATTCCATCACTAGGGAAGCTGTGCCCTCAGGAAGCAGGCAGCTAGGGCTGGGGGAGGTGGGACCAATACATTTTGGAGCAGAGAGTAAATGGTGGACTTCAGGGAAGATGAGGAAATGGGAAGGGGAAGCGAAGAGGAGAAAGAGGCTGCACAGAGCCCCGGCTGGCTCCCGGCTGCACAGAAGGTGGAGCACCTCCAAACAATTGCTCCAGAAAGAAAGGATCAAAGAATGGCAGCCAGGTCCAGGACCACAGCCTGCCTTCCTCCCAACAGCCAGCGTTTGGGGTGAAGCTGTTAGGATATTTTACGAGAATCATCCTGGAGGACCCTTGCGCTAACCAGTTGCTTGGAGGGTGTGAGGTAAAATCCCAAGTTTCTTTCCTTCCGCTGGCTTCACTGCTAAGACAAGGAGGTTGTGAGGTAAAATCCCAAGTTTCTTTCCTTCCGCTGGCTTCCCTCCTAAGACAAGGAGGTTCTTGGGTGAAGCCGTACCTAAGAGCACACACACCTCCAAAGGGCAAACATCAAGGACGCATTTCTGTAGGTTCAATAAAACCCCACGGCCCACAGGAAAGGATTTGAATGAGGTTTGCAGAAATGTTTTACATGGAGAGGAGGAAAACCTGCTTTCCAAGGTTCTCTTCCCTGGACACAGTCTTAGTGTCCTGATTTAAAGTAAGCGCCACCCCATTCTCTGGTCCCCAGTTGGTTCTGTGGCTGTGTCCTACCTCTGTAGTCCAAAGGCCGTTCTGTTTCTGGGTCAGAGGGCCCGAGCTGAGGCTCTGCGAGTTGGAACACTGTGTCCCACAGTTCATCTTCTTCTCTGGGTTGACTATTCCACCTGGGGCTGCAGACCGGAGCCCACCATTAGAGGACAGTCCATCTTCCAGCACACCTGGGGAGGCAAGGAGAGGGTGACTCCAGAGGGCTGCAAACAATCCCAAGATGGCGGAGAAAAAGGCAGCTAAAAGCAAAGGGTCACTCAGATTTCCACCCTGTAATGCTATCTTTTCCTGTCAGAATACATGTATTTTTATGTAAAACAAAAATTTAAAAGTAGTTTTGTAGCGGGTCTGGTGTGGTGGGGCACCCCTTTAACCCCAGCACTCAGGAGGCAGAGGCAGGTGGCTCTCTGTGAGTTTGAGACCAGCCTGGTCTACAGATTGTGTCCAGGACAGCCAGGGCTCTGTTACACAAAAGGCAAAGAAAAAAAAAAGTTTTGTACATTGAAACTTGCTTAATACATTGATGTCAACTTTTCTGCATCACTACGCATTCAGCCATGTAACTTCTTACACATCTGCTGATTGGATGGATGGTTCATCATTTAATCAGTCCCCTCTACTAGGATATTTATTCCCACTTTCTAATAATAAGTGTTACTGGACTAATACTCCTTTTGATTAGTAATTTTATTCTTAGTATTTTTCTTGAGAAAATTCCTAGAAGTAAGGTCACTCACTTGAAGGCTACTCAGAGATATTTTTATTTTTCCATCTCCACCTATTGAACTGAACAAGCATGCCTCCCATAACAAATGCCAAGGACCATAGAACTTTAAATAAACAGTCTCACTGAAGAGGAGGACAAGACGGGGATTCATGAAATATAAAAAGTACTTTATTTGTAAGAGGGAAATGTCCAGGAAGCATGGAGGGGCTCTGCCAAGTGAGCCCACAGAAGCTGGCCAGCTGCCACGGAGCTGGGGTGGACGAGGGAGCAGGCAGCAAGGGCACGCCTTCTCCTCCGCCAGCCGAGGCTACATGGCCAGCAGACACTTGGCTCGCTACAGGGTGCTGCACTCGGGGCATGAATTTCACTTGAGAGACTCAAATCGAAGATAAAATGACTAAGAATTTTACGATGGCACCAGCTGAGCTCTGGATCCTTCTGATCCCTGAGCTCAGGGCCCTTCTGAACCCCAGAAGGACCTTGCACCATAGAGAAGTACCTGCTATAACTGAGAGGTGAGCACCCAGCTTTTAAACCGGGCAATGAAGGAGAAATTATTTTTCTTTGTGCGTTTCTGTATTTACAAGTTTTTGATATGCTTTAGAGCTAATAAATACAAGTTAAATCTACACAACAGAATCACTGAGCTTGTTGCTGACCTTTTGGGGTAACCTCTTGACCACCCTAAAAAGATTGCACCTCACAATGGTCCCAGCTGGCCTTGTTTCAGCTTTTCATCAAAACTTCTCAGCTTATATATCATGCTCAGGAGGCGAGTCATTAAGCACTTAGCTGATTGTGTGACTCATAAGTCAAGAATATAACCAACATGGCCAGTGAGAGGAAGAGACAGCTGGTGGCCGGCCATGAGGAATATGTACCCTGCGCCAGACATTGTTAGAGCCTTTGTGTGTGCTGTCCCATTTAATCCTTCCAATAGCCCTTTGAACTAGGAATCATTATTCCTGCTCAGTAGATGAAGTGGTCCCTGTATTGTGCTAGATGCTGAGCCCATCTGTTTATCTATTCCTTACCATTCTCTCCTCCATCCTGGGCATGGGAGACTTACCCTTATTTTAAATGAGTAGAAACTGAAGTTTAATTCTAGACTTGTGCTTCTCTGACACTTGGAATATAAACAATTGCTTCCTTCTAGGAAAACTCCCAAGTAGGCAGTTCTCAATTTTGGTGTGTTAGGAGACCCACTAGGGGTGTTGTAAAATGCAGATCCTCACATCCATTTGCCCAGACTCCTGAGTCAGCAAAGACTCAGGAATGTGGGTTTCTGAAAGTCCCCTTAGGTTCTGAGGCAGATGATATTCGAGACTGCAAAGGCTCATTTTGTATTATGAACATAGATATAGCACACACAGATCTACTTATCTCTCACAGGTTAATGTTCTTGCTGGTTTTGAGGGCTCTGGACAAAATGCTCATCATTGCTTTTCTCATAGTGAGTTTTAGAGAAACACAACAAGATAAGATAAATTAGCTAGCTCCTTAAAATTTGTATGCACCTAGAGTAGCTCCTTTCTGACATCCTCCACAAAATTTCCATCCCATCCAGGAGACAAAACAAATTACTGACTTTGCCAAAAGATGGGAAACAGATGTGTTGATACTTGATAAACTGCAACCAGCAGCTTCTTGCCAAAGTTTCTGGCTATTTTAGACATGAAGCTGGGTAGGAGGGCAGAATATAGAAGTTAAAAATGGTAGCTGGCAGCCACTCGAAAAACAAGTTTGCTCCTTAACCCCAGCACCTGGCTCTTCCTGGTAAAGGTGATCAGAACTCTGTCCAAAGTCATGAAGAAAAGACTGCAAGTATTTTTCCTCGATGACAGAAATGAAGTGTAGGACACTGGTAATATATTTGGGTGAATCTCTGCAATTACATCAGACGGATGTAACATCCTTGGCTCACCAAGCCCTGCCTAGGCTCAGATCCAGAACACATGCCCCGTGGTAATACTGTCTGAACTGGGGTATAAATGAAATTATTACTACTCATCCACTTACTGAGAGTCTGTTTCTAGTTTTCGGAATGAACTAGAATAGGATGCTGTCTGTCTGCCATTTCTTTAGCCTGGTGAATAACTGCAGATCACACATGGTGTATGGTAGGAGACCTTGAGCCACACCCATGCCTTTACCACTCTGCTTCCTTAAGGCACATGGCGCGTGCTCAGTTGTGCCATGCTGCTTATGCCAAGCCTCTCACCTCAATGGACTGCATCCCAGAACTGTAAACTGAAGCAAATCCCTCCCTTTCTTCATTGCTTGACTCAGATATGTTGTCTCAGCAACGAGAGAAGTCACTCACACAGTGTTCACGACAGTGCTACTCCTGATAACTAAGAAGTAAAAATGGACCAAACAGCCAGCCAGTGCTGGGTGGGCTAACATTTGGTAACACAGTGAGGTTCTGATATACCAACTAAGCCTGGAAACATTATGCTAGCTGAAAACCCAATTTACAGAAGTGGTTTATGATTCCACCTTATAAATACCCAGAAACAGGCAATTCTAGAGAAGGAAAAGTAGCTTAGGTTGCCAAGGATGTAGATATTGAAAGAGACCAAAAACGACTGAATAGGTATTGTATTTTTCCCACAGGTAATGAAAAGGACCTAAAATTGGTGGTAGATGGCTATACAACTATGAGAGTTGAAATTATTTAATAGTCTTTAATAGATTAACAGCATAGTATGTGAATTATAGGTAAAGACAACAAGTATTAAAGGGGGAAACTGTGAGCAACATATTTCAGAATGTTTTGTTGACTGAAGAAAAGAAAGAGGCACATCTGGACTTGAACAGCAACAGCTGGGGGAAGCGAATGACAGTCCCTGAAGATGTGGGTCCTGACCTGAGCGCCTGGAATCTCTGTTCCCAGAGAAGGTTGCCAGCCTGTTACATCTGCCTTTAGCTACCAGGGTCATAGCAAAACAACTTTATTTACCAAGCTCTCAGCCACAGGCAAGGGGAATGCCTGCAGAAAGCCAAGGCTGGGGACAGCAGTCACAAGCAACGGTCTGAAGGCTAGACCCTACGGAAGTGGTTCTCAACCCGTGGGTCGCAACCCCTTTAGGGTTGAATAACCCTTTTGGAGGGGGGTCCTATTGGAAAACACAGATAGTTACTATTCATAACGGTAGCAAAATTAGTTATGAAATCGCAGTGAAAATAAGTTATGGCTGGGGGTCACCACAGCACGAGGAACTATATCAGAAGGCTGAGGACACCACTCTCCAGGGACGCTGCACCAAGCAGGCGAAGGAGCAGAGTGGCAGCCTCGGCGAAAGGCAGCTTTACTTTTCCTGTGTTCTCCCAGGGAGCCTGTATCTTGTCTTTGCCCACTTCCTTCCCGCTCTCCCACCCTTCAGTGGCAGCCCGCCATTGCAAACTTCATCTCTGCTCCAAGATTTTCATAGCCCAGATCTGAGTCTGTGCTCACTAGATCTCCGTGGTAATTACTTTGGCTGCCCTGACCTAAGCGGTGATAAAAATTCTGCCCCCTCTACCATGGAGCTTGCTTGCTGTTTCTAAGGTGTGTGGCACTCCTGTGACCACAGGCCACCCTGTACTCTTCCCAGGCTACCCCTAAACACTTCTTGTCTCCTTCCCTTCCCTTTCCCTTGAATATTTCTCTTAAACACTTAAAGTGCATACTTTGTGTACTATTTTGCTAGAAGTACCACAACAAAGCAGCACAAATGGGGTGGTTTATTTTCTCCCGGTCCAAGGCGAAGGTGTGAAAAGGCTGGTTTCAAGATGAGCGTGATTACATGCTGCTCTCTCAGCACTCAGGAAGCTAGGGCAGGTTTCGCTTGACGTGGTGCGTTCCAGTTCATCCTTGTCTATACAGAAAGGCTTTACCTAAATAAGTGAATAAGTCGGGTTTTCGAAGGCCTTTCTCTTGTGTTTATAGACAGATGCCATTCCCCTGTGTCTCCGCGGCGTCTTTCCTAACATGTCCTTTATATAAGGACATCAGTCACATTGGACTAATGCCCACCGCATTAACTTTCAAAAGCTCTGTCTCCAAATACAATTCTGTTTCAAGGTCAGGGATAAAGGTTGGGGCTTCACCACAATATATTTTTGAAGATTTATTATTTATTTTTATTTTATGTATATGAGTGTTTGTCTGCATATATGTCTGTGGAAAATGTGTGCCTGGTGAGCTGGGAGGCTAGAAGAGGGCATCAGATCCCCTAAATCTGGGAGTTACATGTGGCTGTGAGCCACCACACAGGCGCTGGAACTGAAGTAGGTCTTCAAGAGCAGCAAATGCAGCAAATGCAGCCCCCATGCCTCTTAAGCACTCGCTTCAGCCAGTAACATCTTAGAGGTCCTTGTATAAAATAATGTCTACTTACCTTACTTTAAACGTAGATTTTGCTGGTTACAGATGCCGCTTCAGGCTCCATATCCTCCATGACTGGGAGACCCTCAGAGATCCCTGGGGGCTGTGTCACCCTCAGAGATCCCTGGGGTTTTCGTTGGGCTAGGTTTCTACTTCCTTCAGCCTCCCCCTCAATGCCCTGCAATTCCAGGTGTCTCTCCCACCACTCTCTCCCTCTAAGCAAGACTTCCAGGGGATGGATTGGGACACCAACCCAGCCACAAAATCTTCAACCTACAGTTTCTCCTCCTGGCAAGATGTGCTGGGGTAAAGGTGGCACAGATAGACCAAACACAACCAAAATAAATGAATAAATAAATCTCTGTCAAAGTAATGATTCCCAGTGATATTCTGCTACACTTGTAGGCAGGAGCCTAGCATAATCGTCATCAGAGAGCTTTCATCCAGCAGCTGATGGAACAGATGCAGAGACCCACAGCCAAACATTAGGCAGAGCTCAGGAAATCCTGCGGAACAGGGGGAGGAAAGACTGTAGGAGCCAGAATGGCCACAAGAAAACCCACAGAATCGACTAACCTGGGCTCCTAGGGGCTCACAGAGACTGAACGGACAGTCAGGGAGCTTGCATGGGTCTGACTTCCGTCCTCTGTGTATGCATATGGCTGTATAGCTTGGTCTTCTTTGAGGACCCCTAACAGTGGGAGTGGGGGCTGTCTCTGCTCTTTGCCTGCTTTTGTAGGAACCCCTTTCCTCCTGCTAGGTTGCCTTGTCCAGCCTTAATATGAGTAAAGGTGCCTATTCTTTTTGCAACTTGATACGCTCTACTTGGTCAATATCCCTGGGAGGCCCACCCTTTTCTGAAGGAAAATAGAAGAGGAGTGGATGGGGGAGAAGACACTGGGAAGAGAGGAGGGAGGGGAGTCTGAAATTGGGATGCAATATATGAGAAAAGAATAAACTTTAAAAATTAAAAAAAATAGGTGTTTCATGTAAGACAGTGGACTATAGAGATAAGAATGTAAAAATTACTACACCTAGTAGAATAACTATTAATAGATATTTTGCCTGTCTGTCTCCTATATATTGTCAATGCATGAGTACACATACACAGAGAGAGAGAGAGAGGGTTTTTAACTGGTGGATAATTTTCTGTTCTTCATCATCATCGTTTCTACCCACCCCTTACTTCTTCATCAGAGTGGACAACTTGTTTCCTCTATTATCTAGCCTTCAACCAGCCAATGGTTTTCAAAGTATTTACTTGGCACCTTCTGTCATGTTCTATGTAGGTACCATTTACATCTGAGGCAATGGTTAGCTGAGAGTCTGCAACTTTCCCATCCTTTTCCCTCCTGTTTCTTTCTTTTTCTTCCTGCTTTCCAGGACTTTACCTGGTCTCTCGACTCCATACCAGAGAAGATAGAAGGAAGTGGAAAGCAAAGGTTAAATTTTTGTTGGTGGGAGAAGTGGATGGTTTGAAAGGGGTGTTGACGTAACGACCTCTACGAAAGGAGATGAGGCCTTAAGAGGCAAGGCATCTTGCACCCCTGTTGTCTATTCCTCTTCTGTGACACTTGCCCTGGATGCCATTTTCTCAGGTTGCAGTGTCCCCAGCTGCCATCCCCACCAAGAGGGATTGTCCCAAGCACGCACCAAACAGCCTTCTAACCATGGATGCTCTCTTGGGGTGCCTAGCCAGTGCCGGAGCCTAGCCAGTGCCGGAGATGAAGAGTCCGAGGGGCCCTCAGAAGTACACTTTCTATCTCTGGCTCTTTGCTCAGGAAGAGTTGGTGATTTTCCTTGGCTGAAGTCCCTCAGGCCATGGTCCTGTTTCTTCTGGGATGAGGGAGCTTACCTCTATCCCTTAACCTTGTTCTACTGCAGTCCTTGTCCAGGAGAGCTGTGCTGTTCACGGCCTGCCCTCTTACCAAAAGGTTAATAGATCTAATCAGCAAAGGACTTAAAAATGCCAGCAGGTGATTCCCTCTAACTGGAACCATCAAAATCTCATGCTTAGCCTTCTCTCTGCATCTTCAGACACAGTTTTATGCTCTGCTATATCGGATGCTGTTATCCCCCCCAAATTACAGGCTGAAAACTAATTTTCAGTGCAATAGCAATAGAGATGGGAACTTTAGGAAGAGATGATCATGTGGGCTCTCCCGTAATGTGTGAAAAGCTGTGCCTTTGTACTGAAATTGGGAGGCACCACCTGCCCACTCAGGTCATGTGAGGAAGTGTCAAAGGGTGCCTTCTTTGAAGCAGGGAATACATCTTCATCAGATAATGAATCTGCTGGTGCCTCCATGTGGGGCTTCTGTTCATGACTAGCTGCTGTCCAGCTGTTTTGTTATAGCAGCCAAGATAGACTAAAGCACTGTTTTCTTTTATCTCTTGGTTTAACTGTTTCAGGGATGGCTGGCCCTTTATGAAAGCGATGGTTGATTTCCTCATTGTGTTTCTATTCCTTGACATTTTCTGGACTTAGTACAACCAGATTCTAAAGTTACCAGTAAATCATTCTCTGAGACAGATGTTAGAAATTACATGATTTTTCTTTATTGACTCTAAAAATATATTTACGTAAATGAAAATTAGGACACTTTGATCAGTTGAATTTTTTTACGTCTTAAAAATTTAAAATCCCTTAAAGGAGTGAAACCTCTCCTGTGTGTATTAGGCCATGTGCCTCACACTGGGACCCACTGAGGCGCGAGAAACATCTGCTCCAACCCTTTGCCATTCTGTAATTTAGCTGGGAATTTATGAATCACTAACGCTTCTTGAAAATTTTTTCTGAAAAGTTCCAAAATTTTTAAAACAAAACCAACAAACAACCAAACAAACCAGCATATCCTTTCTTACCAAATAGATTGGCAAAGGCTAGGGCCCCTGGCAGCCTTGCTGCCAAAAGGGCGTGCGTCACTGAGCTCTCAGCAGGAGTGCAGCTAGAATGCCCCTGTGGTGCTTGCAGCACACTCTAGTGGGGCTCAGCGAGCTCACAGTGAAGAAAGAGCAACCTCAGCCTCACTCCCCCTCAGAAACCTCCCACAACAGAGTCCCTCTGAGGACCTTCTCTGTGCTGCCACAGCAAATGCAGCCAACATAGCTGTCACTTGACAATTAGCAGGTAAATTGTTTTGCCTGTTCTGTGGGAACACATTTTTTTTTTTCTTAAGCTCTGGCTGTCCTGGAACTCACTCTGAAGACCAGGCTGGCCTTGAACTCATGAACTCATAGAGATCTGCCTGGCTCAGCCTCCTGAGTTCTGGGATTAAAGGTGTGCATCACTACTGCCATCTTCTAAATTGTTGTACAATTTAAACGTGTGAAGTAAATTGATAGAGTTAGAAATACCACACGGTGAGTCTCGAAGCAAGCAGAGCACGAGCAAGCATGAATGACGGGGCTATGCTGGAAAAGTCGGTTATATACTATGTCATTATTGGTTTATTCTTCTAGCCCACAGAAATGGACCAGGAGAATATCTAACAAGCTGATTTTTTTTTTTTTGCATAGCAAATGAGACCAGTATCACAGAATTGCTAAAGGGGTCATTGTAATATTTCTACAATTTTTTCAGTTATAATATATTATGAAATAAAAACTATTTTTTAAAAAGTTATAATATGTTCTTCATCTTCTCAATATACAGCCAGAAATTTTGTCTATGTTTTAGTTATTGATTTTACTCAAATAAACTGTGAAAATTACAATCAAATATAAAGACACATAGGGCATAAAAACATATGAGAGTTAATAAATTGATGAATTTGCCTATTCTCCAAAGTTTGACTTCCTGAAATTAATTGACGAGAGGTCCAGCCTCTGGGACAGTGGGACAGGGGCACCCATGGGGCACTCTCAGGATGTGTGTAGAAGGGAACATTCCAGCTGTTCTGATGACTAACGAGGCTCTCTGATGTGATTGAAATTGGGCGTTGTCAGTTCTCGTTAGGCACAGGATTCTCGGGCAGCATTTAAACGCAATACTGGGCACCTGGGGCATGGAAATCCACTAAAGGAAGGAAATGCAACTCCCATCTGTGGCCTTACACCGTTCTCATGAACAGAGCTAAGGACGCAAAGATAGAAAGGCTCCTAGAATGCCCCTGGTTGCCACCCTCACCTCTCTAGTACCCTGTTTTGATGCTTCCATTCCTTTTCATCCTTGAGGAGATTCTGAGGGCCTGGCACAGTCAGTTCTTACAGTGGATGCCAAAGCCAGGACTCCACAGTGGGCCTGTAGTTGGGTATTTTCCTTAGCCTCATTATTAAAAATAAATAATAAATAAATAAATACTTGAAAGCAGCTGGTGATGGTGGCACCTGCCCTTAATCCCAGAACTAGGGAGGCAGAGCCAGGTGGATCTCTGAGTTCCTGGCCAGCCTGGTCTACAGAGTAAGTTCCGGGACAGCTAGAGCTACACAGAGAAACCCTATCTAGAAAACAAAAACAAGAACAAAAGTCAATCCCCCTGCCGCTGGCAAACCCACACAACAGACACCCTTAGTGAGTCACAGTGTCTTTTCGCAGGCTTAGGCAATAGTGAGGTGTCCTGTGTCATCAATATGAACCGTTTCTGTTTGTTACTTTAGAGGGGTGGCTTGGTGGGTAAGAGTGCTCACTGGCCTTGCCCAGGACAGGGTCCCATTCCCAGCACTCACATGGCAGATCACTGCACGCCTACCTCCAGGGGACCTGCTGCCCTCTTCAGGCTACAACTGTCTGTTCTGCAAACACACGATGCACACGGTAGTGCTCAGACATACACACACGCACATAAAAGCAGACAAACCCAGGCGCAAATGTCTTGGTCCTCTGAGTGCAATAGATCAGAAGCCAAGTCACACAGCAGTGAGAGGATAAGTGATTTAATAAACTATCTTGATTTGTCTTCTCTTCCTTAGACTTATGAAGTCATCCCCCTGGTTACGTTAAACATATTCCAGGGAGCCTCTGCCAGGCTTACTGCGGGACCCACAGCTCTCAGGCCAAGAGGCAGCCAGGTGACCCTGGCAAATCTCCACTCCAGACAGGATGAGGACTACCTGGTCTGAGGCAGGAAATGATTCCAAGGCAGCTCAGGGTTAGGTGCTGTGGGTATGTGGTAAGCCACAAGGGGACAGGGAGAGGGTGGCAAGCTAAGAAGAGAAGGAATAGTGGCTTCGGGTTCCGCCCTCTGCTGGGCAGTCAGAGCAGAGCTGCCACTCACCCGGCCTGTCCACAGCTTCTCAGCCCCTTCAGGTATAGCTCTCATACCCTGCACTCTCTTCATGGACTCCTGCCTTTTCCAGCCTGGGTTTAGTGCCCGCTTCCTGTCCTTTCTGCTAGAGAGCCAGGGGACATGTGAAGCCACCCACAGCTTCTACACCACCGTCCCTTCTGCTCAGGTGTGCTCTGTACAGCTTTCTGCATTTCTCCTCAAGTCTGGCTTCCCCAGGGCCCTCTCATTCAGAGCTGGCTCCTCACTTGCCTCCACCTGCCCTTCCTCTTTGGATTTCTATAACCGTTGGAACGATTCATCCTATGCCTGCCTGGCATGCTATGTGAAAGGCTCCATAAAAACAAAGACACTGCCTGTCTTGTGTCTACATACCTGGGACATATGAGGCACTCGGGAAACGTGAAGGAGTCCTAACCTGCATTCCACCAAAGCAGGAACCTTACCGTGGAAACCAGCTGCTCTTAGGCCCATGGGTGGCATGAACTCTTTTTTCTTGGTTTGTCAGTCGGCTGCATTTGCAGAGGATGTGGGTATGAACACGAACTGTGCAGGCCGCTCTGCTTCCTCTGCTGCTCTCAGGAAGACACTGGGAGCGCTGTCAGAGATGGTGGGCCTGGCCCAGGCAGAACCCTGCTGTGGCACCCAGCCACTTGCCCCTGCTCCTCTGAAGCTTGCCGTGTCTCGTGGGGGATCCATGAAGGCTGGCGTCTGAGCACAGACAAGCACCATAATGACAGACTTCTCCAGGTACCCCTCCCTGTGCGCCCATGGGTCGGTTGTGCCATAGGACACATTCCCGTGAGTGTTAGAGCCCTCTAGTGACCGAAGCTCTCCAAAGCCCTCACTGCACCTCAGCAAAGACACCCTGGGTCCTACTTGAGGGACAGCTCCCAGAAAGAACTGGAAAATCCAGAACTGTTAAACACAGAGGCCTTTTTTTCTTCCAAGGAAGAAAACAAATGATGCCTTTTCTACCCGGAAGTCTGGGATGGGTGTGGTTTAACAACCCAGAGATCTTCTTGCTATTCCATGGAGGCAGCCTTCCTGAATCCCCCCAAATCCTAAACACTGTTTAGGCCTTAAACCTTAACATTATCTCTCGGTGAACAGAACCCGTTTTTATGAAAGAGGTCCTGTTTACTTCGTGTCCTCCATCGACAGAATCCATCCTTACGCCTGTTACAAAACCTCCCTCCTTACGTCCTTGCCCTGAGCTTTGTTTATCAGTTAATAGAACTCATTCTTTTTTTTTGGGGGGGGGAATTAGAGATGGAGGGCAGATGGGGGATTGAGGGTTGGGTGGTGAGACAGGGTTTCTCTGTGTAGTCCTGGCTGTCCTAGAACCCACTCTGTAGACCAGGCTGGCCTTGAACTCAGAGATCTGCCTGCCTCTGCCTCCGGAGTGTTGAGGTTAATGTGCGCCGCCACCACCAGCATCCAGTGAACTCATCCTTAGGGTAAAGGTCACCGGTGCTTTGCTCTAGAGGTGTGCTTTGCAAGGGAATGTTGATGTAGCTCTCCCTGCAGCTTTGTTGTGAGAATTAATACATGGAACCCTTTCCCCAGCCTTTTACTGTGCTTAAATGTATAAGAAAAATAAAGCTGTCAGGCAAACTCTGAAAGTTTGACTGTTAACAGCTCCTGTTAAAATGGGGCTGACCCGAGTTTCATTCTTCAGCTCACTTTCCCTGCTGGCTGTGAGGTTTACAGGGACCCTGCCTCCGAGGACCGGACCGGACCGGAGGGACTGCTTGGGAATGCTGCAGCAGGTGAGAGGCATCTGGGCTTCCCTTCCACTCCCCACAGCTGCATCTGGGATGCACCAGAGGGGCGGGGGCGTGTTGGATAGTGACGCCCTCTGCTGAGTGTGGAGAGGCTGACCTTCAAGCGTCTGACTGCAAAAGGCTGGCAGGCCAACTTGGCGCAACAAAAGAGAAGCCAGAAAGAGGCAGATTCACAATACCACAGTCATTCCTGAAACTGACATTTGCTCCCTAGAGCCAATGATAAAATAAACTGAGACCCTTTCTTGGTCTTGGCTTGTGTTGTTGTAACAAAAGGCACGAGACTGGGAAGTTTATAAAGAACAGAAATTCTCACAGCTCTGGAGGCCAGACCTCTAAACAGCTTTCCTTTTCTCTAATGATTGAAATTCCTTAGCCAGGAGCTATGGAAAGTCAGGTTGAAACTTCATCCCCACTGTGGTGTGAAGAGGTGGGGACTTTGGGGGAGCAATTGTCCTGGGGGCTCAATCCTACACCTATGCCCCTCTTCCACCCTGCGAGGATATAGGATCCAGCATCCCTCTGCCCTTCTGTTCCTTCTGCCATGTGAGGCCACCTCGATGGTGCCATCCCTGAGGAAGAGGCCTCCAGTGGACAACCAGTGTCTTGATCCTACATTTGGCCTCTAGAACTGTGAGAAATTCTGTTCTTTATAAACTTCCCAGTCCCAAGCCTTTTGTTACAACAATGCATGCTGAGGCAGGGAATTATCGCTTACAGTGTCATTGACACTAAGGATCAAAATGTGAGTGTCAGCAGTGAGAACCTGGTGATGGGAATCTGCCTCTCTCTCTACTCTCTGTGTCTTTTACAGGCAGAGGGCTCTTGTTCTGATGATCTCAGAGCTTGCTTTTGAGTTCAAGGGAGAGACTGAATACGATCCTGTCAAGTCACATTCTTCTGTGCCAGAGATCAAACAAAAGATATTTACATGTCCTTGCAGCCTCCTGTATTCTCCCTTTAAAAGCTTGGGAGTTTTCTGGGCTAGAATGAACTTATGCTTGCTGCTGAGCTGAAAAACCTGAGCAACTCATGGAAAGGAAATCAAAGAAAAAGCATACATGAAAAGGATTCCGTTGTGTTTAGATAAAGAAGTAAAGGAAAAGCAGAAGAACAGGGGAAGGCCTGGGAGACTATGGAAGGATGTTTAGAGCAAATCTCTGCCTGGGTTGTCTGAGTTGGAGGATTTCAAAGAGATTTTGTTGCTCAGCAGAGAATTCCTCAGTCTTAGGAGAAGGCTTTCTGGATGCACGTGCTCGTCATATAGGTTGCGGGTCTGAGTTAGAGTCTCAGTGCCCGTGGGGGAGTGACTAGCTAGGATAGCATATGCTTGTAATCTCAGCACTGAGAAAGGAGGCCAGAGAATCCCTAGGGCTTGCTGGCCAGCCAGTCTAGCAAAATCACCAAGCTCCAAGCTGAGTGAGAGGTTCTGTGTTGGCAACCAACATGGAGAATGAGTGAAAAAGATGCCCAATGCTGATCTCTGGCCCCATACTCCTCCACACACATACAATGGAAACATGACACATACCTTTTTGACATTTTCTTGGGGGTCAGAGCAGGATTTGAGTCCCTGCCTATATCTCTGAATCTCTGCTTTGTTCTTCTAGGGACCTAAGAATCTGTGAGTTTGTGGCTCAAGTTCCTGCTCACTCAGTGAGTGCTGTTGGCAGCAGACTCCCTGGCTGCTGGGAAGTCTGTGCTACAGTGGCCAGGCACTGCCTTGCAGCAGATCCCAGCTCTGCAGCCTTGCAAGCAGTCGGCCCTTTCAGAGACACCGCATAGTCACGTCTGCCGAGCTCTGGCCTCTCCAGTGCCAGGCTCTGCGGTGGCAATGTCTATCTGCAGATGGACCTGACTGCTCCATGTTATAAAGCAGAGCCCAGGGGCCCAGAAAAGCCCGGCACTAGGCAGCCAGCAAAGACTCAAAACCCAGATCTGTGTGGCTCCAGAGACATCTTGTTCCATCTACTTTCTTAGTCATTGCCTTACTACTTAACATCACTAAGCCTCAATTTCCTCGGATATGAAATGAGAATCATGCTATCAAAGACCGGTGATCAAAGAAAAGAGAGTAGGTGAGTTGGCACACAGTCAGGATTAATCTCAGACCTTCCCACCTCCAGGCACAACAACAACTTACAAAATGTTTGCTTTCAGATCCTTTCTTGAGAGCAGAGGGAGCACACGGAGTCAGTGGGAGAACTGGGCACAGCTAAGAGTATATCATCAATAATCAACTTTGCCAAATAAACATCTTTACCTCTCATCGGGTCAGGGGTGGTCCTCTCCAAAGGGACCTAGACCCGTAGCTTAACAGGCCTCGAGAGACCAGTGCAATCAGGAGGTTAGAAGTTGGACAAAGGAAGTGAGAAATCCAGTTGACAGGCAGATTGCTGTTCTGTCAGAGTCCAAGCACTCCTATGAGCAGAAGGCTGCAATGTGACTCATGTGGCAGGGGTGAAAACAGAGCCCTCACCCACTGTAGGGCAGATAATTTGAGGCTTGGCTAGTTCCTGGAGCTTTGTCATGCCGAAGGAAAATGAACAGTGCCAGAGAAAAATCTACATGGACAGCAGATCAAACAGTTTCGCACTTCTCCAAGGTGCCAGGCTCTGTTCTAAGCACCAGGGAAGAGGATTTAAAGCAAAGCATGGTGTGTGGGGCTGGGAAAGCTCTGGGTATCAGGAGTGTGGGAAAGAGGCCACTGAGGAGAAACTGGCAATGCATAGACCAGACAAGGAAACACGGAAGCACACGGAAGCCAAGCTCTTGGTGGCCATATGTCTCTTGTTAAGAAGTATGGATATTGTTCTGTGGGCAATGGCACCCGAAAACAGCAAAGAGGATCCAGATGGCTGCCTGGAGCCAGGGACCCTGGATGGTCGACTTCCTCCTTGTGATTTTTCCCAGCTGTCAGAAGTCTTTCTAAGACATTATCACCTCACCCTGGACTCTGTACCTTGGAATCTCTCTCAGAAGGCTGCAACTCAGAACCTTAGAAAGGAGCTTTTCGTTAAAAGCTCCCCTCAACTGTGGAGGCAGAAGCAGGTAGATCCTTGTAAGTTCAAGGCAATCTGTTCTACATAGAAAGTTCCAGGCCAGTCAGGACTATGTAGGGAGACCCTGTCTAAAACAAACAAGCAAAAAGCAAAAACAAGGGCAGAGTGAATGGAATTTTATGTAAGAAGTGGGAAATAGTAAGAGCTGGAGGGGACGGGAACTCCACAAGGAGAGCAACAGAACAAGATAATTTGAACACAGGGAACTTCCCAGAGACTCATACTCCAACCAAGGACTATTCGTGGAGATGACCTGGAACCCCTGCACAGGTGTAGCCCATGGCAGTTCAGTGTCCAAGTGGTTTACATAGTAATGGGAAGAGGGACTGCCTCTGACATAATTTGATTGGCCTGCTCGTTGGTCACTCCCCCCTGAGGGGGGAGCAGCCTTACCAGGCCACAGTAGAGGACAATGCAGCCACTTTTGATGAGAACTGATAGACTAAGATCAGAAAGAAGAGGAGAACCTCCCCTATCAGTGGACTTGGGGAGTGGCATGCATGCAGAAAGGGGAGGGAGGGTGGATCGGGAGGGGAGGAGGGAGGGGCTTATGGGGGATACAAAATGAATAAAGTGTAATTAATAAAAAATTTTAAAAAAAGCAAAAACAAAACAAAAAACAGAAAAGACCTCATTTGAGTGCAATTAAATATTTGAAAAATAAAGGAGAGAAAAATGAAAAAATTGGTAGACACTGATCAGGAGACTCGTCTGCAGACACACTCCAGATAGAAAGGCCTATAGGGCTCAGAATGAGGGGGGCCATTAGTCTAGACCTGCTCGCTGGGTTGTTCCTGTGACTCGTTAAGCAGCTGGTGATATGTAACTCTCCTCTGTACCAGCCATGAAGACAGAAGAATCAAGTAGAAAGCCCAGCTGTTTGATTTTGTATCTCCGTAGCATGGTAATCAACTCTGATTTCCCATTGCCTGTGTTTGCAGCCTTCGTGAGTTATTTTCAGCTGTCAACTTCATAGAGCCGAGTCACTTGGAAGAGGAAACCTCAATTGAGAAACTGCCTCTATTACATTGGCTTGTGCACATGTATGTGGGAATTTTTTCTACTGCTGATTGATGTGGGAGGGCCTGACCCACTTTGGGCAGGGACAGACCTAGGCAGGTGGGCCTGGACTGTAGAGAGAAGACTGCTGAGGGTGAACCTGGAAGCAAGCCAGTAAGCAGTGTCCCTCCGTGCTTTCTGCTTCAGCTTCTGCCTTCAAGTTCCTGCCCTGGCTCCTGTCAATGAGAGAACCTAACTGAAGGGTGAGCTGAACACAGCCTTTCCTCCCCAAGTTGCTTTTGGTCTTGATGTTTTCATAACAACAGAAAGCAATCTAGAACTCTGGGACATGAAGACTGAGGAAAGTCAGCCTATGCCACTGCTTCCTGTGACACAGATTTTCTTCAGTATTAAACAAAAACAAATGACGTCAGACAGTTCTCAAGTTCTCTATTTACAATCACTGGTCCAGACAGACCTCCAAAAGATCAAGAAGAGGGACAGTCCTCTGGGTGGCCCCAGGAGCCAAGGTCATGCTGGACTTTCGGTGTAGGCCTAGGCCTGATTTGTTCAAGTCCTACACTAATGATCCATGACCTGGAATTTCTGCTTCTCAAATGAGAAAAGGCATCTATCCATTGCTGAGGAAAAGATGTGCACTCTAGACTTTTTTCATTTGCTATTTATTTTAAATTATTTGTTTTGTGGCACATGCACCACAGCTTGTTGTGCAGAGGGCAAAGAACAACTTGGGAGTCAGCTCTCTTCTTGTACTATAAAGGGTCCTTGAATCAGTTCATCAAGTTTTGCCTGATGAACTCTAAGAATCTAGTTCCATTCTATCATGTTCTACTCTCAGAAACCGCATCCATCTTCACTGCATGGGCTTCAGTGTGGTCCTCAGTTCTCTGCACCTATCACTTCATCTCAGCCAGAAACTGCACCGCACACATTCTCCAGGCTCTGCTGGACCATGGAGACTTCAAGTGCCATCATCACCCCTAAACACATCCAGTGGGAGAATTTGAAATAAAAGTCAGAGAAGACTTTATAAGTCAACTCACCCTTGTTCTTTAGTCTCGGAGTAAAGAGAACAATATTCAATACTCAAGTTAAAGAATGTGCTATGTCCCTGACTTGTCTTTAATACAGTGTCATGCTTTATATTGTCCTTACATAAATATTAAATTGACCACCAAGAAAACAAATATAAGGTCATAATTAAAATAGGACAGGAGACATCAAAGACACAGAGGGTGCTAGATTAAAGAGGAGACTGGAGGAAGGAAAAATTGACTGTTGGAACAGCAGAGGCCAGAGGCAGCAAGGACTTTTGCTCAGACAGATCAAGGGGTGGGGCTGAGCGATTTGTGCATAAAGACGGGGAAGGATCCAGATGCACCATTGACAGACCTGCAGAGCCAGCTGCAGCCTGCCTATTCCTCTGAGGTTCTCTCAGGCAACTTGACCTAATCACATCCCTACCCTTCAAGCCGGTTTTCCTTGACTGCCCTTTCTGGGGAGCATGCCACCAGCTTGCTTGCCTCTGGTCGCAACCACATGCAAGTTTCCCCTCTCCTTCATTCTCTGTAATCAGGAGTGACACTCTTCCCTGTGGACTTCCTCAGGGCACTTCTGGTTCTCTGCTCATGTTCCCACTCGAAGAGTCCATTCAGTCCAGCTTGTCTGCAAGTTCCTGCAGCAGCTCCTCCTGGTAAGCTTCACTCTAGGTCCCTCCGTCGCTCAGTGCCTCCGACTCTTGAAAGAAGAATCTTCCCACAACACAGTTTTCTTCTTCCTGCCATGTTGCCCTGTTGTGTAAGATCAGAGCCTTCCACTTAAAAATGTATATATATAATGTTTGAAGGATATGTTGAAAAGAAATTCCCTTTGAAGTAGAAAGAAAATTACTCCAACTTTTCAGCTTTTCAGTGTTTCAAAGACAACAGGAGGATATTATTTTGGAAAGTCGCTATTAAAAGTATGAGATTTCAATCAATTTTGAGGAAAACATAAAACATGATAAATTCATATGTTAAAATGATATACCTCTGACCCTAGCCTATCAAGTCTCATCAGGACTGGCTGCATTGTCTTCCTCTGTGGCCTGGCAAGGCTGTTCACCCCTCGGGGGTGGGGGACGTGATCAAAGAACCAGCCACTGAGTTCATGTAAGAGAGAGTGCCTGTTCCCCTTACTAGGCAATCCACTTGGAGACTGAGCTGCCATCTGTGCAGGAGTTCCAGGTGATCTCCGTGAATGGTCCTTGGTTGGAGTATCAGTCTCAGAAAAGACCCCTGTGCCCAGATATTTTGGTTCTGTTGTTCTTCTTGTGGAGCTCCTGTCCCCTCCAGGTCTTTCTATTTCCTCCTTCTTTCATAAAATTCCCTGCACTCTGCCCAAAGTTTGGCTATGAGTTTCAGCATATGCTTTAATACCCTGCTGGGAAGCCCAGTCCTTCCCACATTCCTCTTCCATAGAAAAGCCTCTCAAGCCTGGCGACTGAAGACTGATGCTGTCCTGGCACCTCTGTCACCAAAACAAAGCCATGGAGACCACAAGAGCCTGGGATGACTGTTTAGCCTGTATTTGTTTCAGAGATTCCACTTGGCTGACACTGTCCATGGATCACCTGTGGACTGCAAACTGCTGAGCTCTGGACTTTCTGAAGGCTGCTGTAAACCAGCCCAGTATATGTGATTGTTCCTGCCTCTTCATATGGTCGGCGAGCCAGATGCTTCTGGTAAATACCCAGTTGCCCAGCCTTTGACCAGCTCTTCAGTCTTCCTGGCTCTGACAATGACGCCCTGGCTCTGACAATGACGCCATTGCTTCAGCTGGAAATGCTTACAGAGAGAACTTTGCTGACATTAAAAACATCTACCTGTAAGCTCCACCTGCCCAAGGACAAAGTAACTTCCTGGAATGCTGGGAGTTGTAGTTCTTGAAAAATAACAAAACCACATGGGAAATATGGCGGTGGTGTGATTTTGCCCTTAAAAACTCCCTATAGCATGGGACTCAATGCCATTTACTGGGATTCTAGAGAGTGGACATGACCAGAGTCCATCCTGGTCAGTATTTAATTAAAGCTTGCTTCAAATTTGGCTCAAAAAAAAAAAAAAAAAAAAAAGAGATATACACATCTCCATAGAAAGCAAAGCTCAGAGAGTTTATAACCTTCAGATACTCTTTGAGAAAAGGAGGTTCTCTCCTAATTATGGGTCTATAAAAAATGCAAGTGAATTATATGCAGCCAGAGAACCCTTGAGAAATCCCTACATTGAGGTAGGCATCATGGTGCACACCTGTAATCCTAGTACTTGGGAGTAGAGGCAAGAGGACCAGGAGTTCAAGTTCATTCTCTGCTACAAAGCAAGTTCAAGGTTAGCCTGGACCATGTAGGAATCTTGTCTCAAGCAAACAAACAAAACTATAGACTTCTTGCCAACCTCCTTCCTCTGACGCACCCTGCATCCCCAGCACACAGCCCTCTATTAGCTGACGCTCTTTGTTAGCTTCCCTTCCTGAACCGCAGTGTCACCCCAAAGTCTCTATGAAACCTATGATTCTGAAGCAAGCACGTGCACTAGGCTTGTCTGGTGACACTCCGGCGCCTCTCCCAAGTAACTCCTCCTGCTTTCAGAACACGGGGGCTGACCTAGAGCATGTGACCAAGGGTAAAGCCAATTACCTCTCTGCATTCTCGTGAGAGGTGTCATTTGTTCTGAGGCCATCACTGGTCCTTGGGCAGTGACTCCAGGACTTCAGTGCAGCGATGAGTAAAGGGCCTATGTGTCGCACTGGACATGACCTGGGAGACAGTGTAAGTCACAGTAACAGTCAGAGCAAGGTGAGGGAAAGAACTTCGGAATGATGCAGTTGATCCTGAAGAAGGGGCTTGGGGAATGGAGAGGAAAACATGTCTGTGTTGTCATGTGAGCCTTGAAGCCGGCCTTCCTGTTCCTTGAGCTAAGGCAATCCCCACTCTTGCTTTCTGGATACTGGTGTTTGCTTACTTATGCCACCACCAGTCCTAACGGACATGCGTGGCCCTGCAAATCCCCACCCAGGCTCCCCCCACTTGGACACCAGCACAGGATGCACTTGCACAGAAGCTAGAGTCTGCGCCAGTCTCACAGGCTGGGACAGACCTGTGGGTGGTTTGCATCACATACCAAGTGGCTGCCCCAAATAACTCACCCGGAAAAGAGAAAGAGCCCACTCTGTCTCCTGTGCTCAGCCTGACTGTGGGGTGGAGGAGAGTGTGAATAAGGCTGAGGGGATTGCCACATAAGACAAAAAGAAGAGAGGCCTCCAGTCCCATTCCGTGACTTAGCGCTGCAGGGCCCTGGGTGCCAGAGCAGCCAGTGCGCATGTGAAGGTCGCCACTGCTGGTATTTGGGGAGGCGGGTATTTAGCAGCGCCTGGGCCGATGCCTACCACTTGCCATCATCACCCACACGCCCCATGTCTGACAACCCAAAATGTCTTCTGACGGGACCAAATGCCCTCTGTAGAGCCACCCAGCTCAGGGCCGCTTTGGCATTAAGAGAGGGGGGACTTCACTGCCCACTGAAAGGGATAGTCAAATCTGGAGTGAATGTACTCAGAAGAGACATCCGAGCTTGGATGTGTGAGGCAAGAGGGGGGTGACGCAAGTGTGAGGCAAGAGTGAATGAAGACACTGCAGAGGCAGAAAGGATTCTGCTTAAAGGTTAGGCCAGGACCCTTAGAAACAGTTTGTAAAACACTCGGAGGCCTTTACAGAAGGATGGGGCTCTTGAGAAAGGAACAGAAGTGAGGGACAAGACGAATGTCTTGCCTTGCCTATCTTTCTCGTGTGTGTGTGTGTGTGTGTGTGTGTGTGTGTGGTGTGGTGTGCATGTGTAGGTGTGTGAGTCCCTAAGCCAGAGGTTGAGGTGGGGAACCTTCACAGCTGGCAGGCTTTCTCAATAAAACCCAGAGCTAGCCAATATAGTTGGTCTCACTAGCTTCAGGGATCTCCTACTCTGCCTTTTCACTTCATATCGGGTAATGTTGATCCGAACTACGACCTTCAGGCTTTAACCACCAAGCCATCTCCCTGGCCCAAAATACACCCATTGTTCTTCCTATAACCTCTGCACCCCTTGAGGATGTTAGAATTAGACTGGAAAATTCTGTAATCCTGGAACAGACAACAAAGAGCCTGGCCCAGGATTACCCACGGCTGTTCAGGCACTCGCAGGCCACTTACCCTCAGCCTCAGACAGTGAATTCCAGAAATGAGTGTTTCAGCCTGGCCTGTCTCTGGGGGCACGGTGAAGTCCGTGAGTGGAAACTCTGGCTGACAGGGAGCAAGGAGGTGTTGGTTGGGTAAACTGGATCAAGAATCTCTGAGGAGGGTGGAAGAGTATCTCTTGAAGAAGAGAAAATAGTCCCATGGGCGGCAGGGCAGAGCTTGCTGACAAGGAGTGAGGGCCTGGAGAATCTTTAAGTCTTAAAATTACAATTATTTATTTGTGTGTGTGTGTGTGGGGGGGTGCGTACCCCTGCACACACGGAGAGGTCAAAGGACAACTTGCAGAAGCCAGTTCTCTGTGTCACCTTATAGGTCCCGAGGATGGGACTCAGGCTGTCAGTCTCGGCAGCAAGCGCCTTTGTAACTCAGCCATCGCGACCGCCCAACCTTGGGAATTTCCTGAAAGAGCCAAATTCCTTTATTTGCACATTCTGATGGACCTATTATGTCCGGGGGTATCAAAATGAGACCCAGTTCCTCTACCACTGTTGGGTTATTATGCAATCTTAGGCAAGTTATGTGTCTGAGTCTTAATTTCCCCGTCTGATAACTTGGAGACCCCAGCTGTCACTCAGGACAGCGGCGATAGCTTAGAGAAGGGACCAGCACAGGCTACATGTGCTCGATGCTCCACTTCTTGCCGCTATGAAGGGAGCCAGAGCCCCTGGCCGTCCACTCAGTGGACAAATGTTCTCTAGGTGGAATAGCTAATGAGCCAATCGGGGCCTTCAGATCCAGCCGGCGGCTCCTGGCTGGTTTTGTCCCTTTGTTCTCTCACACAGTAACAGACACTTTGAACCCTCCAGACCTATAGAGCAGAGGTGGGAAAGGTTTCACATGGCAGCTTGCGTGCACAGGATGAATCCTGTAGCCAACAGGTGTGAATTAGGGGGGAGCATCGGGATATTACATGGTGGCTGTAGAACACTGACAGAGGCTCTGTCAGCCAGAGCCCTCTCCACAGCCCTGCATATTCTCACCACTCTGATGGAGTGACAAGACAGGCAGAGTGATGGCCTGCCACCGAGACCTCTCCTAACGACTGGGAGTGCCTCAGCCTGGAGAGTTCATGAGTGCCCTTACACCTAGAAGGAGGTTGATGCAGTAACCAGCTCACAACCTGGAGGTTCAGCCATCTTGATGGTGGGGGTCTAGTTAATTGATTCACATTATGTAGAGGGCAGATAGGGAGCTGCATTAACCAGTCAGAGAAATCAAACATGAACTCAAACATTAAGTTGATGGTTGCTGCGGAAGCATCTGGATTTTGAGATGAGCTTTGCTCCTTGCCCATCTTGGCGTGCTTGGTTAGCATGGGCCTAGTATGATTCGTGAGAGAGGCCCTTTGTGCTGATCACAAATCAATCCAAGCTTGATGACAAGAAACTTGTGGGTTAGACCTCTGCAAGGCTGACGGAGAGAGAAGCCCTATCCGGCAGCTGTTACAGTATGTGTTGGGTCACAGTGAGGCCGCATCAGGCTTCTGGCCTAGAGTCCTGGACAGTAAGAAGCTTGTGCTTAGCTGTTACAGCAGCAGCAGCTCACATGAAACTCTCCCCCTCTGCCTCCGAGGACTGCACAATTCATGTAGTGCTGTTCGGCACTCAGCAACTTAGCCCCTTCAGGGATACAGCCATGACTCCCATGCCGCAGACCATTTCACTCACTCTGTGCGGGGGTTAATGGGAAGACGTGGGCTAAGGTTGTGGGCTGCGTAGTTACTTCAGCTTGTGCTGGGAAAGAACTGACCATTGCTAGCGATTCCATGCTGGCTGTACCTGAGGCCTGAATGTCCCCGTGCTGCAGGCCTCCCTGACCAGAGATGCTCAGCCACGGGCTGATGCATCTAGTCCTTGTATGACTGTCCTGTGCCCTTTTCAGGTCTTCAAATTATTTTCTTCTTCCTTGGGCTCCAGTTGTCTTTATTCTCCAAAGTTCTTCCTTAGAAATATTGATTTGCCTTAGTGTCTTAGTCACTTTTTTATTGCCATGACAAAACACCATGACCAAGGCAAGTTATAAAAAAGAACATTTAATTCTGGGCTCATGGCTGCAGAGAGTTGGAGTCCATGACCATCATGATGCCATGGCATGGGGGCACTGGCAGGCATGGAGCTGAGAGCTTACATCTGGATCCACACGTGGGAAGCAGAGAACTGATGGAATTGTGTGGTCCTTTGATGCCTCAAAGCCCCAGTGACACAGCTCTCAACAAGGCTGCAAAACAGTTCCATCAATTGCAGATCAAGTGTTGCAACGTGCGGGCCTGGGGGGACCGTTCTCATTCAAACCACCACAGGCAGGTAAGGTAAAACTTCAGGTCTGTGGTGCAGGAACAGGCCCAGTGTGATCCCTTCTCATCCCAACCTCTGTGGAAGCAGAGGAGCACAGGGAAGGATTTCTGAGTGACAGGTTACAATGATGACTTCCCCCAACAACAGTGGAAGCAGTGAAACAGTGAAGCACTTGGGGGTGCAGGGGTGGGCCGCCTCCTTTCTTAGCAGGGTTGTTGGGCTTCCTCAACTCCTTCAGAAAGACTGCCTCTCCACGCAGGCCGGTGCTGTCTCTAGTTTCCCACAGCACTGGGTTCTAACCATGTACTTTTCCATTGCCCTATACTTAGCAGTTAGCATGAGAGCGAGGGCTGTGCCCAGAACAGTCCGTGTTATGTAACCGTTCCTCCACAAACACTTGCTGAGTTAAACTAGAAACTGTCCTCTCCGTGTGACGTGTGACTACGTGTATGAGGTATATTTTCTTCTTTAGTTTTACCAGACGATGAATTCCAAAGGTCTTGAACTTACTGACCTCCCAGTAGGGACTTTGCAGAAATCTGCACTTGGCTTTAATACAGCTCAGACTTTGTCACCTTGGTGCCATGAACCTTCAGTTTCTTCACCAGGGACTCTGGCACCATCCCTTCCCCCTTGTCAACAACTAATTTAGAAAG
This sequence comes from Psammomys obesus, assembly GCF_907164565.1. NCBI lineage: Eukaryota > Metazoa > Chordata > Mammalia > Rodentia > Muridae > Psammomys > Psammomys obesus. The sequence goes on from NW_026596079.1 coordinate 38,786,183, forward strand.
AATTTGTCTGTATAAGTCCTCCTGGGAGGCCTGCACAGAGGATGCTGTGCTTCCTGCTCTGCTGGAGAAGGCCTGTGAGAATCGGCTCCCCTCTCACAGTGCGTGTTGCTGTGTGAGACCATGATGCCTGGGCCAGCTGTTCTGATCCTGCTGTTGGCTGAGGGTGAGCAGGTAGAAAAAGCTGATCCTCGAGTCAGCCCAGCCTGAACACTGCCATGACAGGAGGCGAAATTCCCTTGCTCAGTTTTATTGTGAACTGAGCTTCTATTGCCCTCAGTGGGATGCATCCTGAAAGCAACCTTATCATCTAGTTCCACAGAGAAAGGCTACATCAGAAATATCTTCCTGTAAGGGTCTAATCATTCTCTCAACTCCCTTCAATAGGTAACGGGAATTTTTCTGTTATTATGGCCTTCCATATTCAAGGATTTTCAGTGGTCATTGAGCCCCTTTTTCCAGTTTTCTATGTTTTCCCATTTAAAGCTCTTGCTTTGGAGATCCTGACCGTTTCTCCTGGTTGAGGGTCTGCTTTCTAACCTATTTACTCCTCAGGACTTGCCAGTATTAATCCATGGGTTAGAATGGAATTGGGGAAAGGCTAAGAAAATATGCTGAAATCCTGAGTCCTTCAGACTCAGTATTTGGAGGGATGAGTTCCTGAGAAATCCTCTGCAAAGGTCTGAGCACGGACCACCACTGTACCGTCAGCACCTCAAGGCTTCCCACAGACTCTAACACTCTAGGCACTCTTCTCCCCTAAGAGTTCACCCTGAACAAGCGCTGCCCAGGCTCCTCCAGTCGGGTGCCTCCCTGGCATGGTGGGCTATGTCTTCAGGGCTCTGGCAAGGTCCAGATGTTTATGAATCACCCTTGCATTTTAAATGTTTCCATTAAGCATTTTCAAATGCATTTCAGCCAAGGTTTCTCCTGCTCCCTGCCCACACATGCATGCCATAAGGTGAGTCGAGGGTGAGCGAGCTGGCATCCCTGTGGCGGATTCCCAGAGAAGGGTGTGCCCCTCAGCAGGCCGTGCCAGGACTCAGCATGGGATTTGCTTTCCAGTCATATCCCAAGCTGTAAGGTTTGAGAAGCTCCTGACACTTCTGTTTGCCATCTGCAAACACACAAATGACTTTTATTTCCAAAACACACTGGCATAGTTTGCTGTTGCTTTGATTTATTTGGGCTTGAGTGGTAGTTCTGCTGTTTGTCTGTTGTTGTTTGGAGCTGTGCCAGAGGGGTTTCCAAAACAACCAAATTGGAACATCTGTATTTATACTTTGCCATGAAAATTTCATCCTGGGCCTGGAGAGGTTGCTCAGAGGTTAAGAGCAATGGCTGCTCTTCCAGAGGTCCTGCGTTCAATTCCCAGCAACTGTATGGTAGCTCACAGCTATCTATTAATGCCCACTTCTGGTGTGCAGATGTACATGCAGACAGAAAATTTTATACATAGTAAATAAATCTTTGGAAGAAAGAAAGAAAGAAAGAAAGAAAGAAAGAAAGAAAGAAAGAAAGAAAGAAAGAAAGAAAGAAAGAAAGAAACTTTCATCCTAATGGAGGAAGCTTGAGTAGTAGATTCAGAATCCAGCCCCTCTCCAGAGTCTAGTTGTCGTTCAGCACCTGCGGTTTGAATGTTCCTGAAGATTCGCTATGCTCTGGAGATATACTTTCCCTTCTCAGGTGACCTGTTCATTGTGAGCATGGGTCTTCCCCTTAGTTTCTTCCTCCTCTGTCTGGTGGGACTTGGAGGCGTTTTCTCCAGGACCTCCTGCTCTAGAGGAGAAGGCGGGCTGTGGGCAAGGGCACGCCCACGCATGCGCTGGCTCACTCGCTGCTTGCACCACTGTTACTAGTTACTTAGATTCCCATTCAGCTTTTCAAGGCTTAAATCGAATAGTCCTTGCTGCACCCCTTTTAAAGACAACTATGAAAAAATACTATACGCAAACTGGACTCGTCTAAGTGATCTGAAGTTGGAGCCGTTCCACAGTTTGGCACTTACATTCATATCATTTTAAAGGCTGAGTTGGTACCAACTCCATTACTTGTCTTGATATATGAAGAAAAGGATATATGAATGCGACCTCTGTATTCTGTGAAGGAAAATGACATTCTAGACGAAACCTTCATCAACTGGCATGTGACTGCACGGGGACTCTGTGCCAGAGACGGTGGAACCCACATCTTGGCGTACACAGTTCCCATCCTTAGAGGTGCCTGTGTGCCTGTCTGGTTAACCTGGCAGCACCAGTAAGAGCAATAATGATGGTGACTCAAATGATGGTCCACGCAAAAACCGAAGACTCAGTGGACAAAGTGAAGCGGAAAAGAAGTGTACTGCTTTTCTAACACCAAAAACAGTATCTGCCATTCAGCTTCTACAAAGCGAAGGAAGCATTTTGGGCAACTGCTGTCTTAAAACAGTACTGTTACTGTAAACGTCCTGGTCGGGCATGAGGCGGTGTGGCATTGTCTCTTCTTTTTAAATTGCTTTTGCCTTATTGTTGTTTATGAGTGCGCTTGCTAGACTTAATGTGCACATTTGAAAGCAAGTAGTACACTTTTAGAAAGCTGTTCAGATATTCCCTGGTCATTTAATCCTTACATTTTGAAGTTGGCATTATTATCTCCATTTCACAGGGACAACAGGGATCAGAAGGTAGAGGAATTCGCCTCAGCTAGAAACAGGTAAGCCAGAGTGGACATCACCATGGAATCCTGGTGACCTCTGATGCTTCCTTAGGGCAAGAGATTTTGGAGGGAGGGAGGGATCATTTTGTCAAATTATAATTGACCTACAATCATTTTATTAAATATCAATTTGTCAAAAACTAGTGAAATGCTTTCTTTACTAGGGGGAGTCAGAGGTCTGAAATCAGTGTTGATGGGGTGAGGTGGAAGCCAATGATCAATACTTCAAATACTGTTGGATAATTATTTTCAACTTAATCTAGATGTTTGCTGCACTGAACTGTATGCTGCCCCATGGAAGAGCAGACGCAGACATGGGCAGCAGCTGGGGTTGGTGCAGGAAGAACAGAGCAAAGAACAGGAAGCCGGGACACCGGAAGTGGAGCTGAGGGACCGAGTAGCCACCCACACTAAAGTGACCCTAGACTTTAAGGAGGGCGTGGAATGCTACTTCCCCTGATTTAACAGTGGCCTGCTGTATGCATGTATAGATATTTCACAGTGTAAGTCATAAATCTGTATGAGTAATATGCTAATTTAGAATTAAAGTAAAAACAGCCAGGTGTGGTGACATATCTCTGATCACAGCACTTGAGAGGCAGAGGCAGACAGATCTATGAGAGTTCAAGACCAGCCTGGTCTACAGAGCGAGTTTCAGGGCAACATAGTGAGTGAGACCCTGCCTCATAAATAAATAAGCATTTTTTAAAATAAAAATGAAAGTTCCTTTAAAAGAGAAACACCTAAAAAGTAAACAGTTTTTACTATTGGCTATATAGTAACAATTTGTGAATGTTTCATTTATATATTTTTTAAATCATAGACTAACAATTCCAAGAAAGTTGCCGTAGTAAACTGAAGCAGAAATAAAACTTTGGGGGAAATCTTTAGGTATCCAGATGCATTCATTAAGTTGCTAACTTAGTTTTGAAGAATGAGCATTTTGACAGGAGGTCTGTTCTTTTGGCATGAAATATACAGATTTCTGGGTCCTTCAGCAACAGTGAGTGCTGGGGAAGCTCACCTTGCCTGGTTCCCCTGAGTTCATCCAGGTATCCCTTTAACAGAAGGGTCCACAATGCCGGAAAGGGAAGTCTGCTGGGGAGACCTTTCTTCACTGCTGTCCTTAGCTCACCACAGGGCTCTGTGGAGCCAATTTTTATGGAAGTGCCCTTTGGAACTAAAAAGCTTCCACTTTACCCTGCCTACAACATGTGCAGGGATAAAGAGAGAGCAGAGGTCAAGGGAAAGTCCAACCAGTTTCTGGCCAGCCTGGGTCTCCAACCTGAGACCCACCCCATGGGAGACAGCCAACCTCTGACACTATGCTCACAGACAAGAATAGCATAGCTGCCTTCTGAGAGGCTCCACCCAGGAGCGAATCGAAACACATGCTGAGACTCATAGCCAAACATTGGGCTGAGCACAGGGAATCTTGTGGAAAAGTGGTGGGAAGGATAGGAGGACCCAGAGGTGCCAGGACCTTCACAAGAAGACCAACAGAGCCAAGTAACCAGGGCCCAGAGGGAGCTGTGAAGACTGAAGCACCAACCAAGGGCTGTGCATGGACTGGGCCTAGATCCGCTACATGGACAGAGCCAATAGGCAGCTCAGGCTTCATGTGGGTTTCCTAGTAAGGGGAGCAGGGGCTGTCTCTGACAAGGACTCTGTTACATGCTCCTTGATCACCTTCCTCCTTTCAGGGGGCCTTGCCAAGCCACAGAGGAAGAGGATGCACTCAGTCCTGATGAGACTTGATGAGCTGGGAGGGGGGACTCCCCTTTTCTGAGGAATGGGGAGGGATGTTGAAAGAATGAAGGATCATGGGACTGGTAGGAGAGGAGGGATGGGGGCTACAATCAGATGTAATGTGAATTAATTAATTAATTGAGAAAAAATAAAAGCTCCCAATTCAGGGTGATTGAAGCTGCTTCAGGGTGATCAGAAGCTGGGTGAACGCTTAGGCTGGGGTGTTCAGGTTAAGTAACACACAGGTTAGGCTCTACCCAGCAGGGTATCAAAGCAGATGCCAAACTTTGGGCAGAGTGCAGGGACTCTTATGAAAGAAGGGGGAGATAGAAAGACCTGGAGGGGACAGGAGCTCCACAAGAAGAGCAACAGAACCAAAAAGTCTGGGCCCAGAGGTGTTTTTTGAGACTGATACTCCAACCAAGGACCATGCATGGAGATAACCTAGAATAGATGTAGCTCGTGGCAGCTCAGTCTCCAAGTGGATTGCCTAGTAAGGGGAACAGGGGCTGTCTCTGACATGAACTCAGTGGCTGGCTCTTTAATCACCTCCCCTGAAGGAGGAGCAGCCTTGCCAGGCCACAGAGGAAGACAATGCTGCCAGTCCTGATGAGACCTTATAGGCTAGGGTCAGAGGGAAGGGAAGGAGGACCTACCCTATCAGTGGACTTGGAGAGGGGCATGGGAGGAGAAGAGGGAGGGAGGGTGGGATTGGGAGGGGAGGAGCTGGGATGCAAAGTGAATAAACTATAATAAATAAAAAATAAATAAATAAATTTTAAAAATGGTAATACAAAAAACAACAACAACAACAACAAAACAAAACAAAACAAAGTAACGTGTAGGACAGGAAGTCCTTAGAGGAGAGTTAAAAAATCTTCCTAAGATTCCTAAAAGTCTTTCTGTCTTCTAAGGACTTTTAAAAGTAAGTGCCTTTGTATTCAGACTAAAATATACATTGCATGGGAAAATTTGAAAAGCCAAGTTATATTCTGGCATTCTCTAGAGAGAGAGGGGCAGTAAGAGACAGGAGAAAGACCTGTTGGGTTCAGTGTGGCTGGAAGTTTTTCAGGGGTTTGTGTCAAAATAAATGGAGTCAGGGTTGGACTCCTTGTAATTGTTTACTTATTTTCTGGTTACTCCTTAATCTCAGCTGGTTTGATAATTTTCAAACAGGGTTTTTGTTTGTTTGTTTTAATTTAGGCAGGAAAATTGAGCCGAGTACAGATGTATGCTTCACAGGGCTATTGTAACAAGGAACCCCAAACTGGTGATTGTAGGAGAAAACGAGCCATGGCCAGCCTACCCGGCACACTGCGCTTCTGCATGCTTCTGCATGCTTCTGCGTCAGAACACTGAATTCTGAAGGAGCCCGAGGTGGCTCCCCTGCAGATGGGGCTGCACTGAATGTGCTTCTTTTACATAGAGAGCGTGGTGGTGGTGTGTCCCAAGGAACCTGATGGCCAATCACGGTCCACACGCTCCCCACATGCAATAATGCAGACGCTGCCCCTGAAACCCTCCAGAATGGTTTATCTGTGAGTGCTTTATCGACTCTTGGGCATTGCTCTCTTGGGGGCATGGGGAGGGGGGAGGAGATGCCTGACAGCAGGTGAACTGGAGCGTAATCGCCTTGTCTCACTGCTCTGAAAGCCCTGAGTTTGAAGTAACAGTGTCAGTAGCAGGTTCCTCATGGAGGCTGTGAGAAGGGACTGGTCTGCGGCTGGCTTCTTGTGTCCTGGATTTTAGATGCATCACCCCAGTCTCTACTCTTCCAGTGACATTCTTCTCTCTGTGTCTGAGCCTGCAGGACATCCTGTTTCCAAGGGCACTAGTCATCGGATCAGTTTGCCTTGATCCTTTTTGACATCATTTTGCTTAATTTCATTGCAAAGTCCCTTTGTACAAATAAGGGAGTCAGGGCTTGAACATACCTTTCTAGACAAATAATTCCACCCATGACACATTCCAATCAAAACTACCAAGAACTACCAAATCCATTTCCTTTTCTTTCAAAGATCCATTTTCTCTCTCTCTCTCTCTCTCTCTCTCTCTCTGTGAGTGTGTGTGTGTGTGTGTGCGTGTGTGTGTATCTGTGTGTAGGCATGTGCCTGTAAGTGTGCAGAGATCTTCAGAGTCCAGAAGGGGTATCAGAGCTGGTTGTGAGCCATCTAGCATGAGTGCTGGGAACTGAAGACACTCAGCAGCACACACGCTGAGCCATCTCTCCAGCCCTCTAATCCATTTATACATTATAAACAAGGTGTTTGGTTTTTTTTTTTTAATGGACTTTTGAATTCCAAGTACTAAATGAAAAAATTTATAATTGCAAGTGCAACTAGTTTTCTTTTACTCCAAAATCTCACTAAAACAAATATAAGAAAACATTAAGTCGTAAACCATAGGAACAAAGTGGATATTAAACATTTGGAAGCCAGGAAGAAGACCAGCAAATGCTGGCTACCTTAGCTGACTATGAATTACGCGTCTGTCTCCAGGGAGCTCAGGAGTTGGAGCACCACCTCACCTAGAGGGAGGAGAGTCCGCATCCTGAAGACACATTTGAGCACCCGAGCTTGGGGCTAGGCTATTTGACTGAAACTTCGCACCATGAAGACCCCAGGGCTCTCCTGCTTTAAGAGGCAGAGCAACTCCAGACAGGAGGAGGAGTCTGCTCAGCGAAGTCAGCTCATCTTCAAAGGCCTGACTAACAGCAGAGGCTCCAGAGAGCATGCTGAAGGCACCCTGCACTTTGGACGAAGAACCAGAAGGATTTGAGCTGGGCCTCCTCTCTGAGGACTGGCTTTCACAGTACCAGGTGATATGCAAGCTGCCAAAGGAGGAAATGCATCAATAGTCCCGCCCAGTGGGACTCCTGTGAACTACAATGACCAGCATGGCAAGACATCCCGAGAGCTGCTATAATGGCACTTATACTTGGAAGTAACTGGATTGGGGGGGGGGGGCCCTCAGCGAGAGGAAAATCCTGCCCAGTATTGTAAGCCTAGCCAATGACCCATGGCAAGTGTGGTCACTTGAGGCCCTTAGAGGAGAGCGTCCGGTGTGCTCCCACTCTGCCGTCTCCTATCTGTGCTCCCTCCCGCGCTCATAATGCTCCAGTCACAATGGCTCTCCTAATATCTGGACACACTATTCTTTCCGGTGCAAGACATCTGCTTCTGCTTTTGCTAGAAATGTCTCCCACACCTGCACCTCGAAACAACACCAGGCTGGGCTGGAACTCTCAGAGATCTGCCTGCCTCTGCCTCTGCCTCTGCCTCTGCCTCTGCCTCTGCCTCCTTCATGTAAGGATTAAAGGTGTATGCCACCATGCACACTAGAAAGCCATTTCAAATGCTGAGCTTAGCATTACACGAACAAGAAGAGACCCAGGGGGTATAGACTGTTTTTAAGAGGATTATTGACAGGCTTTTAAAGAAACACATGCACCTCATGAATGGCTAATGCATTCACTGGATTTAAATAAATTCAATAATCCAGAGATACATCCAAGTATATTTAAGCACTCGGGAGACTTTTTAAAATAAATGAGGTCTTTCCTGGCTACAGGAAAGTCAAGCCATCCACCCTCAATGTCCTGGCCAGAGGAGAGGCTTCACTCCCCAAAAGGGAATCTTCCTCCTCACCCACATACTCCCCACTTTATACCCTGACTCAGGGGGGTCCTGGAAAGAAAGAGAGCATTCTAGGAGGACGAAAAAGGGAAGCCCAGCTCTCTCCGCTCCCTGCCAAAGGTGAAGATTTGATTTCAGGACCCGCCTCCCCCTTCTTCTCCCAGGCTCTGCAACAAGACAAGCTCTGAGGCAGGGGAGGGGAGAGGCAGGGCCAAGGCCACAGCAGCGGGTGCTGCTTGAGAATTCAGCGAGACAGAGGGACAGAAGGCTGCGTTCTCCGTCCCTTCATGACACTGAGCGGAGTTGACTCCTCTCCTCAAGGCAGTTTTCGTCCAGTGCGAGGAGGGTGGTCCTCACACACATGGACAATGTCCCTCAGGGGACAGAGGCCAGCTGAAGAGCTAAGCTCCCACGGCAGATGCAAGGCAGCATGTGGGGGACACTGGGGTGACAGTGACTGCACGACTGCACTTGATGGCCCCTTCACGTAATTCTGTCACTCCAACACTCCGGGCAGAGGTATTTACTGTGAGATAACCGGCATGAGGAAGGCCCAGTGGCCTTGTAAGGGGAACAGGGACTGTCTCTACATGAACTCAGTGGCTGGCTCTTTGACCTCCCCCCCCCCCCGAGGAGGGAGTAGGTTTGCCAGGCCACAGAGGAAGACAATGCACCCAGTCCTGATGAGACCTGATAAGCTAGAGTCAGATGGAATGGGATGAGGACCTCCCCTATCAGTGGACTTGGAGAGGGGCATGGGAGGAGATGAGGGAGGGAGGGTAGGATTGGGAGGGAATGAGGGATCGGGATACAGCTGGGATACAGAGTTAATAACATGTAACTAATAATAAAAAAATAAAATTAAAAAAAAGAAGGAGATATGGGAACACATTAGTTCTGCACGGGGGAAGCCTGGGGAAGTTTTGCAAAGAGGGTGGCTTTGGAAAGCTTGTACAATACAGGGAGTACAACGAAGGGAAGATGTTTCTCATGGCAAAGCCGTGAGCCTAAAAAGACAGAAGGGGGAAGGAAGCAGGCAGGGACAGCTCCAGGAACTGGTAGGAACGGAAGACTACTAGATAGCACAGTCTCACTTCTGTCCATCAAAATGCATAGTCCGCTCAGTGGTAGATTTATATGTTTGCCAAGAATGGGCTGAAAATGACAATAAAATAAAATAAAACCAAACAAACAAAAAACACATTCACACGATTAGGAAATCCATCATGTTTTATGTTTGCCCATGAAGTTGGCTGACAGAGCTAAACACTGTAATGAAAGTATATTGAGCCTGAGCTACACATACCAAACTAAACAGCAAGGGCTGGAACTTAGTGACAGAATTCAGTGGAAGAGCATTTGCCTGGTATGCACAAGGCCTGGGGGTTGGTTCCCAGCATCGTCTGTGGAGATAGGCATGCCCTGTGTGCTTGGTGCTGACAGAGTTGACAAGAAGGTTGACTGTGTGTTGAGTGCCTTATAGACTGCCTATGCCGTCAATCCAGGGCAGGTGCCGTGCCGGGAAGGGGTCAGGTGGACACGTATTAGTCTTGGGAAGTTGCACCTGAGGCATGTGGCTGATGATAGAGGAATATTTGGTAACAGGAGGGACCCGCTATCTGATGGCCAGTGCACATGAGTTCCTTGAGAGTGAGCCTACTGAATCAGGAGAACCAACATTGGCAGGACGCCACCTGGCCGGAGGTGAAGTGAAGCTGAGAAAGAAAAACTGGATTTCCAAAGAGGGAGGAAGTGGGAAGAGGAACTTGGCCAGATGGTGTTGCTACAAGCTGCAGAAGGGTCCATGGAAATGAACTCAGACTCTCCACTGTCACCTGGAACCGAGATTCTGGGTCAGTAAAGGCAAGGCAAAGGCAGCGCCACCCTGCTAGCTGGGACGCCCTGACAGCGAAATGCCCTTGGGCCGCAGTGCAACAAGGAGCCTGCACTGGCCTATGCCAAAAGGCCATATGGAGAGGTCCTGGCACTGCCAAGAGAGGGTGCCAGCCAGCCCTGCTGGGCCACCTGAGGCCAGTACCCCAGCAATTCTGTTTCCAGTGACCTTAAGGATGTTCCGTCACCCTCAGATGGTGAATGCTTGCAGCTACTGAATACAGCCAGAGAACAAGCCTGAAGAAAAGGGCGTACTTGGTGGAAGGGGGGAAAGACAGTTTGCCCATAACCCCGCGAAGACAGCAGCCTCGCTCCAGGAAAGGCGCCCGCTGCTAAGATGAGGAAAATCCCAAAGTCCGAGGACACTTGTGCTCCGTGGGAAGGCTGTAGGGAAAGGGAGGTGCTCTCATTCAACAGGATTCAGAACAGCACAAACTCCATGGAGAGAACTTCCTCCTCCTCTTCTGGCCTCTGCGGGCATTACACTTTTGTGACACACCTCCTTTCACATCCCAACACACACATATACACATAAATAAAATCAAATTAAAAGAATAAATGAAATTTAAAAGAGCTTTTATCCCTTAACATGTACTCATGATGAAGTCACATGACTCTTAGAATTTGCTCCAAAAGTATCGAGTTGGTGAAGGGAGACAGAAGTGGAAATGAGGCCATGTTTGTCCTGTGTTGCTCGTGCTGAGTAATGGGCAAGTGGAGACCTATTAGACATGTCGCCAAATTCACATTCTTGAAATATGCAAGTAAAGTTTAAATCTTTGCAACTTTTTATACAAGCTTGAAATGCTTTTTAAAATGCCTTAGGCTCTGACCAAGGGGGTCTCAGATTGCTTTGAGCAATGATACCCAGATAACATATATCCAGTAATTCATCATCTCTTGGGGGGGGGGGGGTTCATGTTAATGCCACCTTCTCAAATAACTTTGTTACATTTCCTAGGGTTTTCATTTGGCTTTAGATTTCGGACTTTGGGATTTGGAACACCAAGAATAGTCAATGTCTGAATTTCTAATTCATGTTTGAAACAGAAAACGTAAGTCTAAAAAGCAACGGCTTACGTGAGACCTTTGGCTAACAAGTTCAGCAGCTTCTATTTAAGTGTCTTCTTTAGAGCACTCGCCGGGTATTTCCTGAGACCTTACATAACGGCTGGCAGCCCCCTTTTCTGAAAAGAAACACCTGATTCACCACAGTAAGCTCCAGAACAGAGCTTCATTCATCCACTCCCCAGACTCAGAGCCAACCAGACGTGGAATGACTGTCTAAAGACACTGCAGCTCGGCATTTCAGCCGGTGGCCGTCACTGACAACTGGGAAAGGGTGAGCACAGTTCAGAGGGACATGGGGGAGGTGGCTACTCTTCACACCAGCAAGAAGCAGCACCCCACACTCAAAAAGGGCACTGTCTGCATCAGGGCCAGCTAGAAAAACAGCCCAGGTCACAGGAGCTCCCTTGTGCCTCTCTACCAACAGGGGCCTGAACTCAAGGAGCAGAAAGGTCCATCATCCCCAGGACACCAGGGCAGAGACAAGCAGAAGGGTAATGAAATTAATCCCTGGGCACCCCTGCCCTACAGTGGATGATGTCACAAAAATGAAGAGCGTCATGTGAATGACGGTCTCTGAGGTGCATTGTTTAACATCCCAGTGTTATCAGAGGTTATTTGGCAGCCTTCAAAAGCTTCCTTCCATCACTCATGTCTGTGCACACGTTCATTCCAGGACTCGGGAGGCAGAATCAAGTGAATTTCTGTGAGTTTGGAAGACCAGCCATCTTGGTCCACATAGAGAGTTCCAGACCAGCTAGGGCTACTTACAGACACCCTTTCTCAAAAACAGAAAAAATGCAAAAACGTCCTTGAAAGTGAGGAATAAGCTTGTCTCGTTGACTCGTTCCTTGGTTGTTACACAGCACCGAATATTTGGAATTTGCAAAGGAGTTTAGAAGTGTTTTTGAGGACTTGGACTAGTAACAGCAAGTCACCCTCTTTTCTATATTCTGTGCCAGCTTTGGCCTTAAAACCAGCAAGTCCAAAATCTAATAATAGCAGAGGTCTCCCTAGGACAAGAGCAGCCTGGCGGGATGGCTCGGAGGATGCAGAAGCCTGATGACTGAATTCAGCTCTTGGAACCCATATGGAGAGAGCCTGCTCCCAAAAGTTGTCCTCCAACTTCCCCCCCCCCAAACACGGAATAAATAAAAGTTAATTTAAAAATTGGAAATAGAGCTGGAAAGATGGCCCAGCACTAAGAACACTTGCCACTCTATCATGAGAACACGGGTTTGGTGCCCAGCACACCTGCTGGACAGTTCACAGACTCCGCATCTCTAGGTCCATGGGATCCAGTTTCCTCTTTTGGCCTCTGTGGGCACCTACACGCTTGAACATATCACACACATACACAGAAAGAGACAGAAAGAAACAAGAGAGAGAAGAAAAAAATAAATAACATTTTAAAATTTAAAACAAAAGTAGTCATTGGAATACAAACAGGCTCGTTTGTGAATTGTCTGTGGCTGAGAGGGAACTGAAAACCGCGAAGCTGAGAAAGTCCAAAAGAAACCCTATGCAGCCTAAATCCTAGAATATTTACTATCTAGCCTCTGACCTTGACCTCTGGTCTCCATGAGTTTATGGCCAAAAGCAGCAGCAGCAGCCTGTGACTGAGCTGTAGGGTCAGGAAGGGAAGCTCTTTGGGAAAAAGAGCCTCAGTCTAAGAGCTCTCTGGTGAAGGTGAGTGGAGAACCTGCAGCAAAGCTGCTGGAAGACGCTGGAGAGAAGCCTTCAGTGCAGGCTGGCATCTGCCTTCACAGTGTGCAGTGGGGAGTTGCGACACTCTGAGAATAGCATGACATGGATCCCGGCTGTGTCAGAACTTCCCCCAGCAAGAGTGAAAGGCATTGGACCGGGCTGCGAAGGGCCCAGTTCGAAAGCTGTCATAACTATTAGGGAAACAGCGATGAGGAGCTGAGCTGGCAGCCGGATGAAAGCTGCCACGGAGGAGAGACCCCCGGGTTCCACATGAGACAGGCCTGCATGCTTTAGACAGGCCCGACCTCTGCCCCTCCCGTCTGCAGGGTGGAGATGACTGAGGCAGGTAACAACCGTGGGCTGTTTGGCCCTGGAGAGGCGCCCAGCGAATGCAAACGACGCCGATGAGACAATGCCGACATTCATGTGTGCATGCTCACTCATCCCTTATCAGCCCCACCAGCTGATGGGCCTCACTGCTGCACCCTGACTGTCTGGAAAGTGAGTCTGAGAGAAAAATAACAGAACATGGTCTTAGTTCCAGACATGCTGCTGTTCACTGAAGTCCTGAAACCTGCATCCCTCCTCTTAGGAAGGGTGCATAGGCCACCACAGCTTCTTTGTAACCAATGCCATGCCCCGTTGTTATGGCAACCAGTTTTCCTAACAGCCTTGCTATTTTCTACAAACCTTCTGGTTTCCTCATGTGCTAAAGCCCACAAGCTGGGAATTTTTATTTTTTAACTTCCACAGGGAATGCAGTCAGCTCTTGAAATTTGCCAACTGGCTGTCTGAAGCTTCCCTGACAGAAGCCCCCAGGTTGAGCTTTGCCCTACACAAGCTGGGTGTAGCGATATACACCTTAGGAGACAGAGGTAGGTGGAGCTCTGAGTTTGAGGCCAGCCTGGTCTACAGAGTGAGTTCCAGAAAGAGGTGGGAGGGAGAGAGAAAGAGAGAGAGGAGAGAGGAAGAGGGAGAAGGAAAGGAGAGGGGGAGGAGGGGAGAGAGGGGAAAGGGAAGGAGGGAGAGGGAAGGGGAAGGAGGAGGGACAGAGAGAGAGAGAATGTAAACTCCACAAATGTTCCCTCTCATGAGAAACTGTTTCCATGAAGCTGGTACCTCAGTCTCTGGTCCATATTAAACTTGCAAGAAAGTAAAGCAGAAGAGACCCAGCACAGAATTCATTCTACAAGTTAAGGTTAGAATAGCATTGCATTATTTTGAAATTATTGCCAGGAGTGGGGGTGAAGCCCAGCGGTACATGACTTGCCTGGTTTGTATAAGGCCCTGGATTTACACCCTGAAACCTCAAAAAAAAAAAAAAAGTTATGTATTTTAGCATTGACACATGTACCTCAGACTCACGCTTGCTATGTAGCAGAGGATGACCTTGAACTCCTGACCTTCCTGTTTTTTACCTCCAGTGTGTTAGGATGACAGTATGTCCCTCACCTGGTTTTAGGAGGGGTGTGGGTTCAAACCCTGGACTGTGTCCACACTAGGAGAGCACTCTACCAGCTAAGCTATATCTCCAGCCCCTACACAGTATGGTTTTAAAAATGTTTACCTTATATACTCACATGACACATGAAAACATTTTATATGTTATTACAGCAGAATCTTAATACTAACGGCCATGTCGCCTTGGGTCTTGGGGCTGGTCTGTCTCTCTCTCGTCGATTCTTCCTTTCCTCTCTTCCCTTGCTGACTTCTCTCTGACCATGAAAGGTGCAGCCATCTTGCTGGCTTCCCCTTCTTCCGTTCTTCTTTGCCAGAAAAGCCATGAGGCCTTGCAGATGGCATGTTCTCAGCTGGAAGCACTGGTTCCCAACGCTTCTCCTGCTAGGAATACCCGGTACCATTCCTGGCACTGGTAAAAGCTCACTTGGCGCTGGGAACGTGGCTGTCCAGCTAAGGGATACACTCAGAAGAAAACTCCGCTCTGCTCTTCCCTTACTTCCCACTGAAGACAGTGTAGGAGCTGGGAGGTGGCTCAGTGGCTACGCACACTTACTGCTCTGGCAAAGGACAGGAATTTGGTGCCCAGCACTGATGTTGGGTGGCCTGTAACGCTGGCTCCACCTTGAACCTTTGCCTCCGGCCTTTGGGGGTGCCTGCACTCATGTGCACATACCCAGGTGAAGACCCACACACATACACAAAACTTAAAAAATAAAAATATTTGAAAATAAACAAACAAGACAGGTATCTTGTAGCCATGAGATAAAGTCTAAGTGCTAAGGATGACAGAGCAGGAAATGCAAAGGAGCCTGGGAGTCCTTGAGAGCCTTCTCGGACAGTTGCAAGTAAGCACCTCCAGATTCAGCTGCAGGTCCTCTGCTTGCTAAACTGCCTTCTCTTCATGTAACCAGGTACCATTTCTAATGTCACAAAAGAGTGACAAAGGTCTTTTTCATTCAACAGATGCCCACTTTGCTGAGCTCAATGCTACGTGCTCGGGTTCCAATGAGTGAGTCACTGAGGCCTTGACCTCGTGAGATCAGGAAGCAATGAGACAAAGACTAATGCTAGGAAGGAAGTAACCAGTCACTGGGGAAGGCTGGTTTCCCCAGGAAACGACATAAGATGTGAAGAAAGGGGTGGGGCTAGGCATGTAAGGCGAGGTGAAGTGCCCAGAGCAAGCGCATTCTAGCAAATGCCACGGCCTGGTACTGAGGAGCGGCTCAGTGTATGCAAAGACCAAAGAGCCCATATCGCTGGGCCTTCCTGAGTGAGAGATGCTGGAGATGCAGCAGAGAACGTGCTAGGTGAGAGGACCCTGGGAAATGAAGAAAGAAGTTGGGATTCTTATTTTACAGACAGGACAAAAGGAAAGGCCTGGAGAGATGGCTCAGGGTTAAGAACACTGGCTGCACTTCCACAGGATCTGGATTCAATCACAAGCACCCATGTGGAGCCATATGAGGATCTGTGACTTCAGTTCCTGGGGATAGGATGCCCTCTTCTGACCTTCATAGCCATTGATTGCATCTGTGTGTTGTACCGACACTCATACAAATAAATCAAAAAACCAAAAAGAATCTGGGTGCTGTGGCACACACCTGTAATCTCAGCACTTGGGGAGGCAGAGGCAGGTGGATCTCTGTGAGTTCAAGGTCAGCCTAGTCTACCAAGTGAAACCAGGACAGCCAAGGCTACATAGAGAAACCATGTCTTGAAACGAAGGAGGAGAAGAAGAAGAAGAAGAAGAAAAAGAAGAAGAAGAAGAAGAAGAAGAAGAAGAAGAAGAAGAGGAGGAGGAGGAGGAGGAGGAGGAGGAGGAGGAGGAGGGGAGAAGAAGAAAGAAAGAAAGAAAGAAAGAAAGAAAGAAAGAAAGAAAGAAAGAAAGAAAGAAAAGGAAGCAATCAGAAAATATTGGCTAAAAGTAACAAGACTTGACTTCCATTTAAAAGATTATTTAAAAAAATGTGCTACCAGCACAGTCTTTAATACCAGCACTTGGAAGGCAACGGCAGGTAGATCTCTGAGTTCAAGGCCAGCCTGGTTTACGGAATGAATTCCGCCGGAATAGCCAGGACCACCCAGAGAAACCCTGCCTCAAAAAACCAAAAACTCAAGTAAAAAATTATTCTCTGTGCTAGTCTTGGTGGTAGCATACCTGTAACTCCAGCACTTGGGAAGCATGGGGCGAGTCCAAGGGGACTCTGGAATCTGGCCTGCACAGTGGGACCCAGTCTCAAAGAGAGGTAGGAAAGGAAGGGAAGAGGATATTGTTCTCCCTGTGACAAGAAAATTGATGTCAGGGTCTCGGTGGGGGCCGGTTATTGCAGAGGTCCATGTGGGTGGGCTGATGAAGTGGGTGATGAAGTGGGCTCTTTGAGGGCCAGTGGAGCACAGAAAAGACTGTCCCCTAATCAAGCTGCAGACAAGGTCTCCCTCAAGCTGTCACAGCAGCAGCTTTGCCTGTGAACTTAGCCTCCTCCCCTCTACTCAGACTGGAGGAGAGGACAGTAAAATGGTTTAAACTCTGAGGTGGCAAAAAGATGGAATACTAGGGGGACAAGGATCCTCACTCCACAATGAGAGTGCTAGAGACTCAGAGGAACAAAAACTAGAAATCTATTTTTTTAGTTCTGTAGAAGTAGGGGTACGCAGGGTTAGGGAGCTGCTGGGGAGAGGGGAGTGGTCATCCTGGACAAATGGCAAAAATCACCAGCACACAAAACAGCGCTCTACAATCCCTGATTACAAAAAAATAAAATAAAATAAAATAAAATAAAATAAAAAATCTGTGCCCTTTCTTCCCATAGACTGGTGATCTAGAGAATCACAGTCTCTACCACTGGTCTACACAGTCCACACCCAAAATTCCCCACCTTGTGGGGGGTTGAGATGCCCCCTTTTCCTGACACAGGGGTTCAGTCAGGTAACAAACTGTCTAACTTTTGTTCTTTCTCCTCTCCCTCCCCGACCTCAAGCAGGGTTTGTCTGCATAACCCTGGGTGTCCTGGAACTGGTCTGAAGATTAGGCTAGCCTTGAACTCAGAGATCCTCCTGTCTCTGTTTCCCAATTTGCTGGGATTAAAGGCGTGTGCTGCCACCACCCAGCTGGCCTGTCAGGAACTTTTCAACATAAAATAAAATTTAGAAAGTAGCCAGGCAAGCAGGTGCCAGTTTAGCCAGGGAAAACAGGGCCCTCGTGCCTCCTGCTTATCTATGAGTCACTGCCCAGCTCTAAATGTACTGGAAACAGGCCGTAATGATTTATTTCTTACTCGGGTGAGACCATAGCAGAGACTTCACAGCAAGAATTTGACGTCTTTTGGAATTCAGAGAGAGTGCACAGCACTCAGGCCCTAGGAGAGGCTTATCCTAATGGGGAATTAACAGACCGGGGTGAGGCGCAGCTCCCAGTTTAGAGCATGCGCCTGTGCTGCAAGAGACACTGACAGCACCACACACCTGCCTCTCCGGCGGTCCCCGGCAGCTCAGGCCCAGGGATAAAGGAAGCAGAGGAGCTGGGTGACCTAAGACTCGGCATGATAAAGCCAGACAAGGCTGAGAAGGTCAGCAGAGAGGTCCTGGGTGATAGGGTGCGGCCAGAGCAGAGGCTGAGTACCCTCACGGCCGGTTAATTGTCTGGAGGTTCCCATCCCACCAGAGAAGCTGAAGGCCAGGATAGCCGAGACCTCCGTGTACCGATCAAGGTCACACAGCTAATGCCTGCAGTTAAAGTCAGATTTCTTAACTCTATAGCTATACTGTCTTCAAGCAAAGCAGCAAGGGAGATGCCGGGCAAAGAAGGAGAGATGAGAGGACAGGGCCACAGCACATGCTGCCTTGGTGGCATAGAGAGGAAGTGTGGAATGCCTAAGCAGAGAGACCTCAGGGGCTGCCTGTGTGGACCCAGGAGGGTGGCTGCATCAGAGCACAGGGCAGTGGTTCAGAGATGGTAGCTAGGTTCTTGCTTGGATCCCAGCCAAAGGCATCTGGCTAGCAGCACTGACTCAACCTAGCTCACTGTCTACCAAAATGCTGATGCAGACACTAAGAAGACCAAAGCGTCACCATGAAGAAGGCTGACTGAACCCGAGTCTGCGGAAACTTGCACCATTTGTAAAGCAGATGTGGCTTCCAGCTTTGCTTCCTTGCACAAAAGCCTCCTGACCAGGCATGGCATTCCTGCCCTGGAGGACCAGAGCTGGGAATGGATGGAGTTGTATCAGACAGAATAGAGAATGGACAACAAGCCTGACTCCAGATATTTGAGACTCAGACATGGAGCTGGTACCTCCAATTACACCCCACCCAAACACAGAGGCTGTGCTGGCTAGTTTTACATCAACTTGACACAAGCTAAAGTCGTCTGAGAAAAGGAAACCTCAATTAAGAAAATGCTTCCATAACATCAGGCTGTAGGCCACTTTGAAAGTCAATCTAGCGATGTCTCAGAAAATTGGGAATCACTCTACCTCAAGATCCTGCTATACCACTCCTGGGTATCTACCCAAAGGATGCTCCACCGAGGACACTTGCTCAACTATGTTCATAACAGCTTTCTTTGTAATAGCCAGAAACTGGAAACAACCTAGATGTTCCTCAACCAAAGAATGGATAAAGAAAATGTGGTACATTTACACAATGGAATGTTACTTGGCTATTTAAAACAATGACATTATGAAATTTATGGGCAAATTAATGGAACAAGAAAATATCATCCTGAGCGAAGTAACTCAGATCCAGAAAGACAAGCATGGTATGTACTCAATTATAAGTGGATATTAGCCATAATGTAGAGGATGACCATACTACAATCCTCAGACCCAAAGAAATGAAGTAACAAGGACAGTCCTTGATCTCACTGAGGAGTAACCTTATTAAGAGTCCTAACAATGGGAATATAGAGCCTAAACAGGCCATCGCCTGTAACCAGTCAAGATTTCCAGCGGATGGACTGGGACACCAACTCAGCCACAAAACTTCCTACTTACAATCTGTCCTGCATATGAGTTATGCAGGGCTAAGAGTGGCACAGAAATTGGGGAAATGGCCACCAGCCATGAGAGGGAGCGCATCTATGACAGTGCCAGGAGCCAGAGGCTGGATAGCCCAGAGACTCACAAGAGAACCAAACATGAATGGGAAAAAAAAAAAAGCAATGAAATGATTCCCAAAGATATTCTAGATATTGGTGCCTAAGCCAGAGAGGCTTTCCCCAGCAAGTGATGGAAACAGATGCAGAGACCCACAGCCAAACATTAGGTAGAACTGGGAAATCCCACGGAAGAAGGAGCCAGAGTGGTCAAGGGTACCGCAAGAAAACCCACAGAATCAAAAACCTTGAACCCACAGGGCCTGACAGACTGAACCACCGACCACGGAGCCTGCCTGGGACTGACCTAGGCCCTCCACACATATGCTCCGGTTGTGCAGCTTGGTTTTCTTGCCGGACTCCTAACAGTGGGAGCAGGAACTGTCTCTGACTCTGCTGCCTGCCTTTGGGACTCTTTCCCCCTACCGGGTTGCTTGTCCAACATTAATAGAAGAAGTGCCTAGTCTTACTGCAACTTGATATGTGATGTCTGGTTGATATCCAAAGAGGCCGGCCCTTTCCTGAAGAGAAAGGGAAAGGGGGTGGGTTGGGGAAAGGGGCACCAGGAGGAGAGGAGGGAGGAAAAACTGTAGTAGGTATGTAAAACAAATGAGAGAGAGAGAAGAGAGAGAGAGAGAGAGAGAGAGAGAGAGAGAGAGAGCACGCTATAGGCAAACCTATAGATCATTTTCTTAATTAGTGATCAATCAGACCATTGTGGGTGGGGCCATCCCTGGGCTGGTGGTCCTGGGTTCTATAGGAAAGCAGGCTGGGCAAGCTGTGATGAGCAAGCCAGTAAGCAGCACCCCTCCATGGCCTCCTCATCAGCTCCAGCCTCCAGGTTCCTGCCCTGTTTGAGTTCCTGTCCTGACCTCCTTCGATGCCAAATAGCATTGTGGAAGTATAAGCCAAATAAACCCTTTCCCCACCAGGTTGCTTGGTCATAGTGTTTCATTGAAGCAGTAGACAGCCTGACTAAGACAGAGGCCATCATGCTTCCACAGGATAGACTGTACCTCCCAGAGAACAGCTGGGGAAAAATATAATCAGGCAGCATGCCCCTCCTGCACAGCATGCACAAGGTGACATATGCAGGATGCATTTATCACAGGTGTGTTTGCCCTGCATATAATTCGCTGGCACTTAACTACCTTTGCCTCAGAGTGAAAGGAAAAGAAGAAAAGCCCTTTCACTCATCCAAGGCTTTCTTCCCTTGATCTTCCTCCAACAAAATAGATTCTCACTCCCAGCACTTCCACAGTTTAAAGGGAGTGAGTGACATGTGTGTGTGTGTGTGTGTGTGTGTGTGTGTGTGTGTGTGTATTCACCACAGGTGAGTGCAGGTGCTTTAGAGACCAGAGAAGTTAGATCTCCCTGGAGCAGGAATTACAGCCTGAATGGGACCCCTGTGCCCCATTCTCAACAACGAATGCCATCTCTCCAGTCCCACTTTCTTAATTTTAATAAGGAATACATATTTCCTTTCAAATCAGAAAGCAACGTTATTCGTCCCAGAGACGTCCATCTTCAATGGGACCTGGTGATTCTGAAAGCAGTGGACCCTACAGTCCCACTCTGCAGAGATGGGCACACAAGGGCCACCAAGGCACAGGGAGAGACGCGTTCAGGGCCACAGAGCTGCAGGAACCCAGCCTTCAGTCATGTAAATGCTGGTAGGGAGTGCCCATACTGAGGAACTAATTATCTAAAACAAAACAGAACAAATGGGGAGAAAGGAGGGCTGGGGATCCCTGCCGAGGTGTGCCATTTGTGGACATCTATTGTGGACACTGCCCACAGTTTAGAAGCAAGAGAGCTGAGTTCCCATCAGGCTCTTCCACTTCCTGGCTGGGTGACCCTCTTCAGCCTGTTCACCTCACTGAACCTCAGCTTCTTCCTCCTGAGAAACAGTGATGACATGGTTTATAAGCTGGCCCTCATTTGTTTATTTTGTCATGGTTTTTTGAGACAGAATCTCACAGAGCCCATGACAATCTTGAATTTTCTAGGTAGCCAATGACAACTCCTGATCTCCTGATCCTCCTGTCACCACCTCCCAAGTACTGAGGTGACAGCATGGATCTTGTTTTGGTCTGTGCATCGTGCATGCTAAGCAAACACTTCAATAACTGAATCACAGCCCCATCCTCTGTGGGGTTGTTTTGTAGAGTAGTATAAGTAAATTAAAAAAAAAAAAAAAAAAGATTCACACACACACTAGATACTCAATAAGTGCTTCTCAGATCTACCTAGCAGTGGAATAGACACAAGCTTGGGAGAAAACACAGAAATCCTCTTACTGTTCCCAGAGTCCAGTGTCTCTATTCAAAACAAGGTACCACACACCGCCTGGCTCAATCATCGAAAATCCCACCAGAGTTGTCCCTCCTCTGAAGACAAGAAGCCCAGAGTGTGGACAGAGTGTGGACTATGCTGCTTCCAGAGAGCTATGAGAGGGCCTGTGTCCCAGGCTTCCATCCCGGACTCTGGATTCCTGCTGCATCCTGTGGTACTCAGGGCGGCTCTAACACCTTGTCTTGAGGAAGCATCACCCATCTCTTCTTCCACCTCCACACAGAATTCTCTCCATGTGTTTGTATCCAAATGTCCCCCTTTATAAGGACACTGGTCACACTGGATTAGGACCCTCCCTCATGACCTCATTTTGTAAAGATCTTGTCCCCAAGTAGGGTCATATACCTGTGTTTCTAGGTTAGGATTTCAGCATATGAATTGCAAGGGGTGAGTTATTTCATCCATTTGAGCTAAGAATATGCTCAATGGATCTATATTACAGACAGGGGTCAAGATAGCTTTTAGAGGGTCAGAGAAGTTCTGTGGGTGTCATGGCATAAATGGAATTTGTGGTTGAAACCAAAATGTCTGCTGGGGGTAGCTAGATGCTCTGGGTCAGATGCAGAAAGGCACCAGGGAGTTTCAGCCAAGAATAAGGAGTTCCGACAACCAAGTTTGCTAATGAGGTGCACAGATACTAGATGAAAAAGGACCCTGAAGGTATCCATGCATGAGGAGCTTCTGAGAAGAAGCAGCCAGGCATAGGCCCTTGATGGTGGAGAGAACGCCATCCTTTCTCCACCAGGACCTATAAAGTCAGGAGGCGAGTGTGGTCTGCGCTGCACCAAGCAGTGGAATCACCTCAAAGCATAGCTGGTTAAGTCAGAATTATTTTACTGAGTGTCCAGCTGGTACTGCCGGGGTGTCTTGTTTTCTCTGCCAGTTAAGGCATTAAAAGGCACATAGCAGCAGGGGAAACCTCAGACACAGCCGCCAGAATCAGCGTGTAAAGACAGGGGAGAGGAAAGACACATAGCAAGACATGCAGAGAAAAAGACCCTCTACAAGGTGGGCTCAGGAAGCTGGACCCTGTCTCCTTGCTGGGTCTGTTGTTGTTGTTTGTTTTTGGTTTTGTGTTTTAAGATGCTGCCTCCTCCTGAGAGCTGGAGGGGGAAATCTTCCTTCCCCAATTTAGGGCTGGTCAGTTGGAACAAAGACAAAGTCTGATAGGCCCACAAGTTTGGGTACACATGTTCTGGTCTGGCCTTGAACTTGTTGGACAGGTCCACAGGCAGGGTTATGGGGTACCTGAAGAGATATACTCCAGAGAGGCTTAGTTATGGGGTACCTAAATAAGTCAAATGGAGTTTTTATTAACTGCTGGTGAGACTGTCCCAAGCAGATTAGTGGGAGCAGCCTGGTTTTTATGGGCAAAAACTACAGTTGTGACATATTCAGAAAGCCAGCTCTGAATAAGCTCTGAAAAAGCAGCAAGCAAGTGCTGTTGACAGAAGCAGAGAGACAGCAGTTAGATGGTCAGGCAGTTAACCTTATGTCAGAGCCATATTGTACAGGAATTTATGGCTGGTCCAGAGCCCAGCTTTACCCAAGATAATTTTACTACTTAAAGTATTCTTAGGAAAACTTTCATGAGATGGCTGTAGTTCAGTAGCCCACTACAGGGGAACCTCACAGTGGCAGGAAAAGCCTGCCAGGCCTTTGTCTTAAGCTATCAGAGTTTTGTGTTGGGAGGGCAAGGAAGAGGCCAGCCATCTTGAAAGCTCACCATCTTTATTGTCTAGTCATAGCCCCTTTCTCCATCCTTCTGCCTATTGAGAAATCTATCAGCTCTTCATCCCCAGAAAGGGTGGGCAATGCCGTATAGCCTGTGCTGACACTGTGAGCAAGAGCAGCCGTGAAAATGCAGCACTTCCTAAAAATATATAAACAGTTTGGGTTTATTATCATCTGATTCATGGAGTAACGTTTACAAAACAAGCACACAAACAAATCTCTTATAACAAGAAGATTTTGCTGCTGAGATGGTTCAGTGGATAAAGGCATTTGCCATGCAAACCTGAGATTAATCCTGGGAACTCACAGAAAGGGGAAAGGAGAGAAATGGCTGCACGAAGTTGTCCTCTGACATCTGTGGAATGCATGCCCACACCTATCATTCATGCTTTCACATGCACAACAATGAAAAGGAAAATAAAATAAAAGCCATGTGTTGGGCTAGAGAGATGGTTCAATGGTTAAGAGTACTATCTTCCTTTCCAAAGGATCCGGGTTCAATTCCCAGCACCCACATGGCAGCTCCTAACTCTGTAACCCCAATTCCAAGGGATCTGACACCTTCACATTAATGCACATAACATGAAATAAAATAAATTATTTTAAAAAGATGATTTTTTTAAAAGCCATGTTTTTAGCAAAAGGGAATGTTATCTTATTATACAACAACTAAGTAGGCAAGAACCTGAAAAAGATGAGTAGATGGAACTGATGAGGAGAAATAACTTTTTCTCTGGGGTCTACAGGAAAAAAGCAACACATGAACTTTTTAGGTTATTCTTTCAGGAGAGCGCCTCTAGGACCCAGCTCAGCCATGCACTCCTTTACCTAGCCTACCCATCACCCTTGAAGGTGTCAATCATTACTTTAAGACAGAAACACCAGTAGTAACAGGAGTGTAGAAGGAGCTGGGGCTGGGGTGGGTGGTTTCGGGCACAGGAAGACCCAGGTTGGGGGTTCTCCCCAGGACTGCCCCTCTCAGGACATATATCAGGGGAGCCAGGCTCCCTGTCTCCACCTTCCCTCTTGGAAGGGGCCTTGGGAGCAACTCTTCTTCAGGTTCCTTGGCACTTCTGTGGTCTGTATACACAGTCATTCCCTGGGCAGAACGAACTGCCCTTAAAGTTCTCCTGCATGGTGGACCATGGTGCATGGCTTACATAGCTCTGTGCTGAATGTCTACATGAATGAACAGAAGAACTAATAAACATCTTTCTTCAGTCTATAAACATGGGGAAACAAAGGCCTCAAATGTTCTGCTAAAAGTGCTATCAAGGTGAGTGAAAGTCAACAAACTTAAGCAGTAACTGGGAACCACTAAGATGAATTTTTACAACAATAAATGGAAACACCCTAAATGAGGGTTATGAAGCTGAGCGTGTTAATGCAAGATCCCCAGGTTGCGGTGGAATCACTGTTCCATATTACTGAGTGCTATCTATATTCCAGTGACTGTCCCAAGCACTGGGTTTATAGCAGAGAAAGCACAATATTCCCAATATTCCCAATACAACAGGATTTCAATAAAATTAGAAAGAAAGACCTAAGGGTTTTAGTCATGAGCTAATGTGAGTCATCAAGGAAATATGCAAACCAGCCTTCACGAAGTTTACCAATGCCAGCGAAAGGGCAACAGTTCGTATCTCATCCTTGTTGTTCACATTAAGTGAGGTGATTTGCAGAGTGTCAGCTACAGTGCCTGACCTTTCAGAAGCCATCTTCTGAAAGGCCAAACATCTTCACTTTATCTGTCCTCTAGCTTATTTGGGCAAATCATTTGCCCAAACTCCCCAAACTAGCACAATTAATTTAAAACTATAAAGAACTAATTGAGAAAATTTTGAGGTGTTTTACTCTCTAAATAGATTAGACACTTGTAACTTTAAGGTGAGATTGGCAATGACATGGCAATGGGACCAGGTGGGTTGTGGCAACGTCAGACTCTCAGTCTTCTTGGAGAGACCACACACACAATAGAAGAAAAACGAACAAGTCAGTCGAGCAAACCAATTCTATAAGACTCCATCCATGCCAGACTGATTCTGTTTCCTACTTCGGTAGAGTTTGGAAATACAGGCAGACGAAGGAGATCAGCTGCTACAGCCTTCAACTCCGACTACTAACCATGGAATCTAAAACCTGAATCTTGGTTGTTGGAAACAGCCTCCAAAAACAGGAAGCTGAGCCTCAGGGTCAGTTGTGAGGGAGAGGGATGGGGGGGGGGCAGACAAGACACTCAGTTGTGGAACTGGTATAAAAATAAGCCTCCCACCACCCACGGTAAAATTCAGAACTCTTACACAAACGCTGACAGAACACTCGTCATATGACACACACTCAGTCTGGAAGGTGGGAGAAAGCTGAAGTGAGAGTCAAAGGAGCTGTGCTTGAATGGAGCTTCTTGGTGGGCGTGGTTGCAAATTTGGGGTGTGGCAAGCCTATGAAATGCTCAGGCTGGACCACAAGCTTCCGTAGAGCAGAATAATGTCTGGGGAGTGACTTTCTATTTTTCAGCAGAAGCTGTGGGGTCAGAAAGACACTTGGGAGGAGCTCAGGAAACTCATTCAGGTCGGGTTGTCCAGTTGGAAAAACTACAAGGAAGAGAGGAAAGGGAGAATGTACCAAGAGCTGAGGCAACTGAAGGGCGGATTTAGCCCAGCGCCAGCTTAGTGAGAATAAAACCATCAGTTGATTCTCAGCCTTCTAGAGAAAACCTTCATGAAACCTGACATGCCCTGAGCACAGAAGACAGAGACGAGTCAGTCAGTCCTAAGGTTAAGGTTGCCAAGAGAAAGGTAGCTCTGATTTGACGTTCAGCAAGAGGGGCCAGGACCCCAGGAAGAAAGGATTCTTGAGTACTGAGGGACCTGGAGGTAAGTGGGTGAGGGAATTTCCAGATGGGGACAATTCATGGGAGAGTCCCTTTTCCCTGGACTGGTGATCTCCAGGGCCCTCTCCAGCTCTAGCTCCTAGGACAAAGGCATCCTGGCTATTTTACAAGGTGCACTGTCGAGTCCAGGCTCCCCCCCACACACACACATTTGGCTGTCTCCATCAGAAAAGGATGATTAGGTACAGAGACTGGCTTTCTGATTTCATATAGAGCATGGCCATGGAAAGCCAAGGGGTTGTGCTCAGTAGAAAACCTCCCACAGGTACACATAAGGCAGGGAGGCTGGAGGAAGAACAGAATGGGGAATCCTGGCTATGGCCCAGGGTAGCAGAAACCCACAGATTCAAAACTTTCTCAGATGATGCAAGTTGGTTAAAGATGATTATTTCCAGACGTAAAAGCCACGGGAAACAAGCCCTTCTTTTGTCTCCACCCAACACCAGTCACTCCATAGAACTTAGACGCATGCAAAACTCATTCACGCCTGGTCTGCAGAAGTACCCCTCCACTCTGACTGAAATTTCTAGGGAAAATAAAATGATGTCGCCCCTCTAAGACACTGCCCCTGAACTGCACTGAGCCCCTCCTCTGGGTGATACTGCCTTCAGGACCGCCGGCCTGTAAGGCTGCAACCATGTTTGGAAACTGTTCCACCAATGAGTGTGCCTGTCCTGTGCCTCACATGTGGCAGGAACCCAATTTCATGATAAAACACAGCAAGAATAATGAATAAATGTTGGAAAAGACTTGAGGAACATGTGTGTGCTTATTTAGCCAATCTGCAACAACTTTGACACCTGTACAATACACACACACACACACACACACACACACACACACACACACACGCACACACAGAGTGGTACCCCGGCCTTGGACCTTGCAGAGATGCGTGCCACTTTCTTGGGGAAATGCTGTCACGGCTAACGTGGGAACCGTCAGGGGCCTGCCCCGCCCTCCTGTGCTGCGCTTGGCCAGCACACCACTCGGGAACCTGATAGACCCGTCAGTGCGGCAGCACTGGTGTAACAGCTATTACGGTCCCTGGGAGTCAAGCAATTTTAAAATCAACCCAGCGTTACCACAGTTTCCTCGGGCAAGCAGCGGAGGCTATGCCTATCGTCACAGCTCCCGGGAAGTGGGGATGGGAGCCTGGAGAAGGAAGAGT
Source organism: Psammomys obesus (assembly GCF_907164565.1). Taxonomy (NCBI): domain Eukaryota; kingdom Metazoa; phylum Chordata; class Mammalia; order Rodentia; family Muridae; genus Psammomys; species Psammomys obesus. Next base: position 38,813,632 of record NW_026596079.1, read on the forward strand.
ACTCAGCTCAAGGCCAGTCTGAACAATATAGCCAGATTGGTGTCCTTTAAAATAAAAATAAAAAAGCAAGTATTGCTACCAAAGGTATCTGTCTATTCCCAAGATTAGAGTAGTAACAACAGAATGGGATCAGGCAACAGTTAGAACATTAAAAACCTAAACAGTGATCTATGTAACAAGAGGGGAGGTTTGATTGTTTTTCCTTTTGATGTCACCATCACATTTAGGGTCAAAGGTTACTCTAATTCAACTGTATCCACCTCTGCAATGTTTTTGTGAGTGTCTTCTTCAAAATCAAATCCTGACCTGTGACTAAGCCAGAAAGTTCTCTGCGTATCCTTGTCAGGCTGCTGCTGACCGAGGAATGACCGAGGCGAGAACATTTGCAGTCAGTCTTTTATACCCTGCTTCATATAAAGCATCCAGGCACAGTGGGATAGGAGGTAGGTCCTGTCCTGTAACAGAACGGCTTGGAAAGTGAGCTCTGGCCATGCATTGTACTAAGTCAGGCTTTTGAAGGCCGACAGTGGGGCTCATTCCCAGTAGGAGGGATGGAGGAGGAGACAAAAAGACTCCACCTTGACGATTCTGCTCAAGATCCATGTCTATACACCAAAGGTGTGAGGCCAAGTGGCCCGGTGGGTGGAAAATCGCCAGACTGAGCACACAGGTGGCCAGGGGGAAGCTGGACCAAAGCTGGGTAAAGGCCCACCGGGTCAGCTGGGAAACGCGTGGTGAACTGAGGGCTAGGTTTGGGGCGAAGTGGGCTCTCCTCTCGCCCACTCACTCATCCCCAGAGCCAAGGCATAGGCACTGGCAGGCAGAGGCCAAGAAGTGTTGTGTGGCAGGATGCACAGGGCTAGCCCTCCTCTGGAGGGCTGCTCTCCTTGACTGGCTCCGGGGCTTGGGGCTGCCAGCTGGTCAGTCTGCGCGTCCCGCTCTGTCTCTCTGTCTGTCACCCCACCCGCAAGCACGCCGCGGGGTTCCCGGCTGCCCGGGGCTCCCGGCAGCTCCGGCTCGTCGCGGGCAGCCGGGCCTCGAGGGCGTGGGGCTCACTCACCCGCGTGCAGGCCGCCGGCCTCGGGGCCGCTGTCCGCGGCGGCGGCGCTGGGCAGCGCGTCCGAGTCGGTGTAGGTGAGCCAGGTGGACTCGGTCTCCCGGGTCCAGCTCTCGTAGTAGCGCGGCTCGATGGCGTCGGCCCGGCTCCCGCCGCAGCCCATCCTCCCGTGTGGCGGGCGAGCCCGGCGGCCGCTCGGGTTGAGGCTGCGGCTGCGGCTGCGGCTGCGGCTGCGGCTGAGGCTCAGCCCGGGAGACGCAGCTCCGGCCCGCGAAGAGGAGGCGGCAGCAGCGACATTGGTCCCCCAACCACCGAGCCGCGCCAGCCCCAGGCTCCCCGGGAGCCGCCGCCCCTCCTCTTCGCCTCCAAGGCCCTCCTCCTCTCCACTCTTCTTCCCCAGCTCCCCTCTCCCACCGCCTCGCCACCGGTCCCTCCTTCAGGGCTCTGGGGGAGGCTGCACTGCGGGGTAGCAGACAGGGGGTGGGAAGGGGGAAAGGGGTCCCTCCTCCATCTTCAGTCGACCTCCTAGGCTCCCATCCATCCATCCATCCATCATCCGTCCACCCAGGCACCCACCCACTGATCCAGTCATCCCTCTACCCATCCTTCTGTGAAACCATCTTTCCGTTCTGGGTAGGTCTGAAGCTCACAGAAAGCCGTCCAAGTTTCCTGGCCACTTATTCTAAAAGCAATGGATGAACAACACTAGAAAATAGGGGGACAGTGCTGTCACCGCAGGTTGAGCTGGAGTCAGTGCCTACTCAGAGTAGGAAGCAGGGCCCGTGATTTCAGACACCAGGGCCAGCTGCGCCAGCGAGGACTCCGATGCTCCCTGAAGAGTAGTAAAGCAGCATGTTGTGGTGACCGCGGCTCAGACGGAGGAGCCCAGTCTCTGGTGGGGTCCCTGAGGCAGGCGTTCCCAGTCTGTAAGTCAGAAAGGGCATAGACAAGGAGACTCCAGACAAGGCCTGGGCTGGCCTCTCCTTCCCTGCGACCTCCCTTCAGCCTCTGAGGCAAAGGGCATAGGCTACTTGGGATGGGTGGCCCAGCCTGGGGCAGATTTAAGATTCTCCGCCACCTCTGGATTCCTCTCCTGAATAACTGTGGCATAAAGTGAGCCGGGTCTTCATGAGGTCCTGGGCTCAGGCTCCAATACTAAATTGATGATGTTGATGATGATGATGGCAATGAAAGTCCAAAAGAAGCCCCTTTCTGAGAACCAGAAGTCTCCGCATTTGTACCAGGGCCTGTGCCTTCTTCCCTCCAGCAGCAGCAAGCTTTTCTCATGACCAGCTGTTACGGGATGTCAGCACCTGAAGCACGGCCAGAGCAGGAGTACTTTACTTTGAAGATGCTTGAAGAGCTCTAGAAAAGAAAAGAAAGCCCCGGAACTGGGACCTGGTGAGCAAAGGAAACTGTGAGCATGAGAAGGGGTAGAGCAGCCTAGAGCCAGACAAGGGGGAAAGACCAAAGGAAGGAACGTGGGCTTTATTGAAAAACAGTGCAGTGGAGGGGGGAGTTGGATGTGGGGGGCTGGTTGGCATCGGAAGGCTTTAAGTTACGCCTCAGCAGCAGCAGCAGATCTGCTCTGGGAAACTATAACTCAAAAAGAGTACCGAAAGCCTGGCTCGGTGGCACACACCTGTAATCCCAGCACTTGGGGAGGCAGGGGGAGGCAGAGGCAGGCCGATCAATGTGAGTTAGAGGCCAGTCTACAAAGCGAGTCCAGGACCACCAAGGCTGCTCAGAGAAACAAAACAAAAAAGCAGGTGGAGAATGAATGAGCAGAGGGGCCAACATAGATCTGGCGAGCATTTGGAGAAGAAAGGATGGCCAGTTACTGAGGAGGAGAGCATCCGAGGTGCCCGTGAGGTGCAAAGGTCTGGAAAGGACAGATGAGTCTAGAGACAGCTGTCCGTCTTTGCGCAGCTTTCCTTTTCTTCTGTTTAGCTGCAGGCAGCTAAAGTCCAAAAGCATCATATACAATAAAAGATCCACATCATAACCACAAATCACTCTAAGCAGCAAGATGAAGTCTTATGCCATTACAATCTATCCTTCCTGAATATGAGTCACCCTTTACCCAGGGTCCAGGCGCTATACACACCTTCCCTGGCATAATTCGGATTGAATATCCTTCAAAGGCCCATGAGCTAAGGCTTCAGTCCTCAAGTTGGCTCTGTTGGGAGGCACTAGAAGCTTGAGGTGTGGAGGCTAGAGCGAAGTCCTCAGTGACTGTCAATGAAGAAAACACTTGTGTGAGTATCTGTAAAGGCTTAGCTGAGTGTCCAGCATCTGGAAAGTACCCATGTTGCCCTCATGGGACAAGCCACACAACAACAGCATCTCTCGGAAGGAGAAAGTCTCAGAAATGGTTGTTCTCACAAGACAATGCTCGTGCATTTGCCTGGCACAGTGCTAGAGTTTGGTAAAGGTAGTCACCTTTATTTTTTCAACTTCTTTTTTTTCCTTCCCTTCTGACATTATTACTGATGAGCTCCTGCGAATAAGATTTCCTCTTATCATTCCTACATAGTCATCAACTGGGCCAAGTTCTGTTTTTCCAGGGACTCGCTTCTGGTTGGTATTTAATAGCAAAGATTCAGGGTGCATTTGTCCCAGCCCCAGCCTGTCCTTCTGTTCACCAGTTGGAGCTAGTTAGGGAGAAAGATTTGTGGTGTCAGGCATGGACAGCACTATGTTATCTGTAAGCCTCACTTGTGGGAGGCTAAAGGAAGAGGATGAAGGGTTCAGGGCTAGCTGGAACTAAACAGTGAGAGCTTGTCTCAAATAAATAAGGCTGCTAAAGTCCTTGCCTACCTTGCATAAAGCCCCAAGTTCAATCCCTGTCACCACATAAAACCAGGTATGCTGTGTGTAGATATAAGGTTATTGTGTAATTCAAATGCTGATTTCTGTACCCCCATATCTGGCTGCAATCCTTGTTCTGAGCATCTCCTGTCTCAATGCTGTGTAAGCACCATTCCCCAATTGCCCCTTGATTTGCCAATGAAGAAGCTTACAGCCAATTGCTGAGCAAGAGAAACTTACAGCCAATCACTGAGCACTGCTGGACTTCTTGCCAGTCAGGGGAGGGGAGTCAGAAGAAGAAATAAGAGATTCAGCTACGCACAGATGTTCAAGAGGGGTCAGAAGAGAGAGAGAGAGAGAGAGAGAGAGAGAGAGAGAGAGCGCTCAACAAGGAAAGCTACAAAGTGTAACTATCTCTGGGATGTATGCTGGGAGAAAGCCAAATTAGCTTAGAGGGTTAAGAATAGAGTTAAAATTGCTCAGTTCTTGTGCTGTGAAGCTTGTTAAAATAATATAATAAAATGTCTCAATTTTTGTGTGATAGCCCAGTTAAGAGAGAAACTGAGAAACAAACACAGTTTTGTAAAACTAACATTAACAGTGGTATAGGCCTGTAACCCAAGTACTTGGGAGATGGAAGAAGGATGATCCATTCAAGGTAATCCCAGGTACACTGGGAGTTCAAGGTCAGCCTCAGCCATGTGAGACTCTGGAGAGAGAGAGAGAGAAGTGGGGAAGGAATATGGTATCTTTGTGGAACTGTCCAAAGTGAGCTGAAGTCTCAACCAGGCCTCCAAACCTCTGCTTACTACATGGCCCTTTACTCTTTTAATTATAATTCTCTAGCTGGGACTAAGTTTTCTCCTAAGCTTTTACTAACAAATTTTAATAAATTAAGTGTAACTGTGTAAAACCTAATAAATGTCATAAGTTACATAGTATCTGTTCAGAATCTTTAACCTGACTGCCATGAACTAACCATGATTTTCCACAAGGTGTGAAAGTTTTGAAAAAAAGAAGGAAAAAAAGGAAGGAAGGAAAGAAAAGAAAGAAGGAAGGAAGAACGGAAGAAGGAAAAGAGGAGGGGAAGGATAGAGGGAGAGGAATTCTGTGAGTAGATTAATTCTGTTGGGAGACACTTTCCCAGCATGAGCGAGGCCCAGGGTTTCATCCCCAGCACTGAGCCTGGTGGTGCACACCTGTAATCCCAGCACTCAGGAGGTAGAGGCAGGAGGCATAAGTGTTCAAGGCCATTCTCTGCATTCTCTGCTACATGGCAAAATGGAGGCTAGATTGCTGTGCATTAAGATACTGTTTCAAGAGAAGAAAATGTTAGAAGAGGAAGAGGAAGAATTCTAAAGAATGAAGGGCTGCCACTGGAAATGAACAAAGCGTCATCAAAAGTCCTCGGAGCAATGAAGTAAATTCTGTATCAAAAAATTACTGCTGAGGGAACTGGAGAGATTTCTCAGTGGTTAGAGCACTGGCTGCTCTTACAGAGGACCTGGGTTCAATTCTCAGTACTCACAGAGCAGCTCACAACCTTCTGTGACTCCAGTCCTGGGGATCTGCCTTCTTTTGGCCTCTCGGGCACTAGGCACACAGGTGGTGTGCAGACATACATGCAGGCATAAAGAACAAACTTCCTCTTTCCTGAGGGGTATTTGTCATATGACAAGAGTCTCTAGATAAGATATCTGTGGCTTTAAGACCCCAACTGGTGGGTACCACCTCTGGCTTGTTTCTATGGAAACAGGAATAAGCCTTTAGGGCATAAAGCCCTTCTTCCAACAAGGTCTCATTTTTCTGGCCCAGCACAACTGGGCAGTATCCAATTGTGGTGAATAGAAAGGAGACCTTTGGTGTGGCAGCAAGCAAAACAGAAGAGAGGGCTGAACAAGAATTAACCTCCGTTTCAGGACCTGCCCTCCAAAGGAATGGAGATAGGAGCGCTTCCTTATCCTGAAAAGGTAGTCCAAGCAAGGAGCAATAGCAGCAGCAGCTCTGGGCCAATGGGTATACATATTCTCTCTATACACCTACGTACCCAGTATTTGCTTTTAATCCTATATTCTCAGCCTCTGCTAGTCCTGCCTTCTCCCTGCTCCACATTCAGAGGGCATACAGGAAGTGCAGCCTAAGGCCTCACTCCACTGAACACCCTTCCAGGCCCCCAGGCTTGGACAGCAGACGGCTTCTTGTTGGTCTACAACGTGTAATTTAGTTATGAGGAAAGAGAAGCCAAAATAGCATCCCAGAGCATAACACTGATTTAGTTTCTACTTCTGGAGAAAAAGTCACTCTGTGTTGGCTACAGGAGCCCTTTTGTGCACATTTGGCCTTTGAAAAAGAATTGCATCCCCCAGGAATGGAACAATACACCTGGGATGCTGGTTGTTCCGGTGGGTAAATTCTGTGACAGGCATCGAATCTGAAAAAAGAAAGCTAAAACAAGAAAACTTCAAGGGGAAACTGAGATTTTTATTTGGTATAGAAGTCTAGAAAAGATGAAAAATGAAGGAAATGGGGAGGAAGGAAAGGATGAAGGTAATGTGGGAGGGAAGCAGAAAGAGAATGAGGAGGACAGAGAAAGGAAAAAACAAAAGGGAGAATGGGAACAGACTGCATGAAGGGAGAGAGCGAAGAAAGGATGGAAGGGAGGGAAGGATTCGATGTTGTCACAGAACATTTATCCATCCGTCTAAGTGAAATTTGAATATGAAATTGAATACTGTGCTGTTGATTTTTCCTCCACCTGGTAATCTTTGAACCAAACAGTTCTCAAGAAAAGAGTGAGCAGCCCTTTGAAGTAACCCTAGGGAGGTTCAGCAGGCTCTTCCCAAACTGTACCAGTCCTCTCCGTGCCTAAGCACTACCCGGTAGCACGCACCCCACGTTGGAACACTGGGAAACGCCCCTCCCAGTGTCCAGTGTCTGGTATTACCACTTCTCCTTTTGGTTGTAGTTGTGCTTAGCGTGTTGGTGAGATTAAAAAAAAGTTCTCTCAACAGAGTATGAGCCACATGTTAGAAAGGAATTGGGAGAGAAAGTGGAGCAATGGTAATTTTTTAAAACTTTATGAAAAACTTTGGTTTGTAGGCTGGTTAGAGGGAAAGGTTGCTAAGAAGTGAAAATAGCTCCAGAAAGACATATCCCTGCATAAGTTGTTCTGAAGGGAATTCTGGGAGTATCAGGCAGGTGTGTGTGTGTGTGTGTCTGTCTATGTACATGTATGCGTGTGTATGTGTCCGTGTGGCAGATGCACATGGATTGGTGGGAGTCTGCCGTCGTGGAAGGCAGGGGAAGATGCGGGCATTCTGCTCTACCGCTCTCTCTCCTAGTCCTTTGGGGAAGGGTGTCTCTCGGAACCAGAAAGAAGGCTGGCCCCAGACACTGCAGACATCCTCTTGTCTCCACCAACGCTCCCCACAGCTCCAGGGTCACAGGTCTATGCATGGCCACACCTGCCTTTTTACATGGGTGCTGAGGACTTGAATTCAGGTTCTCATGAAAACCCAGTCACCTCCCCAGCCCTGAGACAAAGACTATTTCTCCGCTCTGTCCCCCAGGCTGCCCTGAACTTACTGTCTTCCTGCCGGAGACCCTCAGGTGCTGGGCTTACACACACAGCCATGCCTGGCTGGCATTCCCTTCGGGATCCCCACTGTTTCTCCTAACAGTTCACTGAGTTCATAGTGCTACCCTGCACACCCTCTCCTCTACTACAGCAAAGAGAGCTGAGGGATGTGCTAGCTGCTAACATAAATGTCAAGAGGAGAATAATTATAGCCTACATTTCTGTCAGTAAACGTGGAACCTGACTTCTCTTGAGGAAAAAGGAAGAACAGATTTCCTGATTGTGACTTCTCCACACCGAGAGCACTCTCTGTGCCTTGCACCCTCACTGTACCTTCCTGTGCAACTGACGAACATGCCCACAGTATGCGTTTGTCCATTTCTGCTGTTGCAGCAAAAAAACAAGAACAATTAGTTTCCCACAGCTCTGGAGGCCGGAGTCCAGAGCTGAGGTGCCAGCAGATTCGGCGTCTGGTGAGAGTTGCTTTCTGCTTCTCAGCTGCCACCTGCTTGCCAGGTCCTCACAGGGTGGAAGAGGTGGTCTCTAATCCCTTTTACGGTAATTGAACCTAATTGCTCATGACTTAATCGCTTCTCCCAAAGGCCTCACAGTGGGAGAGTGATGTTTCAACAGATGGTCACACACAGAGGCCATAGCAATACAGCAAGTACCTCTAAAGATGACCGCGACAGGGGGCTAGAGAGATGATGGTTAAGAGCACTGGTGCTCTTCCGGATGACCCAGGTCAGGTTGCGGCCCACAGCCACCTGTAATCCCGGTCCAGAGGATCCGACGCCCTCTTCTGGCCTCCCTGGGCACTGCATGTACAGGGTGCACGGACACCTGCAGGCAAAACACCCATACACATAACATATAAATAAGCATAAGTGTGAGAATCAGCAGGTACCTGCGGATAATCTGACGAAGGAAAACTGAAATAGACAAAACAGATTTGGGGTGAGGCTCATAACAGAGACTGCTAACACAGCGCCAGGAGCTTGGGAGAGTGAGCTTGGTTTGGACGGTGAAGTTCAATCAGTGAACCCAGTGTTCTCTAGCCAGGGCCTGAGCATGAAGGCGAACTGCTTCTTGAGGCTCTTAAAAGCACTCAGAAATGGCCATGTAGAGGGAAGCCAGGCCAAATCAAGCACTTTTGGAACAGTCTTCCATTGCTTCTTAGAATGGGTGGGGTATTAACTATATGACTCAAGGCGACCACTCCAGAGCAAAGCGTGGGCAAGCCCACGGCACACTTGGTCATCATTTCCCAGCAGTGCCATTTGCTTGCTCAGTTACAATTCATGCAGGAAAAAAAAAAAAAAAAAAAGGTGAGAGCTGGGAAAGCCAGCCACCTCTCCTCCTGTCCACACCCCTGTAGCAGTGTGAAGCCGTCTCTTTCCTGTCCCCACCCCTATAACAATGTGAAGCCACCTCTCTCTCCTGTCTCCACCTCTGTAACTGTGTGAAGCCTGCCTTTCCTTCCTGTCCTCACTGCTGTCCTTATCCATAAGATAATGTGAAGCCCCTTCTCCCTCCTGTCCACACCCCTGTAACAGTGTGAAGCCATCTCTCCCTCTTGCCCTCCTACTCCACTTGTAACAATGTGAAAAACAGAACTCACTTTGATTTTGTAGGACTTCAGTCACATGAAGAGTGATTGGCTTATTCTAAATGGGAAAGAAAGGAAAGAAAGAAAGAAAGAAAGAAAGAAAGAAAGAAAGAAAGAAAGAAAGAAAAGTGGCTTCCTGATTAAAGGAAGTAAGTGGACAGAAAAAAAGGAGTGAGGCAGACACCAGGCCCTTCATGGTGATTACCCAGGGAAAGGATGGCCTCCTCGGAAAGCCAGAGCAAATGGTGGAAAGGAAGCTGAGATGGCCTGCGGGCCATCTTGAAGGTGAAGGTTGTCCATGTGCATTAGCTCCTGGGAGATAGTTGGTAGGCAGGCTGATCTGACTCTGCCAGGGTTTGGAAATAACAGAATCAAAGACTAAGATAGATTTTGCCTTCCATCCCACTTCTACAAGGTCCCTTCCTAAAAGGGTGTCCTGCCTGATGACCACTGGGCTGGGGATCAGGGGAGTGCTCATGAGGGGCTCATGGCTAGGAAAGGAACACCCCAAGAGGGCAGCATTGGTCCTCCAGCTCCTGTGCCTGGTAATAGCTCAAATCCATGCACCACTTGTGTTCTCTGTTACATGTATAAGAAGCACTTTCAACAGTGATTGTCCCACTCGGCTCATAGAAAGGTGAGGAGCCCTGTTTTCATAAGAGCACCGAGTGTGAGGTGAGTGACTTGTCCAACATCAACCTCAAAGTCAGCATTTAAGCCCAGGTCTCCAAAGTCATCTCCTTTCCTGGAGCTGTTCTGGAGCCAGCTGCACACAGCGTGTTAGGGTCTGGAATACGTGAACTCTGGTAGCATGCAAGCAACAAAGGGTGTGTATTCTGCACAAGTCCAGCATGCTGGGGCCGCCGCCTTTCCAACACGGTGGAGCTTGAGGCCCCTTTTAAAGCTGGTGCTTCTGGAGGCCACGTGACTCTGGTCAGGACTTAGGTGGTGTTCAGACCAGTAGTTAAGCAAACTTACCTCCCCAGGCCAGATGTCTTGGCTATTTCTGATTGGTTGCTCCTTTTCTGTGGTTTTCTTTCTGTACCTCTTAGGCCTGGCCTGTCTAGCAAGAAAATAAAGCCTGCCATGGAGTTGGTCAGACTTTTTAGCAGGCTCTCTTACACTGGGAGCTGCTGTGTTACAGTGCTGGATGGAGAGTGTGTCAGGAGCCCTTGACACACACACACACACACACACACACACACACACACACACACACACA